>NW_027187369.1:1698027-1802280 GCF_028583685.1 Petaurus breviceps papuanus | reverse complement strand
CCTCCCCTCCCCTCCCCTCCCCTCCCCTCCCCTCCCCTCTCCTCTCCTCCCCTCTCCTTCATATACTGCTAAGTACCTGTGGGAAATGGCTCATGTTTAGAAGTCTACTTGTTCCACAGATGTTATTTTCCACAGTCAATTGATGCTTTTCCCTACCTGTGCTTATAACAATGTATGGAAGTAAGTCTTTTTTGACTTGTATTCTAAATTGCAACAAAATGTGTGTTTTTTTTGCCACAGTTCTTGGTTTATGAAAATCTTGATTTGCTCAAAAGATAAATTGGGTGGGTAGGGGGGGGTGTTAATTCTACTTATAAAAGGTAATCAATTTGGTTTTACACTGAGTTCTATTAACCTGTAGGCTGCCTCAGTGGTCTTAAAATAGGATTAGCTTTCAAAAATTGGATTTATTTGAAACTTTTCTGGAACACTCTGATTGTGGAAGGCTAGGTATACCTATACTGTAGGGGTTGTAAACTCTTCTCTTTTCTTCTCTAGATTAGGGATAGTGGGTACAGGAAGGAAGACCTGGCTCATTCTCCCATATTTTCAGGGCTTTTTTCCACCCACTGGATTCTTTAAAGGAAGTCCAGATTTGGAGTCCTTTTGTAATGTGAATACTTACTCCCGACTTGATCTAAATATAGCCAGATATGTATATATCATGCTTTTCACATAGAGATAGACATATTTGTCTGAATCATGCACATTTATGGAAGCTATTAAAGGTGCATTTTTGTTGTTTTCAACATTTCTATCTTGATTCCAGTAAAATGAACAATCTAGGTAATGCTGTTATTTAAAAGAGATTTTTGCAAGCAGGAAAACATTTTGGCTGCCCCCATGCATGGTGAGCCAACCTACTCTGCATCAGCCCTAAATTCATCTGGCTTCTCAGAGATTCATGGGACTTATTAGCACACAAAGCGATCACATAAATAATGGAAAATCTAATTTGCTTTTTCAGTTCATCAATCTTCCCTACCTATTCTCCCCCCTTCTTGTAATGAATATTCTAAATTGTTATGAGCAGATTACAAATTAAATTCATTTAAAAAAAGGTTAGTCAACTTATTCCTAATGCTGGATGATATTATAAAGGAAAAAGGTCATGTAGTTATTTGGTTTAGATTTAGGGATTCCCCCAACATCTGTGGTCACTTGGTCTGGGCCATTAATGGGAAGGGATCATTAGAGAGGGCAGCTTTGCTGGGCGGGCTAGCTTCAGTTTATATTAGACATAGAGGTTTACCTTCAAGGGAGAATTCTTGGCTTCTGGAAACTCTCTTTCATCCAGTCTCACCCAGCGCTGGATGAACTGCTGAACCATGGGATTCTCATTGTTCACGATCTGGAATCCTGTAATGTTGGCACCCCCATGCATTACTCTCTCCAGCACAATATCCGTGAAGCCCTGCAGACAGATGGAGAAAGGAGATCAAAATGGTGGCAGGGCACAGGATGATGCTGACTCTGGCAGGAGTGGACCTGGAAAAGCCTAGTTGTAGGCTTTGCCTTCCAAACTGAAGGTGGGTAGGGGTGGCTAGGTGGCGCAGTGAATAGAGCACTGGCCCTGGAGTCAGGAGGACCTGAGCTCAAATCCAGCCTCAGACACTTAACACAAAGACTAGCTGTGTGACTTTGGGCAAGTCACTTAACCCCAACTGCCCTCCAAAAAGCATAAAAAAAAGAAACTGAAGGTGGGACCCAAGAATGTGCCTCCTGCTACTTCAGGGTACTGAATGTGGGTACAAGTCTAGATGCCAACTTTATGGAAGATGCAAATGCAAATGAAAGCAAATGAAACCACCACTTTCTCATAATTCTTCTCATTTAATTCTCATACCAACCCTGGAAGAAAGGTACTACAAGTATCATCATCCCCATTATCCAGATGAGAGAACAGAAGCTCTAGGAGAAATGACTTGCCCAAGGTCCCACAGTAAGAGATAGATCTGGAATTTAAGCTTAGATCTTTGGGCTCCATCTGAGGTGCTTTTTCTGCTAAGAAAATAGTGGAAATCATGGACCCTAGACTATAGAAATCAATTGAATCCACCTATGATATGCCAGTTATAAGAAATGATATCTGATTGTTTTGTTTCTAGTGATGGGCCATCCATGATGAATCAGTGTTATACATTTTATTGAATCACAAACTGTTTAAAGCAACAAAACCCCCAAATAGATAAAATTTTGTTACAAATGGTATACAAACATCAATTTTGGGTCCCCAAGCAAATTACTGCAAAGGGGAGGCATGACTCTTGCCTGTGGCCCTCTTTATCCCAGCCTTAACCAACATGTCATCCATCTCCATGTATCCTAAGGATCTGGTGTGTGATTCCTACACCTTCTGGGACTTTCATTATGGCTTTTCTTTGAGTCCTGATATTTGGTGTTAGCTGTATCTCCTTTGATCTCCTGCCCAAGTTTTAGCTGTGCTCATTATCACCTTTGCTTTCTGAGGACCAGCCTAGCTAGGAACAGAGGAGATTGCCCTCAGTAGGCTAAACACATGATGTTGAATGCTTTGGGTATGGCAACCCATGAAATAAATTAAAATACAAAATGGTCTCATCCTTATATTGTCCCCCTCTGTTTCTGCATTTATGGTGTAGAGTAGGAGAATAGAGGATATAGAGTATTAAGAATCACATATCCCAGGGCAGCTAAGTGGTGCTGTGACCGCACTGGTCCTGGAGTCAGGAGGACCTGAATTCAAATCTGGCCTCATACATTTAACATATACTAGCTGTGTGACCTTGGGCAAGTCACTTAATCCCAATTTCCCTACCTTCACCTCTCCAAAAAGACAAAAAAAGAATCACACATCCTTACCCAATGACCAGTGAGTAGTCATTCCATAGGAAGTCTGGCTCACAGGTTCTCTTTGCAGAGGCAAATAAAAGAACTGGTGGAATTGGTTTTAATTGGGTGTCCAAAGGTAATGTTGTAGGACACTTGGTCATTACATATTACTGTGCTCATGTTAAGTATTTGCATATCTTTTGTGAAAATAATTTTAGTTTTTGTGCTAACATTTATTACAGAGAATGAGAAGATACAGAAATTCTATAAGAAACTTGCTAAAACCCAATTCATTGGAAAGGTGGTCATGGGGAGGATGGTGAAAATTATGTAGGAAAACATAGTTTATGAGTAAGAAATAAAAGCAACTAAAGGCTTGTCAACTACATAGGTTTTTTAAACACTGTACTTTTTTTTTAAGGTCAGAAGGCAGGGTAATTGGGGTTTAGTGCCTTATTCAAGGTCACACGGCTAGCAAGTGTTAAGTGTCTGAGGTTGGGTTTGAACTCAGGTCCTCCTGACTCCAGGCCGGTGCTCTATTCACTGAGCCACCTAGCTGCCCCGACACCGTACTTTCTTTAAGAAGAGTCAGAAGACATTAGATATGGCAAGCTACAAGTAACATTACAAAAATTAAATCTGATTATATTTTAACTGACAGAAAATTATTGGCTATTAATGTGGGAGTTATTTCTGAATCAGTCATCTGTATATAGTTAGACCACTGACTTGTGAAAGCAAAGATAAAAATCAAATACCAAAGTAGAATCAAATACCTCCCCATGACCATGTTTCCAGTGAATTGGGTTTTAGCAAGTTCCTTATAGAATCTCTGTATCTCCTCATTCTCTGTAATAAATGTTAGCACAAAAACTAAAATTGTTTTCACAGAAAATATGCAAATATTTAACATGAGCACTGTAATATGTAATGACCAAGTGTCCTACAATATTACCTTTGGACACCCAATTAAAAAAAAAAAAGGTGTTGATGGTGAAAATAGGAAATGGAAAAAAGGACAGACCCTGACACAGGCTACTGCCTTAGGCAATCTTTAAATTTAAGTAGTTGCCACAATAGACCAGGAGAGACTAGAAACTACCTCAGTTGTCAAACAATTGATCTTAATGAGCAGAGAGAACAGCCATGGGCAAACCCAAAACTTAAGGAGGAAGATGGTAGAATATTAAGAACAGTATCACCTCATAAAATACCAAGAAGCAATAGAATAATGGAAGCATTGTAAATTTGCAAAAAAGTTTGATGAGAGACTCAACTAAGCCTAATCATCTTAAGGCTTTAAAGGATAAAACTGGAAGGAAGACAATGAGTAGATGAAAAATCGAAAAGACCTGTCAGCAAATTCTTTTCTCCACCAAGGATAGTCAAGTCACCACATTTGGTTTATAACATTATTGTCCCTACTATGCTATCTGAGAAAGCAGAAATGATACTAATTAAAATGACAAAATAGTGGCCGGACTAGACCAAATATATATAGTTTGTGCTACATGTGACAGTTTTATGGGTGTTAAGGAATTCCTTCTCAAGATAAGTGAAAGAGGAAATGAGATGAAAAACTTGGAAAAATATAGACCTTATTTCTACTAAAAAAGCAGGTAGGAATGTCAAAATATCAGTAACTTTGATCCACATGTCCACTTTCCCATATTTACAAAATCTTTATAAGAATAACCTACTTGTGCAATATGGGTGCCCTTAGTAAAGGTTTGAGAAGGGAAAATGCAGACATTTATTAATTTTTTTCATTTTATTTTATTAAATTTTTTTCATTTATTTTATTAGTGATTTGAAGCATTTTTCATATTGCTGTTACTAGTTTGCATTTCTTCTTTTAAAAACTGTTACATCCTTTAACCACTTCTTTATAGAGGAAACTTATTTTTTCTGTTTATCATTTGTAAAATTTTATTTTTAGAATTGTAAAACATTTTTGAGTTCCAAATTCTTTCTCTCCCTCTAGCCAAGAGAAGGAAAGCAATATGATGCCCATTATACATGTGAAATCAATGCAGGTATTTTAAATGATATTCTATCTCATACTATTATCTTTATAGCCACACAACTGAATAAAAGTTGTAGAGAATATGAAATCCTATTCTGATTATTTGGTAGTACAAAGTCGTCTTAAGACTTTCTTAAGGTACTCATGTTTGTGGATGACATTATGTTGATTTCAGCAAATCAGGCAAAAGAATTCAGTCTAACTAGCCACACAGAGAAATTCAAGTGGATGAGGAATGCTTGTTATTCAGACTATGATAGGGAGTTGGCTGAGTATCCAATAGGACTAGTCCACATATATCTTGGACAGATATTGTAGATAGATTATAAGCTGGGCCCAGAGTCAAACAAGAGCAGGAGAGCAGATTAAATTTCCTTTGGGAAATTGTGTGGCACAGTTTTAATAACTCCAAGGTTCCCCCTGAAATGAAGGTCTTTTTTTCTTTTGATTTTTTGGAGGGGGGGAAGGCAGGGTAATTGGGGTTAAGTGACTTGCCCACTGTCACAAGACTAGTAAGTGTTAAGTAGTCTGAGGCTGGATTTGAACTCAGGTCCTCCTGACTCCAGGGCCGGTGCTCTATTCACTGCGCCACCTAGCCACCCCTAAGAAGGTCTTTTTAAAGGCATTCTTCTGGTAAAACTGTATGACTGCAAGTCAGGGAATATCTTAGTCTCTGAGGAATTCAAGTTGTGGGTCATTCAATGGGCAGTGGAGCGGTGCATGGTGGGTATGATGAGTCTGTAGTATATTTTTGGTTGTTCAATTGTTTTTCAATTGCATCCGATTCTTCATGACCCTATTCTGGGTTTTACTGACAAAGATGTTTGCCATTCTTTCTCCAGTTAGTTTTGCAGATGAGGAATTGAGGCAAATAGGGTTAAGTGACTTGCCCAGGGTCATACAGCTAGTGTCTGAGGTCAGATTTGAACTTAGGAAGATGAGTCTTCCTGATTCCCAGTCAAGTGTGCTATCTACTGCAGCACCACCTAGCTGTCTATAGTATGTTGCCATTATCATCAGAGGAAAATGATTAGGAAAGGAGACAAGCTGGTTATATAGCTAGAGCAAGGAGTGACTAACAAGGACCTTGTGTGCTTTTCTAGTTTCCCTGAACTGTCAAGTGATCTAGAGGGAAGCCCCAAGCATCAATCCTCCTTGGAGGATTGATGGGAGGACATAGGCAAGAGTCACACAGGATAAGACAGCATGGATGAATTGCAGTCTGAGCCATTGGAGGGAATAGCCACATTGGTGAGATCATAGCATACTTCCTTATTGACTTACTCTAATGGCTCACTAGGGCATGAGACTGACTTTGCATTCTCTAAGGCTGTGTCAAAAGAAGTGCGAATTTGACAGATCCTCCTAAGTTGGACGAGTTTTTAGTGCAGGCCTGGCAATGGATAGGTCTCTGTCATCTAAGGAGTATCTAAACAAAAGGCTAAGAGGCTGGTCACCAGAGCATTGGTCATAGGTTGATGAGCTTTTTAGCTATAGAAACATCATAAAGACATTTAAGTTCTCACAGGGCTATGATCTAGGTTGCTCTAGTCCTGGAGTCCTGAACTTGTGATGTATCCTAGACATTTTTGTGTCTATCTGGTGAAGTCTATGGACCACTTATCAGAATAATGTTTATTGCCTACATTCATGATTAAAGGAAATGCTAAATTTCAGCTGGTAATTAGTGTAAATGAGGATGTAATTTATTTCCCATCTAAGTTTACAGACTCTCTGAAATTCATAGACTGTGGATCCCAGATTAAGATATAGAAGGAGATCCATGAAATATTGATGTAAGTACAGACATTTCTCACCTCTGAATGTTTCTTACCTTTATATAAACAGACTATCAGGTAAAACAATACAACTAAGGGTAATTAGTTCCATACAACCAATGGTATAAATGGGTTATCACTAGTCAAATGGCTCTACAGGGGGTGGTTTGTGCCATCAAGGAGATCTGACTATTAATAACTTATTGGGAAATGACATTGGTTATGTCAGGGGTATTCCCTCTTTTTGGTGATGGGGGAGATCTGACCTCTCTCCCTATTTATCTCGATTGTACTTGAGCTAGTAGGGAGGAGAGGAACAGGAAATAGCCCACCAGATAAATAATCTGAGGAAGGCTCCAGAGTGTCCAATTTGGGCCCATTGCCAAAAAGCTGACATTGGGTTTTGGTTTCTCCTTGGGAGGAAACTGATGGGTCCCCCACCTGCTGCCCTGAAAACTCACATTTGGAATTTGTTCTCTAATTAAATGAATCCTTTGAACGATGGCATTCAGCATCATTGCCTTGGCATGCCAGACAATATGTGCAAGGGAGTCAGAGAGATAAAAGAGTGGAGAAGAGGGGGAAAATACAAATTGCATCCTAATTTATTTGAGTAGGAGGAAAACTAAGGCGACAGTCCTCCGTCGGTACAGAGGGATGTTTCTCACTGATTTATCAGGCAGGGAGGTGTTATGTTCTTAATTCTTCTGCTAAGCAGGCAGGCAGGAGGAAACCTCATAATGTGGTGTCATAATAACCCTTTGTGGTAATAGGACAGCTTCCCCTGAGTAGTGCCAAACAGAAGGAAGCAGCTAGCTGCACTCCCATTCTCTGGCTAGAGATGGAGAGGAAGCAAGCATCAGAAGATTATACCCTGGGAAGCCCTTAGAGGTAAGCTCATGTGATCACTTTACTTGACAGATGAGGGAACTGAGGGACCCAGAGGGGTGAGGTAACTTGCTCAAGGTCTTGAAATAGCACTGCTAGGTCTGCATCCCAAGGAGATCAAAGAAAAAAAAGGAAAAGGACCCATATGTACAAAAATATTTACAGCAGTTCTTTTAGTGGTGGCAAAGAATTAGAAATTGAGGGGATGTCCATCAAATGGAGAATGATTATACAATTTGTGGTATATGATTATAGTATGGAAATACTGTGCTATAGAAATGACAAGCAGGGTGATTTCAGAAAAACCTGGGAAGCCTTACATGAACTGATGCAAACTGAAGTGAGCAGAATCAGAACATTATACAGAGTAATAACAATAGTGTATGATAATTCATTGTGAATGACTTAGCTGTTCTCAGTGATACAAAGATCCAAGACAATTCTGAAGGACCCACGATGAAACATGCCATCCACCTCCAGAGAAATAACTGATGGAGTCTGAGTGCAGATTGAAGCATACTATTTTTTACTTTCCATATTTTTTAGTTTTTTTGGTCTGTATTTTCTTTTACAACATGACTAATATGGAAATATATTTTGCATGATTGTACATGTATCACCTATATAAAATTTTTTACCATCTTGGGGAGAGAGAGGAGAGAGAGAAGGAGAGAATTTGGAACTCAAAATTTAAAAAAATGAATGTTTAAAATTATTTTACATGTAATTGGAAAAAATAAAAGATGAAAAAAAAGAACTGGAAGGGACCTCAGGGGTCATCTAGTCTAACTCCCTTATTTGACAGAGAAAGAAACTGAGACCTGGTGAGTTTAAGTAACTTGTCTGAGGTCACATGCATAGTAAGCATCAGAGCCAGGATTTGAACCCAAGCCCTTTGACTTCATAGCTAATTATCTTTCTACCATACTATGATCTCTCTAGTCCTTAGAGATCATGAAACTAATTCCTCTCTCCTAACAACTGCTTCACTATGTCTGATCTTGGGATAGGGGGCTCTCCAGGAGTTAGAAGTCTTGTTGCATTGAATACATGTGCTAGACAATACCCGCCAAGTGGCTATTTAAAGACCCTTTTCCTCCCATATAGACATTATTATTGAGCACTTTGGACCAGGCAGGAGTTACTGCTGAGAAGACATTTGGTACCCTCGTTAGTCCTATACACCTTAAAGGTTTTTTTTTTCAGGTTTAGTCAGCTGAATGGCAGCAATGGCTTAAAGTACCTGAAAGTATGATAGGCCTGGATCTAGAGTTGGCAGAGACCTCAGAGGCCTTGGTGCCAACACCCTTATTCTGTAGATGAGAAAACTGACTAGAGAGCTTAAGTGATCTACTCAGGGTCACCCAGCCAAGAAGTGATGGAGGCAGGAAAGCTGGGTGGATAGGTTCCTCATTTGATTTCCCTACCTCACAGGTTTGTTAGTGGGGGTGTGTGTGTGTGTGGGAAACGCTTTGTAAACTTTGATGTGACAGAGAAATGTGAACTTTTATTACTAGAATGGTAATTACAGAGTTGGGTCTGGACCTAATGAGCCTTTGGAAAGAAAGACCCATGATTTTCAGAGGTGGGAAGGGGGATTAAGCTCTTCCTTTTCTCATACCCTGAATTAACCAAAGTTTCTCTACTCCTTGGTCCCCAGAATTAGCCTAATTTGGAGAGGGAGCAGATCTTCATTTCCCCCACAGATGCCTTAGTCTTTCCCAACTGCCAAGAAAGAATATCAGGAATCCATGGTAAAGAAATGCTTTGTTTTCCTAAGAGTTATAGATATAATCTAAACCCCCCATTTTACAGAGGAGGAAACAAGCTCAGAGATTTAGAGCTGGAAGGGCCCTCAGAACCCATCTATCTAGTCTACTGCCCTCATTTTAGAGAGGGAGAAACTGAGGCTGAGGATGGGGAGGTGACTTGCCTCAGGTCACACATAGGCTCAGAAATCTAGAGCTGGAAGGGGCCTCAGAAACAAACCAGTCTAACCCCCTCATGTCATAGAGGAAGAAAGTGAGGCCCAGCCTGATAAAGTGACTTGCCAAGGTCACACAGCTAGTGTTGGAGTGGGCAATGGCGCTGTTATCCCAATTCTGAGTAATTCTCCATGCCTGACTACATGAGCACGTGGCCCTTTTTATCTAGGGACACTAAGCTATGTCTCTGCATCTAATCTAGGTGGCATAATGGAATTACTTTGGTAGGGGCTTAACATTTAAAATCCGATTAGGCTGATCAAAGTTGCATTTAAGAAGCTGTAAACTAATAGAAATAAATTATCAAATTATTATTTTTCAAATTACTTGAGCCTATGAGCTTCCCAGCTGAAACAAAAACAGCATAATTGAGGACGAATGGCTATTACATGTAGCTCCTGGTGTTTAGTGAAATCATTTTTCACGATCAAGGACATGCGGGGTGCTTGATGAGGTTTCCCCCCTGGCTGATCACTGCTCATGTGGCCTGAGGGGGCAGGCACGATTACCCAGGTACATTTTAACTGAGAGTCCTTACCAGATTAGCAAGCATGTAGTGATAACCTCTGGAATGTTTCCCCAGGATTACAACCTGCAGAAAAGAGAAATAATAAAGATTGGTTAACCTAGGAAGGTGTTCTTAGGCTTGCAGAGAGATGGGAAACTGAGTAATGTTAAACCACACCTAGTACATCAAAATGGTGGAACATTCAGAAGCTCTATGACCAGGTCTTATGAATAGATAAGTGCTTACTATGTGCCAAGTACTGTGCTGTGCTCTAAGTTAGATCTTCATTAGTGATTAGTACATTCTGCACATAATGTTTGCTGAACTGAATTAAAAAACCCCAGACAGCACATTGGTTTGAGGCTCTCTTATGCATATATAATATAATATACATATAATATCCTATATTATACTGCTTTGTGCCTATGTCAATCTCCCTACTAGACTGTAAACACCCCATGTCTCAGCTACATTTGGGAGGGCCTCTCAGCATAGAATTTTATTTACTGTGGATGATTCATGTTTATTGAGCCATGGATACCTCTTCAGGCCTCATCAGTAAGATTAGGGACTTGGACTAGATCTAGGATCCTATGAATGACTAAGTCAATGAACCAGAATCCAAAAAGAACCTGAATTCTCTTATACTTTTAAGAGGAAAGAGACAAATTCTGGAGAAATCATTTTTAGAAAATGGAATAATAGCTAGCATTTATATAAAGCATTAAGGTTTACAAAACTATTTACATATACTCTTGCTTTTGATCCTTACAACAACCCTTACAGGAGCTATTATTATTCCTGTTTTACAGAAGAGGAAATGGAGACTGAGAAAGGTTAAGTGACTTTCCCAGAGTTACACAGCTAGGACGTATCTGAGACAGGATTTGAACTCAGGTCTTCCTAACTCTAGGTCTAGTGTTCTATAAGAGCTTGCATTTATATAACACTTTAAGGTTTTTGCACAGCACTTTACAAATATAATCTCATTTGATCCTTACAACAACCCTGGGAGATAAGTGCTGTTATTATCCCTACTTTGCAGATGGAGAAACTGAAACAATCAGGGTTAAGTGACTTGCCCAGGGTCACACAACTAATAAGTATCTGAGGCCAGATTTGAACTCAGGAAGCTGAGTCTTCACATTTCCAGGTCCAGTTCTCTATCCAATGCAGCACCACCTAGTGGCTCCAACTGGCCATAATACTTTAAATTTTGCAAAGTGCTTTACATCCATGATCTTATTTCAGTCTCACAACACCCCTGCCAATGGGTTACACATTATATTAAGAGACAAATGAGTGTTAGAAGTCATAAAGTGCAGCAGAGGATGAGAAGGTGAGATCATGGTAGATGAGGATACTCAAGTAGGATTCTCTGGAAAAGCAGATGTTTGAGCTGGGCCTTGAAAGGCAGGCAGGGATTCCAATGTCATGGTAAAGTTAGAAACAGTTCAGACTGGGCCTGATTCACAATGAATTTTAATCCAAGTTCATTTTTTCTTTTACTATTTAGATATACCAAAAGAGTCAGTGAATAAAAAGTTTTAAAATGTTTTGCTTATTTCTCAGGCTTCTATTACATAAAATGGTCTAATTTGGGATATGTTTATTTGGCAGCTTGCAAGAAATATCACTTGCAGACATGATTTATTAAGTTGTTGTGGCATATTTAATGGTGGGTCAGAAAGGTACATTTGTCCTGTTGAAGATTTAATCACCAGTTGAGCCCAGCACTTTCTAGCTTTGCCAAGAAAAGGAACAAGTTCTCTTTGAGTACAGAGACCCCCCAGAAATCAGGCTGAGCCTGGAGGGAAATTGGGAAATCAGACCAAAATCAATGTAGCCATAATAGCTCCTATTTCCACATTACTTTAAAGTTTACAAAATGTTTTTCTCCCATCTATGGGGTGGACAGCACAAGCAGCAGAATGGATAGAGCATTGGCCTTGGAATCTAGAACTCCTGGGCTCAAATCCTCCTCTACTAGCTTGCTAGTTAGTGTGACCTTACTTACCTTACTAGCTAGTTGTGTGACCATGGGCAAATCACTTAACATTTCTGATCATCAGTTTCATCATCAGTGAAATGGGGATTATGATAGCATCTGCTTCACAGGGTTTTTGTAAGGATCAGATGAGATAATGTATGTAAGGTACTTTGCAAAGCTTAATGCACTATGGAAAAGTGAGTCCTGATGATAATGATAATGATAATGATGTTATCAACTTTTGTCTCTGCATATTCAGTGGCTGGAGTGCTAGACCTGGGCTCCAGAAGACCTGAGCTCAAATCTGACCTCAGACACTTATTAGCTGTGAGACCCTGGGCAAGTCACTTAACTTCAGTTTGCCTCAGTTTCCTCATCTGTAAAAATGGGAACAATAATAGCACCTACCTCGCAGAATAAAGTGAGATATTTGCCAAGTATTTTGCAAACCTTAAAGTGCTATATTTACACTATAATTGTTATTGTTATTTGGATTGTTTTTAATTCTATTTTATATGTTCCTTGATTTTTTTTCATTTCTGTTCACAGTAAGTTTGGACCTCAAAGTCCAGAACGTTGATTTTCTCCCCACCAAAGTCTTGTCTGAATGCAGACTGGACTCAACTATCACCTTGGTTACTCATTCCCAACATGGCTAAGGGGAATCAGAAGAATTCTTGGGATCAATTGCAGAAGGAGATGGTAGACACAGAGCTGTGATGGCTGGCATGTGTTCATAACAATTGATAAATACAACAGGGGGAAGTTATGGAAGATTTAGATAGAAATTCATTGTCTAAAGGAAATGTCATTTTCTCCACAAATGTTTTGAAGGAAAAATGTCACAGCTGAGTTACTGAGGTTAACATAGAGGCATGACGTTAAGAGAGGCAATGGCATTTGAGGGAAATAGACTCTAGAGGTCTCATTACCCACTCAGTGGACACAACTGGGTTTGGAGGAGGAGTTCAATCTTTGATTTTTCTGGGCTGGCCTTTAGCTGGCTACTTACAAGCACTGGATTTGGAGCCAGAGGGCATAGGTTTGGATCTTGGCTCCACAGTTCACTATCTGTGTGACTCTAGGCAAGCCTTTTTTCCTCTGGGCCTTGGTTTCCTGCTTTTTAAGATGAGGCTGCTGGACTAGAGGCATCTGAATTTCCTTTCAGCTCCAGATCTAGGATGCTCTGTATGTCCTTGGGCAAGCCTTTGCCCTTTCTGCACTCAGTTTCCTTGTTTGTAAAAATGAAGGGGTGGGACTTCATCTCTGAGGACCCTTCCAGCTTTCAATTACAATATTCCTATCGATGAGACCAGTCTTTGTTGTTGTTCATGTTTTATTCTGGATGTTTTCTTACTTTCAGAAATTTGCAAGCAAACTACCCCAGTGGTCCTCTCAAGAGAGACACACGGACCCTCCGGGATGGGCAAGCATCTGTTTTTCCAGTTTCACATTTGGTGGTTTTTTCTTTGGTGTGGAAATGTGTGTGTCCTTCCCCTCCCCCCATTCTCCATCTGTCATGCAAAGAAGTACATTTGCAGACTGCAACTGGGGGAGGGCCCTTTTGCTTCATGTGGGAATCTTCTTCGTGGAAATAAAGGGGGATTTATATCTCAAGATCAAGCCAAATCATTTCACTCTGGCAAAGGCCTGACAGCTTAACTGTGTCTTGTGGCGTGGGCTTCCCTTGGTTTTGGGGTATGTGCATGTTCATATGCCTGTGTGATTGTGTATTGTGCATGTGTATATGTGTGTATACATAGTTGTACACGTATGTATATGTTGCTAAGCTCATAGATCACATTATAGGCTATCTAAATTAAACTCTTTCATCTTATAGAGGTGGAAACTGAAGCCCAGGGAGGGGAAGCAGCTTGTTCAAGGTCATATATGGGATCCCAGGTCTAGAACTAGAGAGGGCCTCAGAGGCCAGATAGGCCAAACCCCCTTATTTTACAGAGGAAGAAACTAAGGTTTAAGTTCACATATATGTGTGTGTGTGTGTATATATATATATATGTAAGTTACACTTACATATATGTAAGTGCTAGAGGTAGGATTTGAATTCAGGTCCCATGACTAAGTTCAATTAGAAACTTTGGCACTCTTTCCATTGCACCATACTACCTCTGTGCATACATGTGTATAATAGTAATATTAATAATGATAATAGCTGACATTGATGCCAGATTAGTTTCGTTAGCTCTTCTGAAATGATTTAATCTGGAATTAGTCAGGAATGCTGTGAATATAATTTATAGCTTTTTATCTTAGACTATTCTCTTTTATTTTTTGGAGGGGCAATTGGGGTTAAGTGACTTGCCCAAGGTCACACAGCTAGTCTGAGGCAGGATTTGAACTCAGGTCCTCCTGACTCCAGGGCTGGTGCTCTATTCAGTGTGCCATCTAGCTGCCCCTTAGACTAATTTTTTTTTTTTTAGCAATCGGGGTTAAGTAACTTGCTCAAGGTTACACGGCCAGGTGTTTCTGGGTGCTAAGTATCAGAGCCTGGATTCAATCCCAGGTCATCCTGACACTGGGGCTGGTGCTCTTACTCGCTGTGCTACCTGGCCACCCCCCCCCCCCACGCTTAGACTATTCTTATAGAGAAGATGGAAAGATGTGGACTGGACAATAATACAATCAGATAGGTTGACTGATTGGATTCATGGTTCAATGTCAATGTGGCAGAAGGTCTCTATTGGAGTGCCCCAGGGATCTGTGCTCATCCCTATGCTATCTAACATTCTTATCAATGACTTGGATAGAGACATAGATGGCATGCTCATGAAATTTTCAGATGACATAAAGATAAGATAAAGATAAAGACATAAACACACTGGCAGATGGGCTAGAAAGAGCATTGGGCTGAATCTAATAAGATGAAATTCAACAGGGATAAATATGATCTTGTACTTGGGTACCAAAAAATATCAATTTCACTGATATGAGATGGAGGAAACATTGTCAGACCACAATTGTTTTGGAAAAAGATCTGGAGGTTTCAGTGGACTGCAAGCTCAATATGAGTGAGCAGTGGGCTGTGGCAGCTTTTACTCTGGTTCAACCTTGTCTGGAGCACTGTGCTCAGTTCTGGGAACCACAGTTTGAAGAGGACATTGATAAGTCGGAGATATGCAGAGGAAAGAAGCCAGGAGGGGGAAGGGTCCTGAGTCTGTGTCATATGAAGATCGATTCTCTGCCTGGAGAAGAGAAGACATGGGGAGGGGAGCATTCTAGCTCTCTCCAAGTATTTGAAGGACCGTCATATGGAGGAGAGGATGAGACTTGTCCTGCTTGGTCCTAGAGGGCAAAACCAGGAGGGATGGGTGGAATTTTAAAGAGGCCATCTTAGGCATCGGAAAAGCTTCCTAACAGGCTTTCTGGAGAGGTGGTGGCCACTTCCCCTTCCTTGGAGTTCTCTGAGCAGAAGCTGGATGCTCATTCATAGTTATAGTGCATAGGTTGGACTAGGTAGATATTGAGATCCCTGGCGGTTCACAAATTTGGGGATTTTCTGTCTCTCTGTAATCTGTGAAGGGTCCTTCTAACTCCTTTCCCCTTTGATCCTCACAATAGCCTGGCAGGTGGGTACTAAGAGTATTCTCATCCCTGTTTTACAGGTGAGGACATGTCAATTCTGAGGGGTGAAGGACCACCCAGCCCTGTTAGTGAGCACCACCTGGGGGCTTCCAAGCCAGGTCTCTCCTAACTCCAAGTGCACAATCCTTTCCACTCTAGGCATTGGTGAGGATGTGACATTACTGTTTTTAATAGGCCTTCTCTTTCATAGCCATAGCTTGGCTTTTTCTTTTTAAAAAGGTCTTTGGGGGCAGCTGGGTGGCACAGTGAGCAGAGCACCGGCCCTGGAGTCAGGAGGACCTGAGTTCAAATTTGGCCTCAGACACTTAACACTTACTAGTTGTGTGACCTTGGGCAGGTCACTTAACCCCAATTGCCCTAAAACAAACAAACAAAAAAAGGTCTTTGATTGCTTTTTAAAATTTTTTCATCACTGTTGTGATTATTGCTCCCAATAGATGCTAATGAGTGAATGTATTACCCCTCCCAAGTAACAGCTGCATTGTAGCAGAAGCCTTCTAGAAACATAATACCTTGACACCAAAGAAGGAACTTTGTGTAAATTCCGAGCTGAAAAGGCCCTTAGCCAATCTAATCACTTTACACATAGGGAAACTGAGTGCCAGAAGGGGAAATGAGAACTTGTCTGAGATAACATAATGTATTAGTAAAAGGCCTATGACTCCAACCTATCACTCCCACTTCTTTAATCTTCTATTTTTGTCCTGACTCATTCATTCTGCCTCCCCCCCCCCCCATCTAGATTGGAAACCCTGAATGAGAAGAGACTGCATGCAGCTTTTTCCTGGAGTCAGAAAGGTGATTTCAAATTTGAATAACTGATCTATCTCTCTTTCCCATCACAGGATAGGGAATCAGCTCTACTGCTCATTGAGAGGAAATGGGCAAAATGGAAGTAAGTAAAATGAGCAATTTAAATTTACATTAGTAATTATGATTAAATTATGCTTAATTATTAAACAAAAGAACATTAGATATTACTGCAATGAATTGTCTCCATGTGTTGACACTTGATAAAAATAGCTGCATGGTTGGATTTTCTTCATTTCCCTGGTTGATGCGCATGGTTGTCTTCATTGCCTATGAGTATTTCCTGATCTCATGCCAGGCACTGTTCCAGGCACCGAGGCTACAAAGAAATGGTTTTATGTCCTCTTTACCATTTTTCATTCTAGCTGGTACAGTCCGTCCTTATAACCTGACTAATGTATAATGTGAAAGTATTTACAGATCCTATACTTGACTATAAGCCGCCATGGGGTGGAGAGGAGGGAGGGGGGACAAAATGTGAAACTCAAGGAATTGTGGAATTGAATCCTGTAAACTAAAAGGAAACAAACAAATTAATTAAAAAAAAAAAAGAAATGGGAGACGGGGTCCCTGCGCTCACAGAATTCAGCCAACTCCCAAATCTACATAATGACTTAGAGGATTTTCAAGCTATGCATGTTGCTGATACAGTTTGAAATAGGGTCAAATTTCTTAACTCTTGACTTTCTTTTGTCTTTCTTCTCCATCCCATCTGCTATCATCCTCTCCACTAGATTGGTCACACAAATGTCACTTCTCCTTTCCTCTAATTTTCTATATCTTCCTATCTATTGGTTCCTGTCTTTTGTAGGCTCTTGCCTACAAACATGTCAATGTCTCCCCTCTCCTTAAAAACAAACCCTTTTGACCCTACCATCTCCTCAAGGCATCATCTTCACCCTCTCACAGCCAAACTCCTAGAAAAAGCTATCTATTCCCAGTGAGTCCACTTTTCTTCCTTTCACTCATTTTTAATACCTTGGCATCTGGCTTTCAATCTTATCATTCCATCTTTCCAAATTCACCATGGTCTCTGAATGGCCAAATCTAATCAGCCTTTTCTGTCCTTCTCTTTCTTAGCCTCTGTAGTGTTTGAAAACATTAATGCTCTCCTCCTTCTGGCCACTTTCTTTCTCTGAGTTTTTCTGACTTGTCTCTGTCTTAGCTTCCTCCTGCATGCCTTACTGCTCCTTCCCTCCTTCATTGACTCTTTATCCATGACCTGTGGCTGTCCCCAAAGGTGTCTCTGTCCTGGGCCCTCTCCTCCTTTCTCTCAGCACTCTCACTTGGTGAGCTCATAGGCTCCCAAGGGCTTAACCATGTCTTGAGATCTAGATGTCCATTCCTAGTCTCCCTCTCGTGCTCTAGGCCCACATTGCCAACTGCATTTCCCAGTGGATGGCTTATAGATATTTCAAACTCAATGTGTCCCAAACAGAATGATCTTTCTTGGCAGATCTGTCCCTCTCCCAAATTTCCCTAATTCGGTAGAATGTACTGCCACATGCTTCTAGTCACCAAGGGTCACAGCCACAGGCACCCTCACATCCTCACTTTCACTTTGATTCACTCTCTATATCCAATTAGTCATTGTTTTCTTTATCCTACTGCCACACTATCTCTTGCATTGGTCCCCATATCTCTACTCACATTTTGGACAACTGCAGTCACCCCAAAAATTTCCAAATTCAGCTTCTTTCCTAGTCAAACAAGACGGGTTTGGGAAACAGAAGACATGGCTTTCAGTGTCAGTTTTGTCCGTGATCTGCTGTGTGGTGAGTCATTTCCCCTTTCTGAGCCTGTTTCTTCCCTGTTCTGCCTACCTCAAACGACTAATATGAGGATCCCATGAGCTGATGACTATAACAGACTATGTCATGGAATAATTGAGGGAGGGCCCTCAGAGACCATCTAGTCCAACCCTTCATTTTACAGAGGAGGAAATTGAGGCACAGGGAGAGGAAGGTAACACATAGGATCCTAGATCCCAAACTGGGAGGGCTCTCAGGGGCCAGCTAGTCCAACTTATTCATTTTATAACTGAAAAATCTGCGGTCTAAGAAGATTAAGTGACTTGCCCAAGGACACATAAATAGTGTCAGAGGAAGGCCAGAATCACTCCATCTATTTCCAAGCCTCTTTATTCCCCAGTTTCCTCCCAGTGTTCTTGCCCTCTCTGTCTGTTTGATAAGAAAGGGTAGCCACTTGATTCCCAAGAAATGAAATCCAGAAGTGGCCAAGACAGCTTTATAGCCCTGCAAAACTGCCAATAGTAGGCACAGCTATTTGTTCTTCAGACCAGACAAAAATCCATTGACTGTGCTATCCCTTAAATCAAGCCTTTGCATCATCAGAGGGGGTGGGCAAATAATGGAATTGTAGCTCTCCATGTGGCCCCCATCTCCCAAGTCCATGTGCTTCATGGCCAAGAACTCAAGGCCAAAGTTACTCAGCAGCCAAGTCATCAGCCAATCTGCGAGAGGCCTGCCTTCCACTGAGCTAGATCCTGGAAATCTTACACAAGAAGGGAAGCGACCCCAGGGCCCAAAGTGGTGTATCCCAGGACCCAAACTGTGGTTTCTATCAAAGCCAGACACTTGGGTGCTGAACAGTAGATCTATTAGTGGCATACATCTTATCTCGAATGGAATCAGAACTGGACAGAGCATGCTAGACTGGGCATTGTTGCTCTAAATAGGAAATGTTAGCTGGGACAATATACCCCCTAGAATTATGAAGTGACATTATCTAGCGATATTTTCCTCCTCTGATTCCCTCCTGCTCCAGGTCTTGTCTGGACCACTCATGTGATACCCAGCTTTTAAAAATGCAGAGCTGGAACAGACATTAGAAGTCATCATTTTGGAGGCAGCTAGGTGGCACAATGAATAGAGCATAGCCCTGGAGTCATTTTGGGGGCTAGGTGGCATAGTAAATAGAGGACTGGTCCTGGAGTCAGGAGGACCTGAGTTCAAATCTGGCCTCAGACACTTAACACTTACTAGCTGTGTGACCTTGGGCAAGTCACTTAACCCCAATTGCCCTGCCTTCACCCCTGCAAAAAAAAAGAAGTCATCATTTTATTGATGAGGAAACTGAGGTCCAGGGAAGGAAAAAAATAAGCATTTTCAAGCATCCAGTAGGTGCCAAACACTGTGGTAAGCTCTTTACAAATATTATCTCATTTTGATTCTCACAACCCTGGGAGATGGGTGCTGTTGTCTTTATTTTACAGTTGGGGAAACTGAGACAGAAGCTAAGTGACTTGCCCAGTGTCACCTGGCTTAGTAAGTGTCTGAAGCTAGATTTGAACTTAGGTCTTCCTGATTACAGGCCCAGCCCTCTATCCACTGTGTCATTTAGTTATCTAGTTTCTCTATCCAGGAAAGGGGAGAGAATTGTCCAAAGGAAAAAGCAAATCAAGGTCAGAACTGGAATTAGAACCTTTACCCCCAGATCCCTATTTATAATATAATTGGGTTGGACTAGATAACAATACCTTATTTGCATAGCATTATATGGCTGATATAATGGTTGTCTTAGAACACCTTAGCGGTTCTTTCTCCTGCCTCCTGCTGGCAAAAATGTGAGGTCTTTGATCAGCTGTGCAAGAGAGTATACACTTTCCCTTTTTCTTTCTTTTCTTCTCCCATTTGACTCTTCCCTTTTGAAAAAAAGTCCTTTTGACCTTTACCTAATGAAACACAACTTTTGCATTCCATAGTGTGTTCAGGAACAAGGACAATTCCAGCATGAGTTGAGAACATTGCTCAGAATCCTTGGAAGCAGTATGATTTTAAGAAGCAGGGATATTATTGCTCATCAGTATCCTTTCCAGTGGTTATTGAGGGGCAGCCCTAAGGAAGGGAGGGTGTTTTTAGGATTATTGGCTGTAAAGTATGGAGAAAGGAGAGGTGCCTCATCACCAAATTTGCTTCCCTTCCCTTCCCTTCCCTTCCCTTCCCTTCCCTTCCCTTCCCTTCCCTTCCCTTCCTTTCCCTCTCATTTCTTATTTCTCAGGCACTTTGAGGGCCTGGGTTTTGCAGAATTCCCTTCTAGCCATGGTCAAGGGCTCTGGCTCCTGGGAGAGCTGCCCCACACATAGGGGCAGGCACTGAGGGGGGATGTGCCCAGGCCTGATACTGACATTGCCACAGACTCTTAGATCCTTGGCTCAAGCCTCTGAGCTGTAGTTCTACAAGTCAGGCCGCAGTGGACACTGTGTTTGGGGTTATATAACATCACGACTGAGAGGGAGGACAGTTTTCTGGCTATAAAGACAGGCTTGCTGGGCATCAGGCCAGTGCTTTCTCTTCAACAGGCAAGGGAAGGAGAAGCCTATAACTCTTGTGGGGGGAGTGAGGAGATAAATGAGATGTCTCTTCTTCCTCCCTGCTAAAAGGCAATGACTGAGGACTCAGGTCTAGGCCCACTGCCACTAGTTCTGGATGAAGGTGGACTGCCCCATTGGGACTCTTCTCACCACTCTCTAGAGCTACCACTGAGGGGCTCAGTCAGAGTTGCCATGGCAACTGATGAAGGCAGGGGCTTGGATGGGCCAGTTGGAGTTTGAAGGATTGCAGGTTGACAGAGAATGAGAGCTTAGAATCCAGTTAGTGCTGAGATGCTGAGGCTCCTTTCTTTTCTCTGCAGCTCCTAAGCAGCATGGTGCAGAGATGGTTGTCAAGCAACAATTGGTTTTGTTTTGGGTGCAGAGGGAGAGGAGGGGCAATGGAGCAGGAAGAGTTAAAGCAGAAATTGGGGCTCTAATTGGAAGTGGAGAAAGGGTGTCCCCAAAGGCCTTTAGATTTGGGATGAGAAGTTCGTGGTTAGAGGCTAATTAGCCTTGTAATTGCTCTCCCTGCCTCCAATTTGTACCCCACAGTACAGGATGCCAGACTCTCTAAAACACATTTCTGACCACATCATTCTCCTGCTCAAGATGCTTCAGAGGCTCCCTATTGCCACATGGACCACATATAATGCCTCTTTTTGATCTCTCAGCCCTTTACAATCTGACTTGAGCCTATCTTCCCAGTCTTATTGTACATTACTTCTGCTCATTCACTTTGCCATCCAGCCAACTTGGCCTACTCATTGTTCTGCGTATATGACAGCCTTTGCATAGACTGTTCCCCCTGCCTGGAACTCACTCCTGCCTTGCCTCCACTTCTCAGAATTCTTAGCTCCCTTCAAAGTCCAGCTCAGGCACTATGCTGGCTTTCCTGATCCCCAGCTACCAGTTCCTCCCCCACTCAAAAATTATTTTGTGCTTACTGTGTATATATTTTGAATTTACTTATCTGTGTACACATTTCCCCCCACCCAATAGAACCTAAGCTCCTTGAGCTAAGGGACTCTTTGAGTCCCCAGGATCTGGCACAATGCCTGGCCCATAGTAGGTACTTAAGAAATACATGTGATTGACTCTCTCTTTGCCTCACAGCCTGTGTTTCCATCTCATTTTTTCTCTTGCGTGGATTGACTAAGGAAAGCTATGAAAACTTTTCACTAAAGAAAAAAAAAAGCTAACTTCCCCTCCTATCTCCCCATACTTATTTTTCATATAATTTGGGTGTAACTTGAGCAGGATACTTCAGTCTGTTAGAAGGACTGGAGCCAAAACAAAACAATTCATTAATTCATATTTGGAGAAGATTTAATAAAAATAACCATTAGATTGTAGTTAGAGTTAGATAGTTTGTTAGAGTTGGAAGGGACCTAGGCCAACCCTGTATTATACATACAAGGACACTGAGGCTCAGGAAAAGGAAGAGACTTAACCAAGGTCATATAGCTAGCTAACAGCAGAGCTGGGTCTTGAACCCATGTGTCTGAATTCTCTTTCTGGTGCTTTCCACTGCTTCATGTGGATGAGAACTGAGTGTTTGGAGCTCAAGATGTCACTGGACCATGGAGGTAGGTGGGTCCTAACTTCAGTCAGTGTCTAGGCAGAACCCCACCTCCCCAGCCTTCTGAGGGCTGAATTTGCAAATTGAAATCTTTAAGGTGATCAGAACAATATCTCAGCTACAGAAATGGATATATGGAAAGCCTGAAAACCAGTGGGATGGGCTTGAACCATGGTAGATCCCCATGTCTGCTGGGTCAGCTTCTCCCTCATGAAACGTGCCTCAGATGATGGAAGGGGGTTAAGGGCTATTAGAGTTTCCTGGCTCAGAGAACATACTCTCCCTGGCTTTTTATTTTTTCCTCGCCACTTAGGAAATTAGGTGCATTGACTCCGTTTAATTATAGTTCTCAGTATTTGTCAAGTCTCCCTCTCTAAGGAGCTTAGAATACCTGATAGCACTGCTCTGATTCATCCCACCACTGTCCTGGCCTGGCAGGGCAAGTGCAGCAAGCCGGTGGGAATTTCCTATGTCACTGATGCAGCCACTAAAGCAAGAAGGCTGAGGAGCTGTCCTAAGTCACAGGTTCTCCTTGACATGGAAGCCAGCTTGGAGTTGCATTTCTTAGACCAGTGGGCTACTTCAATACATTCAGGTACTTATTGGGGAAGGGGGTAGGGGAGATCATAGGATCCTAGATTTATAACTCTAAGAGATCTTAGAAATCATTTGGTAAAGCCCCTTCATTTTACAAACAGGGAAACAGGCCCAGAGAGGGGAAGTGATTTGCCAAAGGTCACACATAAGATTCTTGGATCTATAATTCTAAAAGATCTTAGAAATATCTAGTTTAATCCCCTTATTTTATAGATGGGGAAACTGAGACCCAGGGAGCAGTTACTTGTCCAAAGTCACAATAAGATCATAGATCTAAAACTAGAAGGGATCTCAGAAGATATCTCAGTCTAATCCCTTTATTCATTCATTTATTCATTCATTTGTTTGTTTGTTTATTTATTTATGCTTTTTGGAGGGGGAAGGCAGGGCAGTTGGGGTTAAGTGACTTGCCCAACATCACACGGCTAGTAAGTGTTAAGTGTCTGAGGTCGGATTTGAACTCAGGTCCTCCTGACTCCAGGGTCGGTGCTCTATTCACTGTGCCACCTAGCCTCCCCGGAATTTTTTTAAAATTAAGAAATCAGTAATCCCTTCTTGATTATCTCTTAGGGAAGATG
The DNA here is from genome assembly GCF_028583685.1 of Petaurus breviceps papuanus. Lineage (NCBI taxonomy): Eukaryota > Metazoa > Chordata > Mammalia > Diprotodontia > Petauridae > Petaurus > Petaurus breviceps. The sequence continues at coordinate 1,778,794 of NW_027187369.1, read as the reverse complement.
TTAAAAGTAATCCCCTTTATTTTACAAAGCAGGAAATTGAGACCCAGAGAGGGGTGAAATGACTTGCCCAACATCACACAAGTAGTATGTGAAAGAACTGGTAACTGAAGCCACGCCCTCTGAATCCGAATCCAACAGTACTATTCCCCTGTGCATACTCTGTAGTCCAGCTGAATGGCACTATTTTCTGGCTCCAGGATGTAGTGTATTCTTACCTCAATGCTTTTGCTCATTCTGTCCACTCTTTCTACATGTTGAATCCTCCTCCACCTTTTAAAGTCCCACTCAGACATTCTCTCCTCCTGGATGTCTTCTAAGGCAGGGTAGAGTAGTGAACAGAAGGCTGGCCTCAGGACTAAGAAAACCCACCCTCAAATATTAACTCAGACTCTGAAATTATAGTTTAGCTGTCGATGTGGATGGGTGGAGAGAGTTTGTCCAAGGGCAGTTCCCTCTACTCATGGCAGATCCCAGCTCTAGAACCAGCATAAATGATATATTAGACAGATGTATATTAGTGGCCTCCCAAGAGGGAAGGAGCTGCTGCCTTTTCTAAGCTTTGTATTTCCATCACTTCTCTGCATACACTCAGCACTTAATAGGTGCTTCTTCAGTAAATGACTAAATTGAATGAGGGAGTGTATTCAGTGCCTTGTTGAGCAGCACTAGTAGCCTGGCACGAGGGGGGGGGGGTTTGCCCCACTTTTTGAACGAATGAAAAGGCATTTATTAAGTGCTTGCTGTATACCTGGCACCACGCTAAGCACTAAGAATGTTAATATTAAAAGAAAAGAGATGATCCTCTTAGTTCTGGAGCTTCTATTCTGATAGGGAGAGACAATGTTTCTATTAGAATGGGGACCACGGAAGGGCATTTTGTGCTATTGGAGGTAGAAAGGGGGGAATGAGGAAGATGTTAGTGAGAGCCTGGGAGCATGGCTGACCGGTCTGGAGTCTAGGGAAAGCTAGAAGCCAGAGAGGGCCAAATGTGTTTTGTTTGCACAAACACAGTCACCCATTATCAGGACTGGTCCTTAGGGAGGGTTTTCCAAAAATGAGTGGATCAGGGCCTGGAATCCCGGCAGAGATTCTGAACCAGGAATGGTAGGATTGCTGCTGAGGTTTCTCTGCTCTGGGACAGGTAGCCTGGTGACTCTCCGAAGCTCCCACTATCCTGTGACAGGGAGGCCCATAGTTAGACCAACATCAAACTGAACCATGGTGATGGAATACTCCTTCCTATCTCCAGGATAGCAGACTCTTTAAGCTGTGAGGGATCTGGCAATCAGTTAGCCCCACCTGGACATGAACAAGAATCCTGTCTGCCACATACCTGACAAGTGCTCATTTGGCTTCCACTCAGACCTCCTCATCGAGAGGGAACCCACCACTTCCCATGGCAGCCCAATCCACTCTTGGGCAGCTAATTGTTAGGAAGCTTTTCTTGACATCGAGCCTAAATCTGCAACTTCCTCCCATTGATCCTGGCCCTGTCCTCTGGGGCCAAGCAGAATGAGCCTATCCTTCCTTCACAACATAGTTCCATAGATACTTGAAAACAGCCATCAAGTCCCTCCGAATATATAAGAAGCAAAAAGGCCTTGGATTGGTGTGGACTACCAGAAGGAGCTTGGATGAAGGGTTTCAAAGACACATTTCAAGTCTCAATTCTGCTACTTACTATCTGTGTGACCTTGGGAAAATCATTTTACTTCTTGGGCCTCAGTTTCCTACTCTGTAAAATGAGGGAGTTAGACTCAACCATCTCTGTGATGTCTGACTTTCTATAGTTTATATTAAAAGATCCTACCCAGCACTCTGGCATTCTATGCATCTTCTCATACACACACACACACACACGTATATATTTAACATCCCACCTCTTGGTCTGCAATCTCTTGGAGCTCTGCAGAAGAGCACCTCAGACATCCAGGCTCAGCTCCTGGGGCTCTGGCCCCTTGAGCAGTGGCCAATGACTTTGGTGACTACCACTGGTCTACCTTCCTGCTGATCTCCCTAGTCATGCTTTGCTATCTGTCAGGATCTAGGGCAGCATTCTCTTAATGAGGCAGCTGGGAGACTAACCTAATCGTTCCAACCCTGTAGCTCTGGATCTGGGGGAACCTCCTGATAAAAGGGGATCATGCCTGCTTGTAAGACAGGAAGTCAGATGGCATCAAATACTTAGAGCCTGGCAAGGCTTCCGGGCACTCTCAGGGTGAGACCACCAGGCTTCGAGGCATCACAGCTTTTTGCCCCACTGTTGCCTGAGAGTAGGTATTGCTGCCTGAGGGGAAAAGCAAAAAAAAAAACACTCAAATCTTTATTTTTTTCTCTTGAAAGTGGCAGATCTGAGTTCCTATTTGATTTAAGATGTGGGATTAGCTCAATACCAAGGGATATTTGTGTCAGCTAGGCTTATACAGCAGAATTAGATTAGTTTGTGTTTTCATAACTTGGGGAAAGGGCACTCCCATCAGCTCCTGAGTGTTTGTGCTAAGGAGGGGCCAGGATTTATGGGGAAGTAGGTACTAGACAGCATAAACAGCAGCCTGCTGCAGGGAAAGGAGGGGAGGCAGGAGGCCTGGGCTCTGCTGCTGACTCACTGGATGACCTTGGGGAAGGTATTTTTCTATTTCATACTCTAAAGTTCTTTGCAGCACTGACATTCTCTATTTTAAGGTCTCCTCAAATCTGGGCAGCTAGGTGGCGCTGCAGTGGATAGAGCACTGGGCTTGGAGTCAGGAAGACTCATCTTGGTAATTTCAAACCTGGCCTTAGACGCTTACTAGTTGTGTGAGGCAAGTCACTTAACCCTGTTCACGTCAGTTTCCTCATCTGTAAAATGAGTTGGAGAAAGAAATGGCAAACCACTCCTGTATCTTTGCCAAGAAAATCTCAAACGGGGTCAAGAAGAGTCAGACACCACTGAAAAAAATGACTGAACAACAACAAATGGTTCCTTCTAGGTCTAGACCTAGGGACCTATGCAGTCCCTATAATCCTAAGCTTGTAGTCTTGTAAAATTAACAGAGGTCCACAGACCTAGGGGCTAGGAGAAACCTAGCTTCTGGTAAGTATTTTAAAACTGAATCCTGGTACTGCCCTGGTACTTATCCCTCTCTGAGACTGGGAGGCATTCTTGCTCTTACACTTTTATTAGGCTGGCTCATTTTGGTCTAAATAATATATATTTCTCTCTTCCATGCACTCTGTGATCCAGAAACACTGGTCTGTTTGCTGTTCCTCCATCTCCCTCATGTCTCCCTTACTTCGAATTGGCTTTGCCCTGTGCCTGGAATACACTCCCTTTTCACCTCTGCCTCTTGAAATTCCTGGTTAATTTCAATACTCAGCTTAAGCATTACTTTCCACATAAGGCCTTTCCTGATCCTCCAGCTAGCTAGGTGCTTCACTTATAAAACTACCTTAAAGTCATTTTATAGGTAATCTGTATATCCCTATATATGGACCTATAGAGGGTATGCTCCTTGAGGACAGGGGTGGCTTCTTTTTTGTCTTTATAGCTCTAGGACAGCACAGGGCCTGGCACTGAATCAATGCTTGTTGATTGATTGACCAAATTGCTACTTTTAAAGGTAAGGAGCTAGGCTAGCTAGATGAGTCAAGCAGTGTGGGGGTAGTGGAAAACCCAGTGAAGTTAGAGTCAAGGGAACCTGGCTTTGAACCCTAGCTTTGTTACTACCCATTTGACCTTGGGTCCTGAATTCTGAGGCCCCTCAGAGTTCTAAGAGCTATAAAAGATGCTATAAAATCTGATCTAGGAAAAGGGGGTCCTTCAGAAACCCACAGTTCACATGTTAGAAAGGCTAGTCCAGTGGCCCAAGAGGGGCTCACTGGGGAAAGGGGTATAGACCCCCATACCCTTCAGAACACTCAGCATGGGCATCCTTTTGGAGATAATGGAATTTCTTAACCGAAATCCATATGGGACCTATGGCTAGTCATAGTTAGAGGTGCTCCAATGTTGCAATGTGGACAGCACACTCACACTAACAGGAAAAGCTGCAGCAGCTGGAAGCATTACTTGGGCATTCATGTCACTACCTAATCCAATGAGAACTGAGCTCTCCAAATTGATTCCTCCCCTTATGGGGCCCATCACTGAGTTAGATTGTTTTCGCTCTGAGTAAATGGATCCGATCGTCATAAATGAGCTCTTAGGCAAAGGGTAGGTACAAGGGGCAGATTTTTCAATTCAGTGTGTTAATAGGATATACTTCTTCATCCATCAAGTGCAGATGATAACCGTGAAATGGTTGCTGTGTAAAGCAGGTGGCTGTGGGCCCCTGCAGAATGCCATCTTCTCAGACCCTCAGGCATGGAAGTGCTCAGGCAGTATCTGGGACTTAGTGTTCTAGGGTTGCTTAGGAGCTAGCTAGGCTTTCTGTATCACTTTTTAACAAATCCTAAAACATGCAGGCCAAGGATCTGGAGCTAGAAGGAATCTGAAAGGCCAGCCAGGCTGGATCTCTCATTTTATGGTGGTGCTAAGTGATGAGTTCAAGATCACAGAGGTGGGGGGAAGGAAGGAATGAGGGAAGGAAGGAAGGAAGGGAGGAAGGAAGGAAAATAGGAAGGGAGGAAGGAAGGAAAGGAGAAAGGAAGGAAGGGAGGAAAGAAGGGAAGGAAGGGAGGAAGAGAACAAGGGAAGGAAGGGAAGGAAAGAAAGAGGAAGGAAGGGAGGGAGGGAGGAAGGAATGAGGGAAGGAAGGAAGGGAGGAAATAAGGGAAGGAAGGAATGAGGGAAGGAAGGAAGGGAGGAAAGAAGGGAAATTAGGAAGGAGGGGAGGAAGGAAAGGAGGAAGAAAGGAAGGGAGGAAAGAAGGCAAGGAAGGAGTGAGGGAAGGAAGGGAGGAAGGAAAGAGGAAAGAAGGAAGAAAGGAAGGAAAAAGTACTTATTAAGCATTTCTTATGTGCCAAGCAGTAGAGATGCAAATAGAAAAAGTGAGATGGTTCCTTCTCTCAAGAAGCTCATATTCTAATGGGGGAGACAACACATAAAAGAAAACTCAACTGCAGGGTTGATGGAAGGTCCAGTATTTTCAGAAAGTGATCAGGATTCTAAGGATATAGATGGCAAGGTCCAGCGGGTACTTAGATCAGTAGAGCATATGATAGTGTCAGGAAGGATTTGAACCCAGGTCCTCTGACTCCACATTTGATGCCTTTTCCACTGCATTACTTACAATTTTGTTTTTCCAGAAAAGCAGAGAGATCTCCTAGGAAAGGTTTTCCTTGAGCCCACATTGGTGGGATCTAAGGAATAACTCTTGCTTGTGAATGACTGAGGTAGGATGAAGATGTAAATAATGAGCTGAGGATATTGGTGAACTGGAATGCCAAGGTGTTCAAAGGAATGTCAACATGTGTAAGGCCTCAGATATGATAGCAGAATTTGGGGTAAGAGAAAGATTGTGAAGCAGATGCTGAACTCCTTAAATTTTAGTCTTGGCATGAACCCATGCAACTGATATGCCAGAAGAGCTGGGAAGAAATGGTCCAGTAGTGAAATCTGGAAATAGAAGAATAGTGAAGAACATTGTAAAGGGAGATTCCTGATGTCTGTCATTGGGAGGCACTTCTTAGAGGAAGTGGCCACCCTCTGCTTTGTCACAGACAAATCACAGAACCTCAGCTGTCCCAGGATCATAGATCTAGAACTGGAAGAGATGCCAGAGCCTGTATAGTATAAACCAATAGTCATTGTTGTTATTATAGATCTAGAGCTGAAAGTTACCCTAGAGGCCACCTGGACCCTCTTTCATTTTGCTCATGCAAAATGGCGGCCCACAGAGGTGAAGTAACTTTCTCAAGGTCACACAGATAGGAATTATCAGAAGCAGGATTTGAACTTGGATCCTCTGACTCCAAAGACAGCATTCTCTCCACTATTACAGTTGGAAGGGCTCTCAGTAGCCATCTAATCCAACCTGAACATGAATCCCCTCTACAACAGCCCCAACAAGTGGTCATCCAACTTTTGCTTGAAGACCTTCAGAGAGGGGGACCTCACTACCTCCCTAGATAAGCCTTTTCTACTTTTGTACAGTTCTAATTGTTAGTAAATTTTTTCTGGACACCAAGTCATCACCTCCTTGCAATCTCATCATTGTTACTGATTCTACCTTCTGGGTTCAAACAGAAGAAGTTGAATCCATCTTCCACTGGATAAGTACAGCTATATTGTTTCCCTTGAGTCTTTTCTTTTCTTTTTTTTCTTTTTTAAAGCAATTGGGGCTAAGTAATTTGCTCAAGGTTACACGGCCAGTTATTTCTTGGTGTGGTGCTAAGTATCAGAGCTGGGATTCGATCATCCTGACACTGGGGCTGGTGCTCTTACTCACTGAGCCACCTGGCTGCCCCTAAGCAATTGGGGTTAAGTAACTTGCTCAAGGTTACACGGCCAGGTGTTTCTGGGTGGGTGCTAAGTGTCTGAGCTCGGATTCGATCCCCAGGTCGTCCCCACACTGGAGCTGGTGCTCTTACTCGCTGTGCTACCTGGCCACCCCCCCTTGAGTCTTTTCTATGGGCAAAATATATCCAGTTCCTTTAACTGATCCTCATTTGGCATGAACTCAAAGACTTTTTCACTCTTCTGGTCACCTTCCTCTGGACACTTTCCATCATATCATTGTCCTTAAATTGTGGTGCCTAGAACTGAACCCAATACTCTGGATGTGGTCTGACCAGGGTAGAGTGGAACGGGACTCAGAAGGGTGTAGGATAGTGTAGAGTTCAACTGGACAATCATAGAGTCAAGTCTATGAAGGGGAGAAAGTGAGGACACAGTAGGGTTGAATGACTGGGACATGAGAAAGAAATGGAAGGACTAGCAGACATGGTGCAAAGGAAAGCTAAGTTAAGAAAGGGGTGAGAGAGGGAGAGATGGAAGGCTAGGATACTGTCATCAGAGAAGTCTTTTAGTACTGGTTACTGCAATGGGCATTAGTGCCAAGGTGATTAATTGATATTTGATCTGAGAGTCAATAGGGAATCCCTGAAGATTCTTGAGGAAGGAAGTCACATGGTCACACCTGTGTTCTAGGAAGATTATTTTGGCATCTGTGGACAGAAGCAGGGAGATCAATTAGGAAGCTATTACAATAGTCCAGGTGGGAGGTGACAGGAAGTAGGATAATAACCTTCTGAGTGGAGAGAGGAAGAATGGATGAGATTTGGATGCTCACTGGGTATGAGCTAGGGGTGAGGGAGAAGAAAAAGGCGAGGATGACTCTTAGGTTGCAAACCTGAGTGACACCCTGAATCTGCCTGAATCTTAGGGAAAACATGCATTTCAACAGACCACAAGGCTCTATGTAGCAGCCTATTAGCCACCTGGTGACTGTGTACCCAAACCACACTGGCTGCTGTTGAATACTAGGAAATGGACCCCTTATGTGCAAAAACAAGCTGCACAATAAAAGTCATGGGGTGATTGAGTTTTGCTGTACCCCAGAGGCCTTTTAGAAGGGTGGATGAATAAACACCACTCTTTTCCCCAACCTTTATAATGTAATGTTTCTATGACTAGTGCTCCCTGAAAAAATCATGTGGAAAAATAGAATGAAGTGTTTGCAAATGGGGAGGGGTGGAGATGGGGGAGCATACAGGATTGAACAAAGAACATTTCTGACTAGTGACAATAATACTGCTCCCCCAAAACTGTGTAATAATACCAACATCTTACTTTTTCGCTCTAGCCTTTGGAGATTTAAAAAAAAATGCTGTTTACATAAGATCATAGCAGCATAGATTCTGAGATGTACGGGGCCTTAGAAGCTGTTTCATCCAATCCTTTCATTTAATGGATCAGGAAACTGAGGCCCAGAGAAGGGAAATGACTTGCCCAAGGTCACAATACATTCTCACATTTGATCTTCATGGCATTCTTGGGGAGGTAGGGCAGGTATTGATCCCATTTTAAGGGGGGAAACAGCCTCAGTGAGGTTGCAACTTCTGTGAGGTCATGCATTTAGTTAGCAGCAGAGTCAAGAGTAGAGACCAGATCTCATCCAATGTTCATTTCTTTCATTTTCTTTTTAAAACCACATTCTACTGGCAACTCAGAAACATCCAACACGAGGCCTTATAAAACTGGAAAGGCTTCTGAAACCTAGTTGAGTGACTTGAGCTCTTTTGAAGTGGTTACTTCAAAGGAAAAAGGCAGGGTATGACAAGGATGGTTGTGCCTGGGGGTGCCTGGCTACGAAATAGGTCACCCACTAAAAGGCTTTGGCTTTATTTGGGTATGTGCCTGTTCCAGGGCATGGAGTTCAGGCACTGCCATCGCTGACCTGATTCTTCCCTTTCTAGACCTAATTGAATTGAATCCACATGGATCAAGAATAGAGCCTGGTTCTAGGCACTGGGAGAATTACAAGGTTTAGCTAAGACAGGGTCCCAGCCCTTAGGGAGCTGATAGCCTGAGTGGATTTAAAGAAATAAAAAAAAAAGATGTAACAGTGAGGTGGAGCAGAAGTATTGGCCTAGAAGCCTGGGGATTTGGGCCATCTCTGCCATTAATTCACTAAGTGACTTCAAGCAAGTCATTGAACCTTTCCTGGCCTGGAGGGGGAAGGGCATCTTTATGTCACAGGATAATATAATGACAGTTGTCATTTAAAGAGTGCTTTACTGGGCCAAATGCTATGATTCCCCTCATCTTGCAGATGAGGAAACTGAGGCTGAGGGAGCTTAAGAAACGTGCCCTTGGTCACACAAATAATATGTGTCTACAGCTGCATTCAAACAGAGGCCTTTCTGACTCCATCCTCCATGGCCAATTGGATTATAGGATCAGAATTGGGAGGGAGGCCATCTAGTCTATCCCCCTTGTTTTGCAGAGGAGGAAACTGAAGCCCAGGGAGGGGAAAAGACTTACCCCAAATCACAATAAGATCTTAGATGAAGGAACCTCAGAGGCCAGCTAGTCCAACCTCCTTTTTCCATAGAGGAGGAAACAGTGGCCCAGAGTCCCCACAGGTAGTAAATGTCAGAGGTAAGATTTGAACCCAGGTCCTCAGGTTGCAGACTCAATGCTCTTTCATTTCTAAAACTTCTGATTTTCAGTTTGGGGGTGCAGATAATTCCTGTGACTCAGAAGATGGGCCAGTTGGCATAATTAGGGCCACCTGCTAGCCTGACTGGGGTCGCTTCATTCATGAGTGGAGGGGCCCATCTTTTAGTACAGGGACAAATAGCGAGCACCACATTGCAGGGTCCCATCCTCATCCCCCACTCTCCAGGTCTTCTGGCAATGGTTATCCAGCTGCTCTCCCAGGGCTTGCTCACACTCGACCAGGCTCCAGGGCCTGGAGCCCATTGGAACGGCTGGGTCTGTGGAACGGAACTGCGGTGGGAATGTGTCCCTTCCAGTCCTGGTCCTGGCAGGATAGACAGATGGTGTATTCAGAGCTGGGGGAGAAGCAGCTCTAGCTTCCCCACGGTTCAATTGGACTTTTCATTCCGAACTGTAATCGTCTGTTTGGTGGGTGAAGGGAGGCTTATTGGCCTGCTCTCTGGGCACAGATTCCCTGGAATGCTTTCCCAGGTTTCAGAATTAATGCGCACTCTGAACTGGGGCCCTTTGAAGGGCAGCTTTGGCTTCATCATTCACTGCCACTTAACTCACACTTTGGAGCCTTAAATACTGCCTGAGATCCAGGCAGGAGTCAGGAAGCCTGGGTTCAAATCTTGCTTCAGACACTGTCTGGCTATGTGACCTTGGGCCAGTCACTTCCCCTCTGTGAGCCTCAGTTTCCCCCTTTGTAAAATCATAGGATCACAGAGAGCTGGCCAGGACCTCAGAAGCCATTTAGTTCATCGCCCTCATCTAATAGTCAAGAAAAGGAGAGCTCTGCAATCACATACTTGTCATGAAGAAAGTGCTTTGTAAACTTTAGAGTATGATGGAAATCTATGTGGCTATTTTCCTTTCTTATTTTATGACACCCTCTTATTTCAGAAATTGTTTTGGCAATTCCAAGGCAATTCGACTTCTTGACTCAATTCAAACCAAGAAGCATTTGTTAAGCCCTACTGTATGGAGATTTAAAGACCTTAAACCAAGAAGCATTTATTAAGCTCCTACTGTATGGAGATCCCTGATCTTAAGGGCTTATGTTCTATGACATGGGGTGAGCAGGAAAAGGGGAAGGGGTGCTTTTCCTCCATGCCCAGAGAAAATGAAATATAAAGTCAGTATGAAATAAATACAAAGTGATTTAAGGGGGAGGAGAGCACTATGAAAAGGGAGGAATCCATAAAGTCTTTTGTAGAAGGTGGTACCTGAGCTCAAAATTATGGTAAAGATGAGAAGGGGGAGCATTCCAAGCATGAGGGGAGGACTGTGCAAAGACATAGAGACTGGAGATGGAATTCCAAATTAGGCAACAGCTAGCAGGTCACTTTGGTGAGAACACAGAGTGTGCAATAGAGGAAAAATTAACCACTCATTCCTACCAGAAGTCAGATTGGGATAAGGGTTGCTCTGAGAGATCAATGAATTCCACAGTCCTGGGGCCAGGTTCTGGAGCCAAATTCTCTTCACCTCATCTCACCTCACTTTACCCTAATTGAATTAAATGATCATTTCTTTTTCTCTCTTATTAATTCTCCTGAGTATGATAGCACCCTCTACAGCAAGGTATGTCTGGAAGAGAAATGCACCGATCACTTTGGAAAGGTCAGCTGTCCATGAACCATGGGTATGTCTGGCTGACACAGCATTAATCCAGAGCCTACAATTGCCAAGAGACTTCACATTGTGGGGTGGGGACTGGTGGAAGTAGAAGGAGGTGGAAATTGCCATCCGTGGGCCCATCGGGTCATTGAATCATTGAATCGGGCATTCCATTTCTTTGTAGATGTGGGAAATGTTTTAGCGGGATGAGCTACAGCTTTACCTGTTCCAGAATCGTGTTGATTCTCTCCACTTCACAGTCAATCAAGTATCGCTTCTCCTGGCGCCTGTCCATTTCCTCAATGATTCGCCGGAATTCCTGCACATCCTTGATGCTTCCCACAGACCTTGCTGTCACTTGCCAGTTGTTTTGCACGGCAGCCTCCATAATTGCCTGGAGGATTGAGAATCCTAGAGGAGAAAAAAAAATATGGTAATTATTGAATTGAAAACGCCTCTTATTTAGACATCTGTAGACATGGCAACCATTCATTGAACTTTAGGAATCTTTGGCAGGGAATCATCTTCAGAGACAGATAGGCCATTGAATCCATCTGTGGGTCTGTTGAAAACTCTGGACACTAGGCACGGCCGCCATCTTATTCTTGAATAGTCCGGGCACAGGCACTTCCATCTTGTTTTAAAGTTGACGAGTTTGATAGCTAGAGATTGTTAGCTGCCATCTTGTATATATGAATGAATGTGAACCAGGCATATATTTCATATTTTATTGCCGTGTACACTACAACTAATAAGCTAAGGAATAGACATACATTAGGTATGTCTACCACTTCTATAAACTGCAAACTAAGAATGATAAAACTATCCATGTACTTTAGTATTTGCTAATTTTCCTACATTTTTTGTTATGGATATATAGGGAGGTCTCAAGGACTATAAATTCACTTTGAATAAAGTTTAGAAATCATATATTTTATGATAAAGGGCCTTTAATTCATGACAGCCAAAACACTGACCATATATATGTTATAGAGAGAATTATACATTTTGTTTTATTGCTATTCAAAGTTACTTATTAAAGACTTGTTTCCATTTCTAAGTTATTGTTCCTAAAGTGATGAGATGATTAATTATCTAGTCAATGTAGGCAGTCCTGCACACCCTGACTTTGCTTAAATGATACCCTTTTTATTGGCCTGTATTGCTAAGGTTCTAGACGTGGCCTCATCATGAGCAAGTTCTGCTCATATTAAATTAAAATTAAATTAAATTAAAACCTGGTTTTAATCTGTCTGGAGTCTTTCTTTCATCCCCTTCTAGAACTGAAAATAATCATTGTTAACCCCATTACTCTATAGCTCTGAATAGAAGGTTAGATCATAGCACCTGTGCAGACAGAGTCACAAAACACGTACTATAAACCTAAACAAATAGGCTATAGCCAGAGTTGATTCATTGATTGATATTAAGTCACCTGTTTAGTTACTATTTCCTCTCACTTACATGTACTGGGAATTCTTTATTGATTTTGAATTAATTCATATCTGATTTGTCAAGGCCCAATAACTCCTCTCTTCTGTATTCTAGATCTACCCCGGATGGAATGAAAAAAGAGAAGAGTGTTTGGATGGTCTAAGGTAGGTGGGAAAGGTTTTCTGTCCTTTTGAAGTAAAGAATTAAGTCCCATAAATATTTTTGTTTCTGGCATGAAATTATTATGTATCAATATACTAATGAAATGCCAACATCATTGAACTGGTAAAAGGGATTGAAGGAGACTGCTACGGTCCCTGTTAGCTCTGCTATCCTGTGTTGTATGTTCTCAGGGCCCTGCCAGTTCTATGTTGTGAAGACTCAACTCTGCCATTCTCTATTCTGTGCTCTGTGAGCCATTTCAGCTCTGACGGGATGTATTTTATGTCCTTAGGTCCCGTGCAGTTCAGTCTGATATTCTATGTTCTAAGGTCCCTTATAGCCCAGACATTTTGTGTTGCCTGTTCTAGGGAACATCACAGTTCAGTTTATGTTCTATATTTCAAGTTCCCTTCTAGCTCCAAAATTCTCTGCTCTAAGATTCCTATTAGCTCTGACATTCTCTTTTCTGTATTCTATTTTTTTTTAATTTTTTTTTGCTTTTTGAAGGGGGGAAGGCAGGGCAATTGGGGTTAAGTGACTTGCCCAAGGTCACACAGATAGTAAGTGTTAAGTGTCTGAGGCCGGATTTGAACTCAGGTCCTCCTGACTCCAGGGCCGGTGCTCTATTCACTACACCACCTATCTGCCCCTCTTTTCTGTATTCTAAGGCCATCTGTCTCCAGTCCTAACATTCTATGTTGCATGTTCTAATATCCTTATTGCAACTTTCTCTGTTCTAAGGTAATTATCAGCACCGACATTCTATGTCCTATGTTCTAAGGTCCTTCCTAGATATGACGTTTTGTGTTGTAAGGTCTCTTTCAACGTTGATATTCTTTGTTTTAAGGTCTAGCTCTGATCTCTGTTCTAAGGGCCCTTCTTGCTTCAACGTTTAAAGCAGCCTCTTCTCACTAACTTTGGTATGTGTATCTGGTGGGGGGAGGTGCTTCAGATTCTTCAGCCTGCAAGTTGAACAAGCTCCTCAGCCTCCAAGGATGAGAGCGGAAGGAGGGGACTACTGCTCTCTGAAAAGAGGCAGGTTGCTGGCCAACTCTCGGGGCCTCACTTTGCACCACAGGGAGACTCTGGTTGACAATCCTGACTCTTGATCCAAAGACAATGAGCCCAACAATTGGAGTGCCTACTTGAGGAGATGGCAGCACAGTGGTGACTCAAATGGCCTTCATGTTGTGATTGTATGCTAGGCATGCAGGGATGCACATCGCAAATGAGACCCAAGCTCTGGGTAATTTCCAAATGAGCAATTTCAGTACCAGAGCTCAAAATCACAGATCAGAGTCAATTACCCAACTCTGAAATGTTCATCTTTGCTCCATATTAACCATCCACACATATTTATTTCTCTAATTTCCATTTTCCCATAGGCCTGCTCAGCTTTACTGGGAATATACGGGTCAAAGAAAGGGATTATAAAGTCAGCATAGGAAGGAAGACATAGAAATATTAAAAAATCTTTCCTGAGTGAGTCAGATGTCCAGGATATGGAATAAGGGACATAGTGAGGTACAGTGGAAAGGGCACTGGTTCTGGAGAGGGAGGATCTGGGTTCTTATCCACCTCTGATGCGCACTCACTATCTGTGTGACCTCCAGGGGCCATTTAACCAAGTTCCTCATCTTACAGAGGAAGAGACTGTAGCTGAAGAGGTAAAGTTAACTTGCCCAGGGTCACATGAGTAGTTTGACTTGAGAAGGCATTGAAATTCAGGACCTTGAGCCACAGTTTTATTCTGCCTCCAAAGAAATTTGACTTCTTCCCCATAAAAATTCGATACTGAATTTTTAACATCAGCAAGGACCTCAGAGATGATTTAGCACAGCATGGGTATTTCTCTGGCAATATTCTTGAAAGATGGGTGTCCAGACTCTGTTTGGGTACCAATGTGAAGTAGAGATCCCTAGATGATGAGTCTAGAGGCCTGGGTCTCAGTTTTGCTGTTAACTAGTCGTGTGACATTGCCCAAAGTCCTCCCTCCTCCCTTTGCCTCATTTTCCTCCTTTGTAGAATAAGGGAGTTGGACTACCAGGGGTGGGGAACCTGCAGCCTTGAGGCAACATGTGGCCCTCCAGGTCCTCAAGTGTGGCCCTTTGACTAAATCTAGATTCATGTGGCCTTGAGGCCGCAGGTTCCCCACCACTGTACTTTGCTGGGCTGTTATGAGGCAAAATGCATTGTAGAACTTAAAACTCCAGAGAAATGTGAACTCTTCACACTCTTACAAGAAATGGTCTCTTCCCTTCAGGAGTTGATTGTCTATTAGGGGGAACAAATCACATGCACCAATAACCAGCATAGAAAATGAATATAAGAACAGAAGAGAGATAGAAGGAGCATTACAAGGCCCTAAAATGTTTCATGGCTATGATTATGTTCAAGTAATGCCAAGAAAAATGGGGAGGGTTTTGGCAGGCAGCGATGGGGTGGGTGGAGCCACAATTCCTGGATTGGATGGGGATGAGCCCCAGCCCAGAGTGAAGGCTGGGGAGAATCCCTGGAGCATGTGGTGGGGCAGAGTGGGACACAAGGCTGTGAAAGTCACATGATCCTAGATGGAGGCTTGGAAGACACTACAAAGGCCATATAGTTTGACCTCCTCATTTTATTTTATTTTATTGGGGGGGGGGTTTATTATTTATTTATTTTTAAAAATTAAATTAAATTAAATTTTTTTTTCTGACTCCCTCATTTTAAAGAGAGGAAACGTGAATCCCAGGAAAGTAAAATGACTTGCCTAAGGTCACACAAGTAGTAAATGTCAGAGGAAGGATCTGTACCTAAGTCCTCTGATTCTAGGTAGGCTAAGACCAGGCCATGGATGGTGGTGAATGCCTGGATCAAATATGAGAGGAAGCCAGGAACCACAGATGTATACAGATGTTCTTCCAAAGCCCCAAAGCAGTCCGGGAAGTGAGGGTAAAGAGAGTAGGATCAATCCCTTCCTTCTAGCCCAATGCATTCCTGAAATGCATTTAAACAATAACAACAACAAAACCTCAAACCAACTGAAAAACTTAAGTGAGCTGAACGAGCTGAAGAGTCACCGGGGAAGCTCGCCGAACGATAAACAGGATATTGACATATGGAAGTTGCTAATGAAGAATCGCGGAAAGTAGATCTGGGGCTCGTTTGCTTCCTTTGGCTTTTGATCATTCCAGCAGGGGCTCTCTGCTAGAGGCTGTGAGCAGTGCATTGGAAAGAATGGATTCTGAGCAATGAGAAGACCCAACTTGGAGTTTTAGCACTGCTACAGACAATGTGACTTTGAGTAAGTCACTTCTCCTGGAGCTTTGGTTTCATTCTTGGAGAAATCAAGGAGTTGGCCCTTTTTTCTCAGACATCCTATGAGCCTACGTTCTATCTACTTGACATGCTCCAATCACATGGCACCGAGGCTGCCTGTAGTGGCCACAACTATCCCTGGGGGATCCATAGTCACAAATCAAAATCATGTTCTTCCCCCAGCTCCAGGCCTGTGTCTGAGAGAGACATTGTCACCATGGGAGCCTGAGAGAGGTCTTGCCCAAACATTGGTCACATATAGGATCATAGGCCTAGGGCTGGAAAGGACCTGAGAGACCATCTAGTCCAACCCCCTTTCCCATTTTACAGATGAGAAAACTGATGTCCAGAAGGTAAAGGAACTTGCCTAAGGGTTACATAGTGACACACAGTGTCAGTGACAGAATTTGAACCTAAGTCCTCAAAATCCTGAGCCAGTGCTTTCCCACTGTTCCACAAAATGTTCTCAAGATTGGAATGACATTTTTTTTCTGGATGGGATATTTCTATAGTGCGTGGGATTTGGGCTGAGGAAGCAACTTTTGGTACTTTCCTAGTGAGGAAGAAGGAACAAAATCAGAGGTCAATAGGACCTGAAAACTCTGCCCAATGATCTGGAATCTCAGATTTAGGAAGATATATGTTAGTGCCTTGGGGGAGGTAAGGAAGTAGAGCTCTGGGGAGAAAGGTAGAAGCTACTGCCAACAGTGCTGGGGACACCAGCTTCTCTCCCATCAGGTGCCTGGGGTTGGCCACAACCCAGGCATCTGGGGTGGTGGCAGACTGATTCTCCCACTGCAGTCTGAGGATGTCTTGGAAGGAGAAAGAAAGCAAAGGAACCAGGGGAGATGTGAGTATGTTTACAGCAGCAGGGAGGCTGTCTACCTGTGGGGCCTTGACCTCTGGGCCTGTGTCACTTTTGTCTTGGGTGATGTTGGGGAAGACCTTGCAGATTAGGATGTGCTATGAGCCCCTGGAGGTCTTGGGCAGTAGAATACACCAAGGGCGGGGAGATAATGACTTTGTCACAAGGTCAGTAACACATTCTGAGCCCTTCCCTATTCTCTTGAGTGTGACTATGTTGGAGTTCATGGGATTCTGGCAGACAGAGGACAGGAGGCTGCTGCAATAGCATCTCAGAGCTGAAAAGGACCTTATAATAATAATAATAAAATAATGAGCAAATAAAACAATATAAATGAAAAGACTGGTGGAGGAGCTTTGGGTACTCCTTGGTGACCCTGAAATCATAGCAACTAGGCCCTGGCCCAGGTATAAATAGTTTCCAAGTGTAGGGTTACAGGGGAGAGCTTTCTCTGCAACCTGGGTATGTAAAATTTGGTTGTTAGGATAGCTTAGGGACCCCTTAGGCAAAATAGTGTTTAAAAAAAGAAAAAGGCTTATGATCATATACTATGTGGAACTGGGTAAGCATCTAGAATCAAGACAAGAAATTAGCAAACAACTTGGGAAGTAACCTGACATAGCATATAGTGTGTCAACCTTAGAGCCAGGGGGACCAGGATTCAAATTCAAATCTGCCTCTGATATATAGTAACTGTTCATCTGGCCAAGTTCACCTGTCAACTCTTAGGATGACAAATTATGTACTAATTGCTGCTCTGTATTGCTGGAGGCACTTACCACACTGGAAGTTCCATGCTCCACACTGATGAAACCATAAGGTCTTGACCAAAAGAAAAAAGACAAAAAGCCTCCTATGCTATTTGGCTTTTTGACCTGCTTATAGGAAAGCTTAATCTGAAGAATCCTATGAAGAGACACTTTAGTTTGATGAACTAGAAATAAAGGCAGCAAGGTATACTGGAGAGAATGCTAGATTGGGTGTTAGAGGAGCTGGGTTCAGATCCCAGCTTTTCCTATTTCTACTTATATGACCTTAGGGAAGTTCTGGAGCCTCTCTTTCCCCATGTGTAAAATGAGGGGATTGGATTAGATGACCCCTAAGGGCCCTTCCAGTTCTAAATCTAGGATCTCATGCATGATGTTAGATTAGTCACTGCATCCCTCTGGGCCTCAGTTTCTCTCCTCTGGAAAACTGGGAGGGGGTTAGATTAGGTGGATTCTCAGGTTCTTTCCAGCTCTAAATCTATGGATTATGTGTTTGTTAAGGAATTTGGCCCCATGAGCATATTGGATCTGTCCAGGCTAACCAAGAAAAAATAGTAAAGGGAAAGCATGGTAAAGAGGAGGGTGTTTTGCTTGCACACTGACCCCACAGTGGGTGGCACACAGAGGGGCAAATGAATCGGTGTGACATACTCACATTATGAAGTTCTGAAGGGTGACCACAGAGCCTGGCACCAGTAGGTGCTAAATAAGGGCTTGTGGGTCCATAATCCTCCTCTACTCCTCATTGCCTCTTAATCCACTGGACAGATGGAGAAACTGAGGCTCTTTCAACCTCTGTCTCCTGGCTGCTGAACCACACACACACAGCTCCACCCTCTCCAAAGCAAGTCAAGACAGCATACAACAAGAGATAGGTCAGCTTTGTTGAGCTCGAGGCTCTTGGCTTTGCATTGTCAGATGAAAGGCGATTTCGACCATCTGGAGTCGATTTGTTCAATGTGAGAGAACAGCAAGCTTTCTGATCCACTCTGGGCCAGCCTTACAATGAAAGAAACCAAGAGCACCTGGGATGGGATTCCAGAGTGTTTGCTGAGAATCCCTTAGTGTACCTGTTGGATGTAGGCGGCCTGGCTTGGCTGCCTGAGCTGGCAGAGCTCCTGCCCAAGTGGCTCTGGGTAATATTCCATCATTTTATAGATGCCATCGGATAATTGATTGTTTTCATCTTTATTAATAATGATGAGCCCCCTTTTCTCTAGTGACTACAAGCTTTCCAAAGAATTTTGTTCACAACCAGGACGTTAGGTAGGCAGTCTAAGTATGACCATATTCATCTTTCTAAAGGGAAAACTGAGGCTCAGAGTGGGAAAGTGACCTACCCAAGGCCACTCAGGAAGTGTCAGGGGCCGTGACTTGAACCTAGGTCAGTGTTATTCTGGTATCCACAGATTTAGAATGGGAAGGAATTTTAGAGACCATCTAGTCCAACCACCTCATTTTATAGAGAGGGAAACTGAGGCCCAGGGAGGATCATAGACCCAGAGCTGGAAGAGATCTTAGATACTATCAAGTCTAAGTCTTTCATTTGATAGGTGAGGAAACTGAGGCATAGAGTAGTCAAGTGACTTGCCCAGGGTCATACAACTTTTAAGTAAATATCTGGAATGGGATTTGAACCCAAGGCTTACCAACTCCAAGTCCAGTGCCCTATCTACTACATTGAACTCTGACTTGTAACTTCAATGTTTCTAGGACCTAGGATTCCTCAGATGGGACTTCCCTCTATTGGTGATGATTCTGACCCCTTGATGATTTCGTGTATAGTCCTTGAAGTATTTCCAGCTTGGTGGGATCTTCCCAAACCCATGAGTCACTGCCAGAGTTCTCTGCATGTTAGGGTCACCTCCATGGCCCAGTAGGAGGCATGGCTGCCTAGTTCATCTACTGGAAATGAGTCAATGCATCATGGAGCTCTGGGTCAGAATTCTTAGGGAGGTGTCTTTCAAAACCAGAGGAGGCAGGGGAGACGAGTTGTGTGGAGGCAGAAAGAGCACCAGACTTGGAATCTTCTGAGACCCATTGGATGTGTGACTCTGGGCAAGTCACTTTTTCTCTCTGAATCTCAGTTTCTTCATCAGCAAAATGGGGATATAATAATAGCACTTACTTCCTCAGGGCAGTTGTAAAGAGAGAGTTTTGCAAACTGTAAAGTGACCTGGAAGTGGGAGCCATTATTATCTAAGATGGGAAATCCTTTGTAATTCTGGGACATGATATAAAGACATGATAAAGCCCCTGGTAGCCTCCAGAGGTTAGTTAAGAGCCATCTTTCCCCTCCCAGTTTTGATCATTCCAAAGGGACTGAAAGGCCAGCAAACCCACCCCCTGGAGCCAGTTGTACTGAAGCTTTGAGAGCTGATAGGGCCAGTCCACTCTGCCACATTCTTTCCCCTGGCCTTCCTTGTGATCAATGAACCAGTGCTGATTGGAACTCATAGGCTCATTGATTCAGAACTGGAGCGTACCTTGGAAGTCGTTCAGTCTACTCCCCTCCTTTTGCAGATGAGAAACTCAAAGGGGAGAGGGCTAAAGGAAGTTTCCTAAGGTCACACATAAGATGATCTGCCTCCAAGTGCCATTCCCTTCCCACTGCACCGTACTACCTCTTAACTTAGCCCATTGCTGCAATGAACATGTGAGTAGGTGGGGAGGTGCAGTTTCTTCATGAGAGAGAACCTGTGTTCTGGGCCAACCAGATGAAGACCTATTGAAGGAGATGGGGATGCTTGGCTTGGAGAGGAGAAGGCCTGGGGGAGACATGAGATCAATCTTCCAGTTTCTGAAGGAAGAGAGAAAAGACTCATTCTTCTTGGCCCCAGTGGAGTAGAAGGAGCAATGGGGAGAAAGTGATGAGGACTATTTTGGCTTGATGTCAGGAAGTTTCATTGACAATGAGTGTTGTCCCAAAGTGGAACTGGATGTCCGGGGAAGTAGTGAGGTTCTCATCTTTAAGCCATTTGTCAAGGATGTTAGAAAGGGGATCTTTGTATGAATTCTTGTGGAAAGGTGGGTGCAGCTTGGAGTTGAGAAGGCCAAGTTTCACTGATGACAGGGGATGGCTCAGGGTAGAAGGCTTAAAAGGGGTAGGAATAGATGAAGGCGTGGAGGGATGGCATTGTAGATGCAGGAAATAACTTAAATAAAGGCAAGGAGGTGGGAAAGTACAGGATGCGTGGGGAACAGCTTGGCTGGAGCATAGAGGGTGTAGAGGACAGAAGTGAGAGATAAAATTGGAGAAGCAGGGCAGAGACAGATAATGGAGGATCTTAAATGTCAGGCAAAGGAATCAGAATTTTTTCTTCCCAGTTTGGAAGTGTTGCAGAGAGACCACTTGGCTCCTATCATTTTCCCAGGGTTGTGCCTTGGGTCTTGAGGAATAGGGAGGGGGCATGGACTTCCCAAGGGGACAAAGAAAGAGGGAGAAAGCCTGACTCCCAGTCACTGATGATGACAGGACAGAGGACGAATAGGCCTTGGTGGTTCAGCTGTGCAGGTCTGTGCCTTACTTTGCCTGTCTTCCCTGCCAAGAATGGCATGGTCTCTTGATCCTGATGCTATCAGAAGGCTGTCAGAAGGAATATTGAAGATAGGTCCTGGGAAAGGAGACTGGGGGAGGGAGCTGAGGGAGAGATGAGGAAGTCCTAAGGACAGCAGAGGAGTTTTCCCCTTGAAAACATCTTTGCAAAGATTTGGTCCTGCCATCGCACTGCTCTACTCAGAGATGGTCAGGGACTCCCTGTAGTCTACCAAGTGTAGGTGGCATTCAAAGCCCTCCATCATCTGCTACCACCTGACCTATCCACATACCATCCCCTGACTGTTCTCTGGGCAATGACTTTCCCTATTGGATGGATTTCTAATGGGGGAATGGGATTTTTTTGGGGGGTAGAAGTACATGGATGAATTCATACCCATGTGTCCCTGCTACTGGAAAAATAACTCAAAGAAGTTGCCCCAGTTCCTAACATTGAGGGGCAAGTTCACTGAACACATATGATGGGCAAATGGCTACTGAGGCTGCCAGGATGAAAGGTGACAAGGAGCTTATAATCCAGTAGTGACGATGGGACAGAAAAACAGGTAACATTTCTTTTTTTTTTTTGCTTTTTGGAGGGCAACGGGGTTAAGTGACTTGCCCAAGGTCATATGGCTAGTTTTTTTTTTTGTGTGTGTGTGTGTGTTAAGTGTCTGAGGCTGGATCTGAACCCAGGTCCTCCTGACTCCAGGGCTGGTGCTCTATTCACTGTGCCACCTAACCGACCCAACAGGTAACATTTCCCTGGCTGCTTAAAGTTCACAAGGTGCTTTCTAGATATGTTTCTCATTTGGGCCTTATAATAGGCCCATGAAGCAGGCCCTGCAGTTAGCATTACCACCAATTTAAAGCTGAAGAAACTGACGCAGGACATTCAGTGACTTGCTAAGGGTCGCAAAGCTGGTAAATGTGTAAGGTGGGAATGGAGCCCAGCCTTCCTGCCTCTGTTCACTCCACCACGCTGCCCCTCACATATGTACAAATAAACACGATCTAAGTTAGATTACAGTCAGAATGTATAGGGAAGACCCATGGGGAGGAGGGACTTGTTCTACTCAGGGAGTACACTCAGGAGATGCCATCAGACTGGGATCTAGAAGGAAGAGTGGCATGTCAGCACGTAGAGAGGGAGGGATAGCTCAGAGCTTTAGAGCTGGAAGGTACTTAGGGTCATCTAGGCCAAGCCCTTCATTTCCCCACAGGTCTCTCTGACTTTGACTTCCTTTCTCTGGTATGCCAGCTGGCTACAGCTAAGAGTGACCCCTAAACCTGAAATATTGGCTTAGGCACAGAGTGAGGGGTCCTTGGAGCTGTAAAATGTGTAGGTAAAATTAGAACTGGTTGCTTGTTACCACAATGGTAGACTTAGTAGAAAAACAGGTCTATTGGGGCCACAGCCTCATAAGCAGTGTGATTCGGGGGAAGGATACTGAATTTGGAGTCAGAGGACCCGGGTTCAAATATTGGCCCTGCCACTTCCTACCTTTGTGACTCTAGGCAGTCCCTTCTCCTCCCTAGGCCTCAGTTTCCTCCTCTGTAAAATGAGGAGCTTATACTAGAGGATATATACACATACATATTCCCCTTCACTGTACCTCAGTTTCCTCATCTGTAAAAAGAGGTTGCTGGACAAGATGCTCTCCAAGGTCCCTTCCAGGTCTAGATCTAGGACCCTATGATTCATGCTTGCTCAAGCCAAGTGCCTAGCCATGGGACCTACCCAAATGTCTGTTCTTGGCTTGCAACTTGTTTCTCCCAGGCTGGTGAGAGGAAGGCAGGTTCCAGAGTGCCAGTAAGCTTTCCAGGAGGTTGGTGCAATGGAACTGCAATCAAGTACAGAGAAGGTGGGTGGCAAGAAACCAGGGAATTATTGATTGTTTATCCACAATTTCCTTGGTGGGCCAATGACCTCACCTGCTCCCTGCATGCGGGATGGAAAAACCAAAAAACAAAACCCAAGCCGGGCTGCTTGGGATTGTCACATTGGCTGATTTACATTTTCCAGTATGTTTCCAAACACTGTTTGACAATCCCTTTAGGCCATAAAACATGTTTATATTTCAGATGGAAACGACATAATCAGATGCTTCAGGATCTTCTTAGGGGAGCCTTCCCATCTGTGGGCAGTGCTTGGCTTAGCTCAGTTCAATTCAGCAAATACCCATGTAATGGGATAGCCCTGAAACCAAATATGATTGGTCTTTAAGGTTTATTAGCTATTTCAAGGGAAGAAAACAATTGGCAGCAGAGTAACAGACGTAAGGATGCTGGGATTGCCATAGGAAGAAAAGGAAAGGATCATTTTTTCACCTGCTTTTGTTCGACAACCCTCAAAGCAGAATGCATCATCTCTGGCCATCGCCAGTGTGCTAATGGCTACAGAAAGCTCCTGGGGCAATGATGGAAGTCTCCCCCCTGGAAGGGAGGAAGCTCTGGTGGCGTGGCAAGTCTTGAACAGGGGTGTGGGTCTGGTGGCTTGGGATCTATCTTCAATTCTGCCAGTGATTCACTGTGTGGCCTTGGGCAAGTCACTCCCCTTCTGGACTTCACTCTGCCCATCTATATAAGCAGAGAGAAGATGGGCCTAAGAGTTGGCCCCCTCTTGAGGATGGGACAGTTGTCATGGGGAAGAGGGAAAAGGCTCAGAATCACAGCATCATAGATTTAGAGCAAGAAAGGTCCTCAGAGGCTGTTGGGTTCAACCCTCTTATTTTACAGATGAAGAAGCAAAGTTTAGGTAGCTTGCTCAGGGTGCCACGGCCAGTAAGTGTTGAAGGCAACAGTTGAACCCAAGTCCTTCTTATTTATTTATTTATTATTATTATTTTTTTAAAGCAATCAGGGTTAAGTAACTTGCTCAAGGTTACACGGCCAGTTATTTCTGGGTGTGGTGCTGAGTATCTGAGCCCGGATTTGATCCAGGTCATCCCGACACTGGAGCCGGTGCTCTTACTTGCTGAACCACCTGGCCTCCCCTAAGCAATTGGGGTTAAGTAACTTGCTCAAGGTTACACGGCCAGGTGTTTCTGGGTGGGTGCTAAGTGTCTGAGCCCGGGATTCGATCTCCAGGTCTTCTCAACACTGGAGTCAGTGCTCTTACTCGCTGTGCTACCTGGCCGCCCTGAACCCAGGTCCTTCTGACTCTAAGGCTATCTACTTTACCACACTGCCTTTGGGGCCATCTCCAGGAGACCTGATCCACATCTGGCCACTGGACCCAGGTGGCTCCGGAGGAGAGTGTGAGGCTGGCAACTCTGCACAGCCCTGCCTCACTTAAATCCAATTCACTTGCAAGTCATGGCATCACCTCCCTGAGGTCATGGTCCTCTTCCAGAATGAAGGACGAACAACAGCAACAATCGTAGTGCACTTAGCCACAGAGGGAGGAACAAAGAACAATGGGTGAAAGATGCAAAGCAGCTTCATGTAAGGAGAGACTTCCCCATAATGAGAACTATTCCCAAATGGAATGGGCTGCCTCAGCAGGTAGTAAATTCTCTAGGAATAGAAGTTTTCAAGTGAGGCTGAATGGACAGTTGTCAGGGATGCTGTAGCCAGCATTCTGTTAGGCATGGGTTACATTGGATGATGTCTGAGGTCCCTTCCAATGTGAAAGTGTTATGAAACTCTAGAGCTCAAATTTGAGCCACAGAAAGAATGTTTTCTTCAATTCCCCAGACATTCATTAAGTGCCTAGTATGTGTCAGGCACTGAGAATACAGACACAAAGTTGATAATCCCTCCCCTTAAAGAGCTTCTATTCCACTGGAGTGGCCCACAGGAGACACCCAACATGTACAGTGGCAATACAAAGTGTATACAAATAAATCCAAAGGCATTTTGATGGGTGGAGGAGACCTCTAACAGAGGGCTCATCAAAGGCCTAGTGTGTGAGATGGTGCTTGACTTGAACCAGACCTAAGGGGAGAGACTAGAGTCAGGGAGAGTAATAGTCCTCTGGGGATTCCAGGAGGAAGAAGAAAGGAGGGAATGCATTTCAAGCATGGAGGACAGGCTAACGAAGGCACAGAGGTGGCAAAGGGCTGGAGAGGGAAGAAATGACATGGAACAAGTCAAGAATGGAAGTTGGAATCATATTGTTAAGGTGTTTAAAATGCCAAATGGGGTGGGGGAGTTATGTTTTATCCTGAACTTTAAAAAAAAATTTTTTTATCAAATACTTTAACTTCTAGTTTACATCATTCATTTCCACAAGATTTTGAGTTACAAATTTTCTCCCTGCTTCCCCCTACCCACCACCCTAAAATAGCAATCCCACTGGATATTCCCTCCTCCAATCTGCTCTCTCCCATATCTTCTCCCATACCCCCTCCAACTTTCCAGTAGGGCATGGTGGATCTCTCTGCCCAAGTGCCTGTATATCTTTATAATAGTATATACATATATATGTATTTTAAACATTTGATTTTAAAACTTTGAATTCAAGATTCATTCCCTTCCTCCCTTGTCACCCACCCTTACTGGGAAGATAAGTAATTCAATATAGGTTGTACATGTGTAACTATGCAAAAACATTTCCGTAGTAGATATATTGTAAAAGACTGACTATATTTCCCTCCCTCCTATCCCACCTCCCACTTGTTCTATTCTCTACTTTGATCCTGTCCCTTTTCAAAAGTGGGTGCTTCCAACTTCTCTCCCCCCAGCCTGCCCTCCCTTCCATCATCCCCCCTCTCATCCCCTTCCCCCCTACTCTCCTGTAGGGTAAGATAACGTATTTGGTGTATATGTCATTCCCTCCTTGAGCCAAATTCAATGAGAATAAGGTTGACACATTCCCTTTTGACTTCCTGTTTTTCTACTCCATTGTAATCATTTTCCCTTACCTCTTCTATATGAGATAGTCTACACCAATTTGTCTCTCCCCATTTCCTCTTATTATATTCCTCTCTCACCTCTTAATTTCACCTTTTAAGTGTCATCCCTTCCCATTAAACTGGTCCTGTGCCCTCTATCTGTATACCTGTACACATATATACACACATTCACATATGTATTCATATGCCCATATACCCTCCTATATAGACATATATATGTATGTATATATGTATACATATACACACATTTCTATTCCCTTCAATTATTCTCAACAGAGAAGTTTCATAAGTTACAATTATCATTTTTCCATGTAGAAATGTAAATAGTTCAACTTTGATAAGTTCCTTATGATTTCTTTTCCCTGTTTACTTTCTCATGCTTCTCTTGCTTCTTGTATCTGAATGTCAAATTTCTATTTAATTCTGTTTTTTTTTTCATCAAGAATGCTTGAAAGTCCTCTATTCCACTGAATGACCATGTTTTCCTCTGAAACATGATACTCAATTTTGCTGGGTAGGTGATTCTTGGTTTTAATCCCAGCTCCTCTGACCTCCGGAATATCATATTCCAAGCCCTTCAATCTCTCAGTGTAGAAGCTGCCAGATCCTGGGTTATCCTGATTGTGTTTCCACAATATTCAAATTGTTTCTTCCTGGCTGCTAGCAATATTTTCTCCTTGATCTGGGAATCCTGGAACCTGGCTATAATATTCCTAGGAGTTTTCTTTTTGGGATCTTTTTCAGGAGGTGATCGGTGGATTCTTTCAGTCTCTATTTTGCCCTCTGGTTTTAAAACATCAGGGCAATTTTCCTTGAGAATTTTTTGAAGGATGATTTCTAGGTTCTTTTTTTGATCATGGCTTTCAGGTAGTCCAATAATTTTTACATTATCTCTCCTGGATCTATTTTCCAGGTCAGTGGTTTTTTCAATGAGATATTTCACATTGTCTTATATTTTGTCATTTGTTTGGATCTGTTTAATAGTATCTTGATTTCTCATAAAGCCACCAGCTTCCATTTGCTCCAATCTAATTCTGAAGGAATGATTCTCTTCAGTGAGCTTTTGAGATTCCTTTTCCATCTGGCAAATTCAGCTTTTTAAGGCATTCTTCTCCTCATTGCCTTTTTGAGCCTCTTTTGCCATTTGAGTTAGTCTATTTTTAAGGTGTTATTTTCTTCAGTCAGGTTGTTGACTATCATTTCATAATTTTCTTGCATCGTTCTCATTTCTCTTCCAAATTTTTCCTCCACTTCTCTTATTTAGTTTTCAAAATCCTTTTTAAGCTCCTCTATGGCCTGTAACCAGCTCGTATTTTTCTTGGAAGTTTTTGGTACAGGAGTTCTGACTTCACTGTCTTCCTCTTGTTCCATGCTTTGATCCTTTTTGTCCCCAAAATAGGAGTCTAATGTTGGATTCCTCTGTTTGCTTTGCTTCCCTCATTTACTCATGTTGCCACAAAATTACTTAACTTTTGGGCTTTTGCCACAGCAGGACTCTGGTACCAGACAGGGGAGCTTCGTACCAAATGCTGGGGTTTTCTCAGCTGCCAAAGGTATTAGTTGGGTGCCCTCTCTGAAACCTCCACACGCTCTGGCAAGCTGGTCACACACCCCAGGACCTCCACCCTAGACCACAATCCAGATCCAAGCAGGTTAAAGCAAGAACAATTACCCCTCAGACTGGTTGCTTGGTCCCCCTGCAGTCTGCAGGCCAGGAGCTGAAGCTGCCACATGGCTGCGGCTGTTGCATCTTCTCCCTCCAGGGGATAAAGGCCAACAGTACTCCCAAACTACTAGATCCCAAAGTACACACTGCACTGACCTCTCACTTTGTCCTTAGCATCTATGGGTTGATAATTCTGGAAACCACCACAGCTACTGGTGATCTGAAGTCCCTCCAGCCAGCAGCTGGTCAGGCCTGCACTGGGGCTTATGTGGGGCTGGGCTCGGCTCCCAGAGTGCTGCACTGGCCACTTCCTGCTGGCCTGCCAGGCTGTCCTCATCAGGAGGCTTGCTTCTCTGTGTCATTTTGTGGGTTCTGTAGCTCCAAAGTTTGTTCAGAGTCACCTTTTACATGAATTGGAGGTGGTGGGAGCCGGAGCCCAGCAGACGTCCTGTTTCTACTCTGCCATTTTGACTCCACCCCCTATCCTGAACTTTTTAATAAGGGAAATGATATAGTCAAACATAGTATTTAGGGGAATCAATTTGTTACATGTGAGGAGGAAGGATTAGATAGGGGAGAGATTTGAGGGGGGGAGGCCATCCAGGAGGCTGGTACCATAGTCCAGATAAGAAATAATAAAGGCTTGAACTTGGGTGGGTGGCCATGTGACTAGTCAAAAGGTGGAAAATGTGAGTAATATTGTAGAGGCAGAAACTTGGCAACTGGAGATGGAGGGTGAGGAAAAGGTCAGGATTACTCTGAGGTTGGGCTTTGAGATGTCCCAGAATCTCAGTTCATGGGGGTCAGGTCTAGTGTCTCTCTCCTGGTGTCCTGGTGATTTGTCTCATCTTGAGCTTGTGAGATATCTCTCTAAAGTCTCTCTCTACTTACTGCAACTGAATTCATCTTAAAAAGTTAATATGAGGGGCACCTTTTGTACTGTATATCCAGTGGAGTATTTTGCTTTGCTTATCTGAGTCCCTGGATACAAAATTGCTAGTTATAGCTCTGTTGCTGTGCAGCAGTGAGGACTCACTTGAGATTAGATAACAAATTTGTAGTGTACACTGGAAACACAAATTACATAACTTTCTCCAGCAGAGTTTGGTAGCATGGAAGTAGGAACAGAAAACATGGATGGTATGGTTAATCCAGCTTTAGGAGTTCAGAAAGGATGAGCCAAGGACAAGGGGCCTAAGAATTTGAGGGTAAGAGATACCACAAAATTGAATTGGTTAACTATAGTGTATGTGGCATTTATTTTCTGTAACTTTAAGCTTTTATGAGAGGGTTAAGAGGCTGCACTTAGACTGTGGCCCAGTCTCTAGGTGTGAAATGAATGGATTGTGACCTGCCTGATTTGGTCCCTTCAGTCACCTTAATCACTGATGCAGATCACTGAGTGAGGGATTTCAATAAAAGTGGCCATCTACAGCAAGTGGGAAGATGGTCCACTGAGACCCTCATCTGCTTTGACCTGCATGTGTTGTTTCTGGAAGCAGGACTGGTACCTTACCTGGAAATACATGATAGTGTGGCTGTGCCATGATATTTAGTCCCCATCCCCAAGTACCATTTATTCCAGTAATTTGTACTCCTAGCAAATCCTTGACCCAAGAGTAATGGTGTTGTTAGTTACTTGGATTCATGTTTACAGAAAATTGAGTATCAGAGCTTGGAGGAAACAACACATAGACTATCAGAGGTGCCAGGGACCTTAGAATACATAACATAGAGTGTAAGAGCTTGGAGAAAACTTGAAATATAGAACAGGGAATGCCAGAGTAAGTGAGAACTTAGAACACATGAGATGGACAGGACTTTAAAACAGAGAATGACAGAGCTTAGAGGGACCTCAGAAGGCAGCACATTGGAGACAGATCTTAGAGCAAAGAATATTTGAGCCAGAAGGAACTTAGAATGGAAGTCCTAGAAGGAACGTTAGAACATAGAAAATAGAATGACAGAACTGAGAAGGACCTTGGAACGTAGGGCACAGCAAGCTAAGCCTAGAAGGTACTTGAGAGAGAATCTGGTTCAGCCCCCTCAGTCTCTAGATGGGGAACTTGTGGCTTCTGAGCCCCATTACCAACAACATGAAGGGATGTGAGTTAGATGTCTGTCACACTAATTAGTGAAAATAGTTCTTGGCCTAGGGAAATGAAAGCATCCAACAAGTCCTTTCTGGCATTCAGGGGTCTAGCCAAAAGACCTTGCTGCTGTGCTGAGAACAGAGGCTGGATGCTTGCAGTTGCCAAATCTGATGGGAATTTTGCATCCCCACGTTCCTCCACAGAGCTGCATCTGAGGCAGCCTCATAGCTCAGGTGGGGTTGTTGGACCAGTCTGCTCCTGATAGGATGGGTTAGCCTTAGTCCTTCCCTTGGTTTGGGGTTCTCTAATCAACCACAAAATTTCTGACAGTTCAGTGGTCCTGAGCCCAGGAAATGAGCACCCACAGACGGAGAGGCCCAAAGAAGTTGCTGAGGTGAGAAGGGTTCCTGAAGGTAAGAAGGACCCTTGGAAGTTGCTATGCTAAGAAAGGCAGGGCAGTTGATCTGGGGGTAGCTGGCAGTGGAGAGGAGCAGTCAGCAATGAGCAAAGGCTCTGAGGGAGGCAGCACTGGCACTAGCCTCTCTCTTGCTCTGAGGCTGTCTATAGGCAGCAGATGAAAGCTGGGAGAGCCAGGGCCCCTAGGCTAAGTGTTTATGAGGCCTATTTATTGGATTGTTGACACAGAGCTATATGTCTGAGGAAGAAGAGGAGGCATTATTTTTGGTTAGGGGTGTGAGGAGAGACTTTAAATTCCAAACTAGACATGGCACATGAGTGGGTACATAATATCTAGACCAGCCCTGGGGGCTGCTGTGGAGAGATGCTCTCTGCCCCCTAGAGCTTGACTGTGGAGATGATCCCAGGTGACCCCTAAACTCTAAATTAGAAGCAAAATGGCACATGGATCATTCTACCACTTTGGGAACCTAAGGGACACCTTCAGTTCCATCCAATGAGACCATGAGTTGGCAAGGTTATATTGTCCTCAGAACTCTAGCCTTAATCTTGCTTATGGGGAGGTTAATTGCCAAATGATACTATTAAAGTCCCCAGGATCATGACCCCCAGGAGTTGGACTGGATCTCGGATACTACCTACCTTCATTTTGTAGAAGGGGAAATAGATTTTTAGAGTGAGGGGAAATGACTTGCCCAAGGTCACAGAGGTACTATATAGCAGATATGGAAACCCTGGTCTTGTGAGTCCCAGGCCAGCAATCATAGATCATTAATTTACCGTGTTTCCCCGATAATAAGACACTGTCTTAATTTTTTTGGACAGAAAAACACCAGAGGGCTTATTTTCAGGGGAGGGCTTATTTTAATGAACATTGACAGCAATTTTAATAAACAGGTAAATGTGAACAAAAAAATGTACCTTTATTCAATAAGCAAATCACTGGGGAAGAACAGGATGATGCGCTTACTGCTGCAGCTCTGATTGGCTGCAGCCGTAAGCGGCCACCGCCTTTCACGGGGGTGGGGGTATCGTGCATATTAATGGTATAGTAATGTAGCGTGTAGTGCAGGGGATCACCTTCACTACAGTAGCAATCTCAATAGGGCTTATTTTGGGGGGAGGGCTTATTTTAGAGGAATCTTACACAGTAAGGGGAGGGCTTATTTTCAGGATAGGTCTTATTATCGGGGAAACACGGTAGGTTGAGATCAGGTTGAGATTATATATTGGGTTGAGATTAGGAAGGGATCATAGGATTACGGATCTAGATCTGGAAGGGACCAAGAAGCCATTTGGTCCAATAGAGGAGGAAACTGAGGCCTAGGGAGAGGCATTGACTCGTTAGCTAGGCCAACCTCCGTATTTTAAGGGTGAGGAAAATGAAGCCCAGAGAGGGCAAGGAGCTTGCTCAAGGTCACACAGGTAGTAAGAGTCAAAGGCAAGATTTGAATCCAGGGCCTCTCCTCAAAGCCAGTGGTCTTCCCACTGTATTATGATGGCCTCTAGAGGCCTTCTAGTTCAACTCCCTCATTTTTTCAGATGAGGAAATGGAGGCCCAGAAAGGCAAGGTGACTTGCTTCAGAGTCACCCAGACAATCACCAGAAGGGCTGAGATTTGAGCCAGCTTCCTTGACTCGAGACCCAGCATTTGGTCCAGTATACTGTAATCTTCCCACTATGCTTGTTGTTAACTGACTTTTCACATCTAGACCCTGTTGTATCATTTCCCCCCCAATTACTGCTGTGGCACTGAGATGACTTCCCTGCATGGCTGAAGCATCCTTTAAACATTTCTTCCTCCCATCCTCACCTCTCCCAGCAAAGCACTGACTCTGAAAACTCTCCCTCTGAAGCCTCAATAGGCCATGAGAACCAGATCCAGGCCTGGAATTGTTTCCAGACAGAAGCGAGCTCACTCCAAGGCCCATGCCGGGCGTGGGGACTTAACTTGACATAAGCACAGTCAACTTGATGGATTCCTGGCTCTTCTGATCAAATGACATAACATAATGCAAAACCCTTTACAAACCTGAAAGAACCATATAATTGGTAGCTATCGTTGTTATTACTATGGTAGGAACAGGGCGGAGGAAATGCAATTGTTTGGTATCTGTTACTCAGGCCCCTCTTTCCCTTTCCCCTTTTCTTTTCTCCCTTTGCAACTGCAGCCACCTTCCCTGCCCCACTTCATTTAAGCCTTTGAGGAGAAGAGGAGGGGCAAAGGGGGGATGAGGGGAAATAAGAGGCTGAGGGATAGCAGAGATATACTCTGGAACAAAGCTACCTAGATTCCTCCTTCCCCCCGCCACCATCTATTACCTTCAGTCACACTGTCTTTGAGTTCAATCTTCTGATTTATTTTTTTTCTGGAATGTTTGGCTCTAGGGATAACCCAGGAAGGCAATTCTCTCTAAATCTTTTGTCAAATTCTACCAACTAAAATCAACTCCATTTTTTCTTGGACTATCTATTAAACATAGGAGATAAGTGCTGCCCACTAGGCTGAAATGACCAACTCCTAGCTTCAGAGCTGGCAGGGCCCTCTGAGACCACCTAACCTAAAGCTCACATTTTACAGAGGAGGAAACTGAGGCCCAGGGAGGTCAAGTGACTTGTCCAAACTTACCCATATGATCCTACATCCAGGGCTGGAGAGGCTGCCTAGACCAACTGACTCATTTTAGACATGTGGAAACTGAGGCCCAGGGAGGGAAATTCCAAGGTCACACAAGTAATAAACAACAGAGACAAGACTGGATGGAACCCAGGATCACAGACTCCAAATCTCTTGCCCTTTCCATTGCAGTATGCTGTGTGTGCCATTTTCCAGCTGTGTCCTGAGCAGCTAGCCCAGTGCCTGATACGTAGGAGTTAGCTAGGACATCCTTGGTTATTGTTTTTCTTTTAGTTGAAATCGGATCGCCGTTAGAGAGAGACTCACACAATGTCGGAACTGGAAAGGGTCATGGCAATCATCTTGTCTAAGCCCCCCATTTCTAGTTCTGCTCTCCTGGGAAGAAACTAGAGCCCAGAGAGGGTGAAGAATTTGCCCAAGGTCACCCAGTAAGCCAGGGGCAGAGCCGAGAATTAGGGCCAGGTCTCCTGACTCCCAGTCTGATGGTCTTTTCACTACAGCATGGATGTTGGGATACTTACATAAAACGGAGCATCAGAAATGCCGCCCCCCAGCTCACCCCAAGGTCGTATCAAGGCAGAAGTCACTTTGCAGCATTGGTCTGGCTGCTGCAGGATGCAGATAAAAGACTTCCAACCTACTTCTGGTCCCCTGAGCCTGGCAGGCCCCCTAGGCCCGTTTTAATTTGAGCTTTCAGGATGGCAAGAGAAGAAGTGAGCAAGGAAGGTTAATTATCCTAATTAGAAAAGAAACAGAGGCTGGCCCTTCTAGGTCAGGCGGTGGGGCTAGTTTCCCCCAAGCTGCTGTCTTCGGATGGTAGCCAGTCATTGAATGCCGGGGGATAGACAAAGAGCCCTCCTCGCTTTGCTGCCCCCCAGTCACCCCCATTTACAGAAGAATCATGTGATTGGGCTGGGCCCTAGAACCAAAGTGTGGGGTATCTGGAACTGAATGAGACCACAGTGTAGACATGGACCCAACTGGACATGTAGACACTGGAGGCTGAATCTCCCAGGCCTACCTTGTCTTGCCCCTGGCTGTGGTGACAGACTGTGATGGACCCCAGCACAGGTCTGCCAGCATAGACCTACAGAAGTGTTGCCCACCCCCAGACTCAACCACGTCAACACTGCCTGTTGTTTTGAAGATACAGGCAAAATTTGGAAAGTATGGTTCTGATGAATGTTGTTTTACCATTGTTAAAGTAATATAAGCAAACCTTATTGTAAAGTTGCAAACCCCTGCTGTGCCATCATTGGCCCAACTGTACATTTAGAAAATTATTCTGGTGGCACCAGGTGCCCCCTAGAACATTGTTTCACCGATATCATGTTTTCACAGACCCATTGAAGGATGTCAGGAAGAGTAAACACACACAAACACACACACACACAACCCCCTATGATTTCATCATTGTGGGAAGCACCCAGTGAGAATCTCCTCCTTCTATGTAACTTCTAGCCTTAGAGAGTCGCCTAGACCAGGGATATCAAATTCAAATAGAAATGAGGCCACTAAACTGTACACAAGGATCCTTGCAGGCAGCATCTTGAATGAGAAAGCCACAAATTAACATCATCTATATTTTATTGTATTTTTTATTTATTTTGCTCACTATGTCTCAATGATGCTTTAATCTGGTTTGGCAGGCACTTGGGCATGTACAATTTGAAGCCTGAGGCCTACATCACCGAGATGTTCAAGTTCTCTCCCAGTGTCTTTTAGGCAGTAAAGAGGAGAAGCAGGACTTGAATCCAGGTCTTTCTGAGCTCAGAGGCAGCTCTCTAGCCATGCTGTCCTACTGCCTCCCTTCTACCTTATATATCAGAGCCTGGAACTTGCTTAAGGAGAAGCCCCCCTGAGCACAAGGAGTATGTATTTGGGGGCCCCCATTTTATTTTTTTTAAAGAGCAGGGTGTCTCTTTTGCAGTCTACTTCTTTATACCTACATGTTGGATGCTTGAAGTTATTAAATATACTCATTGAACTAATGTTTGGGAAGTGCTTAGCCCAGTGCCTAGCACATAGTAGGTGCTTCTTCCTTCCCTCCCTCTTTATACAGATGAACAGAGATAAATGGTTTGAGTGATACGTTGGCTCTCTGGAAATACTAAGAAGCCAGAGGAAGGGCTTAGGTAGTTTGATGGCTCTTCAACGGTGGCTTTATGGGAGGAAATGGATGAGAATTCCAGCAGACCATTGCCAACAGCTTTCTGGATGATGTGTGGATGTCCCCTTGGACCTCTCGTCCTCACTCTACAGAGGTCATATGGTTGCAAAGTGGCAGGGCTGGGGCTCGAAGCTGTCTCCTAGACGCTAGGTCAGTGTTCTCACCACTGTACCATCCTGTCTTGGCTCTCCAAAGAGCTCTTCCTTTCTCCCCTCTTAAGAGTCAGGCTTGATACAAGTTAAATAAATAGGGTTTGAGATGTCAACAAAGGAAGTCATGAAGAAGATAAACTCAAAAGTGATGTCTGTGAGGTGGTTACTTTAGCCCAAGGTAATTGACCGTAATGGCCCTCCTGCCATTCAGTGGGCTCTCTTTTCCAGCCTCAAGGGTTGCTGAGAGAGGGGCATCTTTGGGTTCCCTGTGTGTGACCTGGATCTGGGGGAGGTTTCCCTGCTAGAACACAGTCTGTACATGCAGAGTGGTTTGTGCCACTCCTAAAGCCCAAAGGGAAAGAGGCAGCAGCAGCCAGGAGAGTGAGCCTGGGGCCCAACATGTAGGCAGCAGGCCTGAAATCAGGTCAGCTGCTTGGAGACCCAGCACTTATGATGGAAAGGGAAGATTTAGTGAGCTTCTAAGTAGTCCATAGCCTAAGTTAGGCAAGGAGTCAAGATATGATGCACAGATCAGGTTGGAATGACAAGAGAGAGTTCATGAGACTAAATCAAAGGCCTGTGTGACCTTGGGCAAGTCCCTTCCCTTCCCTGGGCTTCAGTTTCCTTCCTTGTAAAATAAAGGGGTTGGACTAAAGGGCCTCTGAGGTCCCTTCCAGCTCTGATAGTTTTTGTACCATAGGATCCTAAATCTTGAAGGGTCCTCAGAGATCTTCTGGTCCAGCCACCTCATTTTACAGAGAAGGAAACTGAGACCCGGGGGGAGAAGGGATTTGTCTGAGGTCAACACTAGTAGGAAGTGGCAGAGACAAGATCTGCCCTCAGGGTCAATGCCTCAAAGCTCTTTGCACTTGATCCCACTGCCCCACTCTGAGTCTGATGGTGGTGATGATGATAGCTAGCATTTATGATGTGGCACTTTATGGATGGTAGCTTACTTGACTCACAGCTCTGTGAGCACAGCCCCGTGTTCAGTAGCTCAAAGATAGAGTGTTTCATTCAGGACCGCAGAGCTACTTCCTAAGAACCCCAGGTGGGAGGCCAACTTGGGTCTTCCTGCCTCCAGGCCCAGCATTCCATCCATTGGTCACCAGCTGACTGCCACAGGCCACTTCCACAGCATCTCCAGAGTTTCTATGGAGCCCAAGTCCTTGGGGGTGGGGAGCACTTAATCCAGGCTCAATAATCCTTAACCTGGGATGCAGGAGATAGATTTCAGGGTGTCCATGAACGTGGATGGGAAAATTGCATCTTTATTTTCGCCCACCTTTGGTTTCATTCAGAATCCAATGTATTTTGTGCATTTTTAAAAACATCCTAAGCAGGGGTCCATAGGCTTCACCAGATGGCCCAAGGGGTCTGGGACTCAAAAAAAGTTAAGGTTCCCTGGTTTAAGGTATGGACACACTGTGTAGGATTGATGTCAACTACGGATAGAGGACAGTGGGGGTGAGGAGGGTGGAAAACTGGGAGGCCAAGGAGCTTGAGGGGGACAAAGACTGGGGTAGAGGGGAAGTCTGTGAACCAGGTTCTATAATGATTATGGAGGAGGGAACGTGACCCAGAGGAGCCTGGATGACAGCAAACTCAACATGAGTCAACAGACTGGACAGAACTTGGAAGGAGAAATGGTTGCTGCAGAATGGCGGCCTTGGGGAGCTCTGAGAGTAGCAGCAGGGAGTGGGAGTGTGCCAGGGGGTTTGTGAGAGAAGGAGCAGCCGGCCTTGGAGACTGGGCCAATGATGATGTGGCATCTTCTGGAGGAAGGCAGGCTTCAGTGAGAACAGGAAGACAGAAGGAATGGGAGAGGATGAGACTGCAGATGAAAGGGAGTTTGTTAATGATCCAGGAGGGTTCCGGGGGTGGGCTAGGGATGACAGTGGGGGCTAGTGGGGGTGGGCTGGCGTGGAGGGAGAACACAGGCAAAACAGCAGGGATCAGAGCAACAGGAGGGAGGAATTTGCTAGCTTTAGCGCATTGGGAGTATTAAATATATAGGAGCAGTTAAATCAGCTCCCAGCTTCTAATTAGAATGCAGTCCAGGGGCCTCTGCAGATCCGGGCTCCAGGAAGGGGGGCTCTCCCTCCCCACTTGGATGCAGCAGAGAAGGAGGGCTGCTGATGGATTGTTTGTTTGACAGCAAATAGATCCATTGTTATTGTCGTCATTGACAGCCATTTATTGGCCACTTACTCTGCATAGGCGCTGTGCCCAGACCACAGAGAAGGTAGCAGAGGAAGTCCCCTGCCTTCAAAGAGTTTCCTGGGGGAGGGGAGAGATGCAGGGGCTGCCACATGCCACCTTCACTGGTAATCTGCTCTTGGGTTTCTAAGCCGGCTAGTATGACAAGGGGCAGTCTGCCCCGGAGGCCGCTCCTCCATCACTCCAGGCCAGCCTAGGCCCTGGGAAATACCTCCCACTGGGTGGACTTTGGGTACCATCAAATGCTAGCTTCTGTCTTTGGGTCACACACACACACAGATACATACACAAAGACATATAGACACAGACACACAGATACACACACAAAGACACAGACAGACACAGACACAGACACAAATACACACAGACATGCACAAAGACACACAGACACACAAATACACACAGACACATAGACACACACACAAATATACACAGACACACACCATTTTTCAACCCGCTAAGAGTAGGCCAGAGCAATCTTTGCTGAGAGCCCTGCAGAATCTCCCGAATGCCTGGGGGTGGTAAGGACAGCAAGTAAAATCATCTCTTTATTTATTTTATCTGATTTATTCCAAGGCTCTCCTCTTGCCTTTCAATTAATAACACAAACTTACTTTCCATCAGAGCCCCAGGCTGGCCAGCCAACTGCCATGCTTTCAGCAGCTGCCCCTCCATGGATGGGGGGGGGGCAGAACTTAGGACCCAGGGAGCCAGCAGGCACTGATTAAGTGTTTACTACGTGCCAGCCCCTGTGCCAAGAGGCAAAGCCTTGGCCTCTGGAGAGGAGACTGGCTGCTTTTTAGCATAGGCCGATACCCTACATACTGGTCTTTTGACACCAGTAACAGCCATGGCCCAGAAAGGGGGCAGTGAGCTGGTGTCGCCCCTTTTTTTTGCTCTTAGTAGACTCTGCTAGGATAACCTCAAATATAGAAGCCATTATATGGAGGACCAAGAAGTCATGTACTCTAGGACATTGGAATGAAACGCCAACCCATTAAGAACTGGAAAGGCCTTGGAAGAGAGATAAAGAAGACAGGAAGCTTAAGGGGAGTCACTGGTGAGTCACGGCATGGTGGCCGAGAAAGCCAAAGCCATCTTATGCTGCATTAAGAAGGGCCGAGTGCCTAGGCCCAGACCTTGCCTGGAGCGCACCTTGTTTTAGGAAGGGCTTCGACAAGCTGGAGGAATAACCAGAGGAGGGCAACCAAAGTGGTGAAGGACCCCTGAGGATCAGCCAAAAGAACTGAGAATGTGAGGCTGGCAGAAGGGAAGACTTTGGGGGATGGGTGGAGTAACACAAGAGTGTGTGAAGAGAGACTGTCTTGCTCAGTTTGACCCCAGAGAGCAGAACTGGGAGCAATGGGAAGAGAAGGAAAAGAGCCCAATCGAGGAGTGACATCGGGAATAATTTGCCCCAAGGGCCAAGGCTGCCTTGAGAAGTGGGCAGGCGGGGCATGGCTTACACTGGGAGCCTTCAAGCAAACATCATGTTATGGAGATACAGAAAGGACATTTTTCAATTAAAAAGTTAAAAGGTTTTATTGGCACTTTTAGAAAACATCTTATTAATTTCCCAATATGCAGTCCATCTTTGTCTTTCCTCTAAGAACCCTCCCTTACAAGAAGACAAAGCGTTAAGCAGAACAAATCCAGACAGCACGACTTCATCTGTCAGTGTATACAGTATTTGATTTCCCTGAAAGGGCCTTAGAACTTCTGACACCAGAGCTGCGAGGGCCCTTGGAAGAGAGATTTCTGAGCCACGAGGGCCTCAGGACATAGGATCAGAGAACTGAGCTGAAAGGGATCTTTGAAGACCTTTACTAAAGAGGAAACTGAGAAATGTTCAAGCCAGGAGGGATCTTAGAACAGGGAATCTCAGATCTGGGAGGGACCCTAGAATGCAGAATGATCTTAGAACATAGAGAAGGGTAGAGCTGGGAGGAACCTCAGAACACAGAATAGGAAAACTAGTAGACACCTTGGAAATTATTTAGCTTTACCTCTCTCATCTTACAGAGGAGGAAACTGAGGACCAGAGCTACACTCCCAGTCAAGCATGGTCTGATTATTTCCAAGGCATCCCCCTCTCCCGCAGGATTCCTTCCTCCGGCCCAAATCCCTTTCTTCACTGGTGCGAGACATAGGGAGTCTCTCCCCTTCATTCGGCTGGCCAGGACAAGGACAGCCAATCAATGCCAAGGTGGCCTCTGACTTCTTTGCTGAAGTCCTAGAAAATGGTGGTTCAGTAAAGAGTATTTGCCTGGAAAGGGAAAGCACTTGGAGGTAAGACCTTCCCTCAGAGCCATAACTATGGCTTTTGGCACAGAAATAGAGAGGACATTTGTATTCTTTCAACGACAGAGTCCTTGCCAGCCACTGGACCCCAGATGAGCTTCTCCTCTTGGCCTCTCTGTAAACCAGGCTCTCTGACTCCTCACCTCCTCTTGCATGAGTCTGTCTTAAAGGATGACTTCATGCCCCATTTCATGCTTCTTTTCCCGGACTGGGGCATGCATTGCAAAACCTGCCCCCGGTGGGGAAAAGGCCAATTATAGCTGTGCCCTTACTCCAGGCAGCCTAAGGCACCCATGTCTACTGTGCCCTCATCCTGCGTCCTGGCCAGGGGACTCAGCAGCTGTAAATATCAATCCTGCCAGGCCTGGCTTCTTTTCAAAAGCCTGGGGTGACACTAGAAGAAAGCCTCGTCCCCAATGGAGAAGCTGGAGGAGGTGCCCCCATCAAGGAGAAGGCAGATGGGGATGGGAGTTTCAGTCTTTTTGACTCTGCATATCAAACCTCCTTTGCAACACATTCAATGAATTGGTGGATTCTGACTTAATGCCCTAGGACAGAGGTGGGGAAGCCTGCGGCCTTGAGATCACGTGTGCCTTCTAGGTCCTTAAGTGTGGCCTCATTGGATTCAGTCAAAAGACTGCACTTAAGGACCTTGAAGGCCACCTGTGGCCTCAGGGCTACAGGTTTCCCATCCCTGCTCTAACTGGTCAGGATGAATTTGTCTTTACTTGAGGTCTTCAAGCAAAGACTCCCTCACCAGGGCCATCGTAGAGGTGATTCCTCTACAGGTCCCTTCTGAATCTGATTGCCCATTTAGCCTGGAGAAGATAAGGCTTAAGGGAGACATGATAGCTGTCCTCAAGTATGTGAAGGGCTGTCAGCTGAAATAAGCATAAGATTGCATAGAGAGCAGAATTAGAATTCTGACTCTGGGAATATGCATGTGATGGTGAGCAAATGACTTGACCTCTGTGAACCTCAGTTTCCTCATCCAAAAAATCCGGGGGTTGGGAGAGATGACCTCTAAGGTTTTACCAACTCTCCATCTAGCATTCTGTGATCTGATGATCTTGGGCAAGTCATTTCCCCTCCCTCTGTAAAATAAAAGGGGAGGACTAGATAGCCCCCGAGGTCCCTTTTCAGCTCTAGATCATGGATCCTCTGGCTTGTTCGGCTTGGTCACAGTGGTAAGGACCAGAATCAATGGGCAGAAGTTGAAAGGGCACATATTTTTGAATTGAGGGTCAAACTTCTTAAGGAGAGCTGTCCCAAAGGAGAAGGGGCTGCCTGAGCACATAGGGGGCCCCCTAAATGGATGTCTTCAAGGAAAATCTGGACAAGTACTTTGCAAGGATGTTATAGAGGGGCTCTTGGTCTTGGATGGTCCTGGAGGCCCTGGGATTCTGGGCAAACCGGAAGATTTGGGGAGGAATTCAGGCTATGCCACATCTTAGTTGGGTGACACTGGGTTTACTATACTAATCTGACAATCAATCAGTCAATCAATCAAACCTTTATTGAGCTCTTTCTAATCGTCAGGCACTGGGGAGACAAAGAAAAAGCAAACATAGGCCCTGCTCTCCAGGAGTTTATAATCTAATGGGCAAAACACATGTATGGAAATTAAGATATATATGATACATACAGAGCAAGTCACAGATTTATTTATTTATTAATTTAGCTTTTTTTTTGGAGGGGGAAGTAGGGCAATTGGGATTAAGTGACTTGCCCAAGGTCACATGTCTAATTTTTGTGTTAAGTGTCTGAAGCTGGATTTGAACTCAGGTCCTCCTGACTCCAGGGCCGGAGCTCTATTCTCTGTGCAACCTAGCCACCCCCAAGTCACAGATTTAATACAAAACTCTTATTTTACAGATGAGGCAACTGAGTCTGAAAGAGGTCGGAATCAGAAAACTCGTAAATACAAGAGGGAGAATTTGAACTGAGGTCTTCTTAAATTTCAGCCCAGGACTCTATCCACTGTACCACCTAACTTTACATATGGAAGGTCATTTTAGAGAGCAAGGTGCTAACAGCCAGAGGGGATAGCAAAGGATGCCTTCAGAAGTTGACATTGGAGCTGTGTGACCCTGGACAAGTTACTTCCCCCTCCAGTCTTCAGATTTCTCCTACCTTAAAATGGAGGCAATGATACTTATCCTACCCTACCTCCCAGGACTGTAGTAAAAATAAGTGTGGAAAAATCTATAGAAATGTGAGCCAATTTTATTATTATTCATAACATTGTTATCCCATCCTCCCTGATGCCTCAGTGGACTTAGGAAACTTTGTGTGCCCAATTTGGCATGGAATAGATGTGCTCTAATTATTTATTTGTGGAAGCAATTAGTAATGCCAATTAAGGCCGTTTAGATCTGTGGATTGTACAGAACACTGTATTTTCCACTGTTTGTGTTTGGAGTAATTGTTTGTGTCAAAGTAATTTCCGAAGGAACATAGAGTAATTTCTCCCAAGTCTCAGTTAGATGGTCTGGATCTAGTTTTGGCCTCTTGAGGAGCAATGGTGTACGAAGACTTCTTGTACCAAATGGGAGCGGAGTGGGGCAGAGGCAAGAAAGCAGGGGTTCCTGGACACTTCTGTTCTTAATCAGCCCAGAAGCAACTAGGAAGCCAATTTAGAGATTGTACAGGCCAATGGGAGCCTTGGGGGTCTCGGAGGGAGTGAGGAGCCATTCCAGCCTGGAGATGGAGACACATGCCCAAGATCCAGGGAGATGGGATAGAAGTGAACTGAACCCAGGATGGCTTCTGGTGATTTATTTTTGTAATCCTTCATTCTTGCTATTTCTTTGAGGTGATGTCAGTCTTCTTGTACCTGCCCTATATTATTGTATTGCCTTCTGGGTCATTTTTATCTGTGTTTTTTTTTCCTAAGAATGTTATAGGCTCCTAGATCTAGACCTAGAAAGGTTCTCAGAGGCTATCTGGTCCAATCCTCTCATTGTTCAGAGGAGGAAATTGAGGCCCAGGGAGAGGAAGTGACTTTCTCAAAGGTCACGCATAGGATCTTAGCTATAGAGGTAGAAGGGTCCCCAGAGATCATCCAATCCATCAACTCTCTTACTTTATAGAGTAAGAAAATGGGCCCTGGAGAAGTAAAGTGACAAACTTGGTAGGTCAATTACTCACTGCTATCTTTACTGATCCCAACTCTTCCTTCAATCTTGTCCCACTGAAGTCTCTCTATCATGTTGGGTCCTCTCCCGGGACAAGAAAGTTACCCTGTGGCATACTTTGGGTGGGGGCTGCCATGACCAGCACCCAATACCCTTCAGCAGCTATTTGTTCTCATAGGTGCTAGAACATATAGCTCCTATTGTAGTGACCCTTGTGGCCCATACATTCGACTCTGCTCTACTGACAGAGCTCACAATTGTAAAGTCTGCAGAATTGTGGTTATTAATTTGGTTCACAGAGAATATCTAAAGAGACACAGTGACGAGATCTTGGAACAAGGATGCAAACAGAGACAGCTTTTTTTTTATCCTTGTCCCTCCCACCCTTTTAATCATCTGACCTCCCAAAACGAGCAAACATTTTATAGATATTTTTTTGAAGGAGGGAAAGCAGGACAATTGGGGTTAAGTGACTTGCCCAAGGTCACATGGCTAGTAAGTGTTAAGTGTTTGAGTCCAGATTTGAACTGAGGTCCTCCTGACTCCAGGGCCGGTGCTCTATTCACTACACCACCTCACTGCCCCCATTTTATAGACATTTAAGGAAAGGTATTCAAGTTTCATTCACAAGGCCAACAAAATGATCGTTTGCATCATAAACAATTGTTTAGACCCAGCTTTTTTTTTGCCTTTTGGAGGGCAATTGGGGTTAAGTAACTTGCCCAAGGTTACATGGCTAGTTTTTTTGTGTGGGTGTTAAGTGTCTGAGGCCGGAACCGAACTCAGGTTCTCCTGACTCCAGGGCTGGTGCTGCAGCTTTTGTTTTTAATATGAAATTATTCAACATAGCTTTTTATGGCATTTCTATAGAAATATGTCTAGGTATAAATCAACTTGGAATTATCAAGAGAGTCATTATAACTGTTCAATCTTCGAGTAGGGAAGACTCAGACTCTAAGTCTCCAGAAAATTCTTACTTTGCAGAAACAGCACAGAATAGTGGCTCGAGGGCCTGTCTTGGAATCAGAAAGAACTGTGTTTAGGTTCCCCTTCTAACACAGATTGGCCGTGCACCCCTGGGAAAGTCAGTTAACTTCTCAATATTTTAGGTGAATACTAGATCAGGGGTAGGGAACCTACAACCTAGAGGGTCACACTGGATTCAGTTAAAGGGCCACACTTGAGGACTTAGAGGGCCACACGTGGCCTTGAGACCACAGGTTCCCTACCCTTGATCCTAGAATCTAAGTCCCAGAGAATGGGATCCACCTACATGGTAGGGGGTAGTTCTTCATTTGGGAGTTCCTTTAACTAATGAAACCATAGATTGAGTTCTTATTCCTATTTATTTGTTATTCTTTCCATCTCCAATGAAGTCCCAGCAAATGATTGTGAATGGGTCTTGGATTTTCCACTGGGAGAGGCAAAACAGTAATACCAAGTGCTAATTATCAGAGTTTTAAGGTTAAAAAGTATTTTATACACAGTATCCCATTTTATCCTAACAACCACCCTGTAAGGAAAATAACACAAAGCTATTCTATTTAAAAGGTGAAAAAAAACCAAGAGTGACTTTCCCTAAGGTTACAGAGCTATGAAGGGCAGAGCTGGGACTGATTCCAAATCTAGTGCTTTTTCTAATATACTGCAGGATTGCCAATTGTATTATGCAGGCAGCCAACTAGTATACCTATGCTCAGGGTCAGTCTAGTGCTCAGTATGGCTCCTGTGG
Source organism: Petaurus breviceps papuanus (assembly GCF_028583685.1). NCBI lineage: Eukaryota > Metazoa > Chordata > Mammalia > Diprotodontia > Petauridae > Petaurus > Petaurus breviceps. The sequence continues at coordinate 1,734,641 of NW_027187369.1, read as the reverse complement.
TGATGATTGTGCTGACAGCTCCTCTCAGGCCTTCCAAAAGGAGCTCCAACCTCATCAGACTTTGTCCAAAAGACCCCTTACAGGGTCTAAGTCTTAAATACACAAAGATTTTTGTAATTGGTCCCACCTCACTAGGATCTATTCAGGAATTTTTCCAAAAGTCCTCTCTCTAACTCTTTGGAGAGAATTCATAGAAGCAAAAACTTCCAACAAAAGTCAGTTAATTGCTCTGAATTTGGGTGAGATCTCAAAGCCAGCTCTCCAAATATTAAGGCAAATGGGCCTGGCCTAGGGCCTGTGTGGGAAGAGAGGTATGAAGGCAAATGATGACCTAAACCACCAGGCCACTCATTGTGTTTCTTCCCTAGAAGGGACATATTCTGCAGTCCATTTTCAAATGCAATTTGCAGTAATATCCAGGCAAAAATCCAATTAAAAGGTAGAAAGAGATTTGCATGCATATAATAATGTGAATGTACCATTAAAACAAATGACAGCAGTAGTGAAAATTCAAAGGTCTTTTCTTTGAAAAAGTCCATTTCTGGAGCATTTTAGTGATTACTTAATTCACCTGAAAATTTCCAAAGGATTAGATGAAATTACAGTGTCTGAACTCATTATGGCTTGATGCTTACAGGGAAAAAATAAACCTTATTGCGTACCTGGACTGGATTCTGTGTGATTCACTCCCCTATAAAAGCTTTTTGCTTATAATCATAGACAACCAGAGGCAAAATTGTATTTCAAGAAGGCTTCAAACTAGATGGAAATGCATAAACTTGAAGGAGAACATTTGAATGGGGATGAAAGGAGAAAGAAAAAGGCTATTCTGATGAGAGTATTCTATAGGCTGCTTAGTCAGATGGAGGATATGAATGCTGAGTTCCTGACTTGGATCACAAAATTGACAGAGAAGAGCTATAGAACTGATGGGTAAGTTCAACACTTTTTACAGATTTGCTAGAAGTTTCATTCCACTGGTCAATTCTTTTTTTTTTTGCTTTTTGGAGGGTGGAAGGCAGGGAAATTGGGGTTAAGTGACTTGCCCAAGGTCACATGGCTAGTTTTTGTGTTAAGTGTCTGAGGCTGGATTTGAATTCAGGTCCTCCTGACTCCAGGGCACTGTGCCACCTAACCATCACCACTGGTCAATTCTTGACCTACTTTGGGGACCATTTCATCTCTCAAAGTGAGTAGTGGGGCTGACCTCTATTCTAGAGCTGATCCTGACCAAAAGAAAGAACCAATCAATGCATTACAAGGCAGAAAATTTAGGAGGAAGTGGTCATGTCATCTTAGCATTCACAATTATCAAGGAAGGTAGTACTGGACATGGTCACATGTAGACTTTAAGAAAGTATTCAAATGTTCAATGAAACAATATACATAATTCCAAAATTATAGACTCTATAAAGGAAGATAGCTCAAGTGGGATGGAAAGCTTCACAAAATTAAATTCTGACAATATAATTGCAAATGGTCCCAAAGAAGAAGAAAGAGGGGAAGCCATTTAAAAAGAACTATGTGGCTACACAGGGAACTCTCTGGAGCTCAGATTTTAAGAAGACTGCAAATGATGGAAGGAAGGGCACATATATAAGGAAGGATACAAAAACTTAGCATAGAACTGTAAGGATAGTGTCAGAGGGGCAACAACCCAGAGTGAATTGAAGCTTGTGAAAAATGATAAGAACAATAAAAAGGATTTAGGTATGCTCAGAGCAAGAATAAGAAGGAGGCCACAGACAGGTCCTCTGCTTGGGGCAGATGGTGAAATGTTAACTGACCAGAGATGAGATGACAGACAAACAGAACTACTCAGTAACTATTTGACTTCTGACTTCTCTCTCAAGGAGCATGATCTTTAAACAAGAAAAGGTCAAACAAACATGACTAAGAGGAAATTGAGTAAAATGAGAGTACAAACAGCACTGAGGTGCTCCAAATGAGCTTGTGTGTGCAGACTCAAACAAATTACATGAACTTTGAGCACCCAAACCAAAATTCTCCCTCTGAGGTCTCTAATAGGTGGTCACTCTGCCTCTTCCTGGAAAGATCCAAAGAAGGGAAACCCACCATCTTTCAAAGGGACCCAGACCAGGTTTGGATGGCTTTAACTCTTAGGAATTTCCTCCTTAGGTTAAACCAATGTTTTCTGAATGAATAAAAGAAATCTGCCTCCTTGTGACTTCTTCCTAGTTCTGTTCTCTGAGGCTACATAGAATAAATCAAATCCCAGAAAGTTTTACTTTCCCCATGTGGTGGGATGTAATTTGGGACCATTCCTTTGGTCTCAGAGATTCTACAAAAAGTGTAAAAGAGGCAAAATTTGTCTTTAATATTGTCCGCACAGAGTCTCATTTTACAGATCAGGAAACAGCAAGGAGGGTAAGTGACTTGCTCAAGGTCACACAGGTCTTAAGTATCAGGTGTGGCATTTGAACTCAGCTTCTCTGGCTCCAGAACCAGGGCTCTTTCCACTGTACCATACTGCCTTGGAGCCTCAATTTGAACATTTTCTCCAGTGCTCTTTTGTGAAGGAAATTACAAAATTGCAGCCTTGGAACTGGAAAGAACTAAGGAGCTCCTCTAGTCCAACCTGAAAGGGAATGAGAATCCTCCCAAAAGTTGCGAGCTGATCCAACTATTTTGGAGAACAGTTTGGAACTATGCCCGAAGCCCTATAAACTGTGCATGCCTTTGACCCAGGTACCCCTTCTGGGGCTGTATCCCAAAGAGATCATAAAAATGGGAAAAGGACCCACATGTACAAAAATATTTATAGCAGCTTTTTTGTGATGTCCAAGAACTGGAAATCGAGAGGATGCCCCTCAATTGGGGAATGGCTGAACAAGTTGTGGTATAAGAATGTAATGGAATGCTATTGTGCTGTAAGAACTGATGAGCAGGTGGACTTCAGAAAAACCTGGAAAGGCTTATATGAACTGATGCTGAGTAAAGTGAGCAGAACCAGGAGACCATTGTACACAGTAACAGCCACCTTGTGTGAAGACTAATTTTCATAGATGTGGCTCTTCTCAGCGATGCAAAGATCTAAGACAACTCCAAAAGACTCATGATGGAAAATGCTGCCCACATCCAGAGAAAGAACTATGGAGTCCGAATGCAGACGGAAGCAGACTATTTGCTCTCTTTCTTTTTTGTTGTTGTCTTGTTTCTTCTTTCTTGTGGTTTCTTCCATTGGTTCTAATTCTTCTTTATGACATGACTAATGTGAAAAAAAAATCCCCCCAAAGTGACCAACAGGCCCCCACCTCAAGACCTGCAGGGATGTAGGTGCTAGTGTTTATATGAAAATTGGTGCCTGCCAACGTACTATTTTTGTGGGGGAGGCCTAAGCAATGGTTCTCTCTTTTTCATTTTTTCCCAGATATCTGGAATACTTTTTTCCCTATGACTGAGTTGCATACTTACTTGGGTCCCTGTGTGGGAAGGTATGTGTATGTGGGGGGAGGGGAGAAAAAGAAGGTAAGTAGCAGAAGCAGTTCTGCTAGTAGCTGGTGGCTTTTTCTCTTCAAAATGTAAAATCTCCAAAGGATGGCAAATGATGAATTTAAATAGCCCAGGCAATTAGTAAGCTTGTTAGCTCCCTAGGGTGTGGAGGACGGCCTAGCACAGTGGAAAGGACACTAGACATGGAGTCAAGAACTAGGGTTTGGGCCTTTAGAAAATATGACCTTGGGCCAATCACTTTATGCCTCTGAGTCTACTTTTTCATTTCTAGAATGAGGATAATACCTGTCAAGGTTGGGGTGAGACAAGGGCAAAGCATGAGAGAAATGGGTGTTATCTCTGTCTCCCCCAGCGGGAGAGGGGCCCAAAGGGGGTGGTGCTGGTTCAGCCAGCTGAAGTTCCCTACCACTCTTATTCCTTAGGAAGTTCAAGAAGAATCCTGTATATTGATATAGGCCCAGTGACAGACTGTGTATGTGAGTATCAGGACCAAACCAGCTAAATTCAGAGAGGTTCATGCTCATGTTGGTTTCGGGATGATGGATTTTCAGCCATATCAACTCATAGCCTATCTATTAAAGTTGTAGAATGGTAGTAATCTACCCTGGGGAAAAAGAAATCATGAAGTCTCAAAGAATTGATGTTAATACATTATTTGTATTTTCAAGGTATTTTCACAAGGTGGAAGAGTAGATATAGCCCTGGGTCTGGAGTCAAGAACATGTGAATCCAAATTCAACCTCAGACATTTACTAGATGTGTGACCCTGGGCAAATCATTTAACTTCTGCCTGCCTCAGTTTCCTCAACTGTACAATGGGTATAACAATAGCACCCACCTCCAGGATTACTGAATAAAGTGATTACTTAGCACAATCCCTGACACATAGCATAAATTTTTTTTTTCCTCTGTTACTTCATGTGTTGCTCAGAATAGTCTTCTGAGACCTTGCCATCACCGTTTTACAGAGAGCCCAAGTGAAGTGACCTTGCCAAGGTCACAGAGATCATTAATGACAAGCAGAATGAGAACCAAGTCTCCTGCGCTTTTGACCAAATCCCAACGCCTCAGTTGAGGCAACTTGGAATAGTGGAGAGAGTCCTGGCTTTGGAGTTGAGTATCTGGCTTCAGATCCTGTCTCTTCCCCTTACTCACCACCTTGGAGATTTGGGTAAGTCACAAGCTGGCCTCAGCCCACCTAAACAGTCTTACTACATATCACTCCCTTTCCTGCATGCTTACATTCAGTCAAATAGTCCTCAGTTTCCTCAAGTGAAGGGGTTTGGACGAGGTGGCCTCAAAAGCCCCTTCTAATTCTGAATCAATAATCCTATGAAAATTCAGAGAATTTGAAAGTCAAGCTAGATTCTGTCTGCAGCTAGGGAAGGGAGATAAGTTCAGTGAGACAGCCCTCCCCATGCCTAGAGTTCCCTTCCCTACTCTCTTCCTGTTAACATCCTACCCACGAACCCCAGTTCAGGGGCTACCTGTGCAGAAAGCCTTTCCTGATTTGCCCAGTCAGAAACATTCTATTCCTCATCACAAAACTTCATTCCTTCTTCGAACACCTGGGCTGTTATGTATGTTTCTGCGCTTGTTTCTTGGGGCCAAGGGCCATGTCTTATTTACGTTTGTTCCTCCCCTAGAACTCATTACTCTGTTCTGCACATACTAAGTATTTTCTGAACTAATAAATGAAGACACTTGAGTTGTAAAAATGATGTATACATTTTTAGAAGGTGGTCAATGGCCTCGAAGAAGTTGTACATTTATTAGCAGGGATCTTCCTCTCTGGGGAAACAAATGTGTGTACCACACTTTGAATTTGGATCTGCATCATTAGCATTTTTTCCATCACTTTCTTAAGCCTAGATAATCAACAAAGCAATAAATCAAGCCCTGATTTGGAATGTTTACCTGTTTCTGAGGTATCAATACCCTTACTGAAAACTCACCAAGACGTTCCCAGTACTATGGGATCCAGCACGCCCCTACATTTCTCTCTGCTTTTTCAACACTGTGTGATATTCAGCTAATTTCCTTTCACTTGGCCTTACGTCCTGCTAAAGAATTTGGAGATCCAGTGCGGCTAGGTGGTGCAGTGAATAGAGCACCGGCCCTGGAGTCAGGAGGACCTCAGTTCAAATCCAGCCTCAGACACTTAACACAAAAACTAGCCGTGTGACCTTGGGCAAGTCACTTAACCCCAATTGCCCTCCAAAAAGCCCAAAAAAAAAAGATTTTGGAGATCCATGTCTGAAGGTGCTCAAAATGAGAAGCAATGTGTACATACGTGGTGGAATAGAAGGCACATTAGATTTGGAGTTGGAAGACCTGGGTTCAAATCCTGTATCAGATGTTTACTAACTGACCCTGAGTAAGTCACTTACCCTTGGACTTTAATTTCCTCTTCTAAAATATTAGGTCTTTGGATGAGATAGTTCCTCAGGGATTTTCCAGCCCTAACAATCTTCTGATCCTACATTTGGAAGAGAATCTGTTCCCATTGCCAGAGACCAGCATGCCATAGACAAGGTCATTTGCATAAAGATGCAAATGAGCATTTTGTAGGCCAAGATCATATTATGCAAAACAAATAGCTTTCAACTGGGATGCTTAAGGATGACATTGTTATGGCTGCCATTATCATGTTGCCCATGACTTTCCCCCAAGAGTGAAATTTCCTACTAAGTGTGAGTGAGATGTAGCCAACATGGGAATACTTCCTGAGCTAGACAGTGAAGATTTGTTGGGAGGAACATAACTGTCTACTTATGAAGGCCCAAACAGAGTTGTTAGGAACAGAAGCCCAGAATCTCAGAGTGAGAAAGGATCTCAGAGGCCCTCCCCTCTGTGATCTCCTTGACAAGTGGGCAGCTGGCCTTTGCCCATCCTACTCTGGGCCAAGCCTAAATTTGTTTCATTGTTCCTGCCCTCTGGGAAGAAGTGGAACAAGGCTAATGCTTTTGTATGACAGTCCTTCAAATACTTGAACACTGCTATCATGTCCCCCTTAAGCCTTCTCTTCTCCAGGCCCCTCTTCCATCAATGCTGATGCCATCCTCACGTGCCAAGGGTGGGGAACCTGGGGCCTTGAGGCCACATGTGGCCCGCTAGGTCTTCAACCTCAAGTGCGGCCCTTTGGCTGAATGTTGAAGCTTGGATTCGGTCAAAGGGCCACACTTGAGGACCTAGAGGGCCACATGTGGCCTCAAGGCCCCAGGTACCCACCCCTGTCATACGGCATGATCCTGAGCCCCTTTGCCAGCTTGGTCTCCCTCTTTGGGACACTTATCAGCACATTTTGGAATCTGTAGTGCCCAGAACTGAACATAGCACTCCAGATGTGGTCTGACCTGGCAGAGGACAGAGGGCCTCTCCTCTCCTTAGTCCTGGGCACTAGGCCGGCCTCTCTTCATGCATTAGCTTTTTAGATCACACTGTTGGCACCTATGGACCTTGCAGTTCACCAGAGCCAACAGAGCTTTTTTTCCAGAGGAACTACCAAACAGCCAATCCCCCTTCCCCATCTTTTATCTGATAAATGGGTTTTTTTGAACTGAAGAGTGAGACTTAACATTTGTTCCTATTGTTTTCTCTCCTATTCAGGCCACCATTCTATCCTGTTAAGTTAATTTTGGATCTTGGCTCTGTCATCTTGAATCATGGAATCACAGTGTGGGAGGACGCCTTAGCGGCTGTACAGGTTAACTCCTACCTGAACAAGAATCCATTCTACAGCTCACCCAACAATGGTCACCCAGCCTTTGCTTGCAAGCCTCTACTGAAGAGGAGCCCACCACCTCTCCCAGGTAGCCCATTCCACTCTGAGTCAGCTCTAACGATTAGCAAACGTGTCCTAGCATCAAACCTAAAGGTGTCTTTTGGCTTTTTTCCACCCATGGCTCCTAGTTCTACCCTTTAGAGACAATGAGGACAGTTCCTGCCTAGTTCACAATATGGGCTTGCTGGCCTGGGTAGCTAATGGCTGTCTGTGTAGGAAGCTCTGCTCCATGACAGCATTGATGGACTTTGCCCATTTAGAGTGAGTGACTCACTGATGGCAAGGAGGCCCCAGCAACATTTCTATAGGGAAGATGAACTGATCCTGGGGGGGACCTACTTCCCAAGTATATTAGGATTTAGAGGGGGGGGACACATTAACTCTTTGAGGTCCTGTTTGTAGAATATTTATTGCTCAATGTTAGGTGTCCTTACGATGCTCTAAACAGTGCCTGGCTCTCCCACCAGCCCTATCCACTTATCTCGAGAATCCCTTGCTTAGCGGTGGGTGAGCTGCCAATCATATTTTGTGACATTTGATATTAACACACATCACAGTGCCAGCCTTCTTTGTTCCTCTGAGATAAGGAGCAAGCTGTTTTATTGCCATTTTCTTTAAAAAAATTTTTTTTAATTTTTTGTTTTTTGGAGGGGGGAGGGTAGGGCAATTGGGGTTAAGTGACTTGCCCAAGGTCACACAGCTAGTTTTTTGTGTTACATTGTCTGAGGCCGGATCCGAACTCAGGTTCTCCTGACTCCAGGGCCGGTCCTCTACTTACTGCGCCACCTAGCTGCCCCATGCCATTTTCTAGATAAAGGAATTGAGAGGCAGGAAATAGGAAGGGCTTAACCAAGTAGAGTTGGGAAGACCTCTCAGCTTATTACAGCCTGCTTTAATAGAGGGAGTGGGCTGCAAAGTACAGAGCTATGAACTTGGGGTCCGAAGGCCTCGGGCACAATTTTTGCTCTAATACTCACTAGCAATGTGAGCTACTAGCTGTCAGTCTCAGTTTCTCCCTGTCAAGTCTTAGAGGAAAGCTTTATGAGTTACTATGGCTAAGAAAAATCTGTTCCTTGATGATAGCCATCTGATGAGGAGCCTCTGAGAACTTAGCAGGCCCGCTCTTGGGTGACAAAGGCCCTGTTGCTGGTCAGTACTTGAAGCCTTTATAGTTTAGAAGGACCCAAAGTGATAACTAGGGTGGGAAAGCTGGGGTTTTGTCCCAGGTAGCAGCATCTGGGCCTCCTTTCCTCCCCAGTGGCATTGCTACTGCCTCTCTGATTTGATCCTGGGACTGATGTCCCTGTTCCTTAGCCTTTGCTGGCCCATGCTTCAGAAGTGTTTGGAGGGAAGGTGGCCCCAAGAGATGGACTGATGATAGTGGAGACCAGGAAATGGAGGAAAGGGATGGGCTGCCACCTCTCCCTTCACAACTCCATCACCCTGGACATCTGCCTGCTTTCCCCTACCTTGGAATCTTTTTTCCTCTGCTACCTCCCCCCCAACTCCTTGTTAGGATTCAGCTTAGTCCTAGCCCTCGGTAGTCCCTTTCCTCCTCTGCCCTTATCACTAGGCCCCCTGGAACCCTTCTTGATATTCAAGTCAAGGTCTCTTCCTCTCACATTACTCCCATTTCCTGATCCTCACTGAGCCCCAGCTTTCTCCAGAAGATGCCACTTCTCTCTTGGCTCCCTCTCCTGGGCTGGCTCTGCTTTCTCTTATGCCCTTTGAGACAGGCCAGGTGGGAGGAGCTGACATATTCTTTGCTATTTTCATATTCCCCTCTCCCCCAACATCATTCAGCTCTCAATCTGGTCACATCCAGATCATTGTTGCTGATGTCTAGGGATTTCTAGCCAGGTCACTGTGACTTATAATCGTAAGATAATAAATTTCAGATTATAAATCTGAAAGGACCTTAGAGACCATCAAATACCACTCTTTTCATTTTGCAAATAAGAAAACTAAGTCACAGAGAGGTTAAGTGATTTGCTCAGGGACATACAATTAGTAAGGGTCTGAGATGAGATTTGAACTCCTGACTTCCAGTTCTGTAGGCTATCTTCCAGGTCAGGGATGGGGAACCTGTGATTTTGAGGCCACATGTGGCCCTCCAGGTCCTCAAGTATGGCCCTTTGACTGAATCCAAACTTCACAGAACAGATCCCCTTCATAAAAGGATTGGTTCTAGGGTGGCTAGGTGGTGCAGTGAATAGAGCACCGGCCCTGGAGTCAGGAGGACCTGAGTTCAAATCTGGCCTCAGACACTTAACACAAAACTAGCCGTGTGGCCTTGGGCAAGTCACTTAACCCCAACTGCCCTACCTTCCCCCCTCCGAAAAACAAAACAAAAACAAAAGAAAAAGGATTGGTTCTGTCAAACTTGGACTCAGCTGTTGGAACTTGACACTGTTGTAAAGTAAGGAGTCAATCCATTTCTACAAAACCTAAAGCTACAAACACAAGCTGACCTTCAGATTGGAGCAAATTGTTTTAAGCTGCTTTCCAGCTCTCAAATTCAGTGCTTTGTGGTCCATATGGTCTGTACTGTGCTAGTCATTGTGGGGAACAAAAAATATATGAGTGATGGTCTTTGACCTCCTGGGACATTTAGTCCAGCTGTAGAACCCAGCCTCAAATCACAAAGCAGTTAGCAGACAGTCTTAGCAAGGTTTTAAGGATATGCCCAATCATGAGGTACCGACTCCAAATGAGCTGAAGGGAAATAGTGGTCAGGGGGTGAGCCCAAGGTTTCAGGGTTTCTGGAGCAGAGTTTGTCTTGGGCAAACTTGGGTGGGCTAGAAAAAGTGACTTTGGGGATGATCCTGCATCCGTTTCAGGGTCTCTGATGTTCTCTTTCCCCAGAGGTCTATCCCAAGTCCTAGTGTGATCAGTCCAAGACAGGCCATAAAAGTAGAAATGGGTCTTCACTGCTAAGGGAATGTGTAGGTGACTCCACAGAGCATGGAACACTACTTTGGTCCTGGAGTCAGGAAGATCCAACTGCCCCAGGTACAATTAACTGTGTGACCTCGAGTAAGTTACTTTGCCTCTGTTTGCCTCAGTGTTCTCATCTGTAAAGTGGGGATAATAATAGCATCTATCTCACAGGGTTGTTGTGAGAATGAGATGAGATAATATTTATAAAGTACCTGGCACACAGTAGGTGCTATATAAATGTTAGTTATCATCATCATCATCATGAGTAGTAGCAGTAAGAGGAGGAGGAGAAGGAAGAGTAATTGTAGTAATAGTGGTTGCACCACTTCAAACCTAACTTGGGAAAGAAAGGGGGTTCATTGCATAGTAGAAAGAGACTGACTGACTCAATAGGCAGACCCTTGTTCCAATATCACCTCTTATACTTTGCTACCTATGTGATCTTGGACAGGTCTGTGGGCCTCAGTTTCTTCCTCTATTAAACAAGGAAGTTGTATTGGACGGCCTCTGAGGTCCCTTCTAGCTGTAGATCCAAGGAACCTAGGATGTGGGTGGAGGCACTCAGAAGAAAGAGTGGCATCTGGAGGCTGGATATATGCAGCTTTGCTTCCTCCTCCCAGGGACACTTTTAATCTAAAGTGAATTCTTGGCACCACAAAGCTTTCAAGGCCCAGTAAAATACCAGTCTCCTGGCTCATTTTGGAGCTTCTCAAGACAGTCTGGACAAGTTCAGAAAGGCTCCCTGGTCCCCTTCTGTGATGTATCTGGATAGATGACCTCCTTTGGAGGTGAATGGGTCACTCTCTTAGCCATTGTCTTCCTCTCCTTCACAGATAGACAACAGAGAATAGTGTGAGCATCTGGGGAAGAGCATTTTTTGCCCAGAGAAATACCATGTGGATTAGCCGTTCCTCGGGCTCCCTTCCACTGGCACAGATAACCGAGAGAAGTTGGCATGGCCTTTCGCATTAGCCCTAGGAGTTGATCTGCTGTAAAGCCCTCTGTGCACCAGCTCTGTGCCAGCTCTCCCGGCCGGCTGTCATCCCTGTCACTTTGCCTATGTGGGCATTTGGAAACAATTTGTTTTGTTTACTCTCTTGCTGGGAGCCGAGGAGATTAATTTCGTCTTGCTCTTGCCTTGTCTTGAGGGAATTGAAGCAATTCTGTAAATATCAGCAGGTCGGGCCAAATGGAATAGCGGAGAATCTGGGCCCGGCAGCCACCATCTAAATGGCACTAGATCCAGGGTCCAGCCAGCCCCAGGGGCCATGAAGTGGTAAGAACCCTGTGCTCAGGGTCAAGAGAGGTAGGTCTGAATCCCAGCCCTGGCACTTTTCAATCTGTGTGACCTTAGGTCAGTTACCTGGCCTCTATGAACCTCAGTTTCCCCAGACCAGACCATGCTTTACATCCCACACAGCTGTCTACCCTGATCGACTTCCTGCCATACCCTCCATCCTTCTTAATTTCTCTTCAATTTCTTGAAACCTCCAGATGGCCAGCTGTAGGGAAAGTCAGGGGAAAGTGAGTGACATTAAAGTCCCTGGAAGGAGATAATGGGGACAAGTGCCAGACAAGCCCAGAGCCAGGGGCAACATTATCAGCAGTCAACCTAGAGCTATGACCAACTGAGAACTGTGACCAACTCAGAGCTGTCCCCAACAAGGCTTCAGGAGCTACTGATTGGAGACACCTGGGGAATGACTCATCAGTCTCCTCTCCCCTCCTATCCAGGAGCATGCCAGGATGGCCTTGGGCACAGAAGGCAGGGTATATGATTACAGTACTCCAATTGCTTTCATATTTCTATTAAATTCCAGGACTTTTTTCAACCAACCCACTGAGGGAGGGTTTGGGTGTCCTGATAAACTTTATGTCCAAAACTACATGAAGAGATAATTTGGGGTTTATGCATCCCTTCCAGGATGCTTGGAATTTAGTATGAAGAAAGTGAAGTACTGTAATAAAACACAGAATGATATGATATAGAATAATGTGAGGACCAGAAAGAACTTTAGAACCTGGAACCTAGAATGTTGTAGTTGGAAAGGACCTTAGAACATAGAATGCTAGAACCAGATGGGAGGGCTCTTAGAACCATAGAATGATAAGCTGGAATAGCCCTTCACAAAAAGAACACTAGAAGTGGAAGGTACCTAAGAACTCAGCACCTTGGCACTGCAAGGGACATTAGAACGGACAATAGAACATAGAATGTCAGAGTTGGATGGGCCCTTAGAATAGGGAATGTTAGTGATGGATGGAACCTTGGAACATAGAGAATAGAATGTTAGAACTGGGAAGGAATTTAGAAAATGGATCATACAAAGTTAAAGCTGAAAGAGCAACAAGAAATGGAAACTGAGACCCTGGGAGGGGAAGTGACTTGTCCAAGGTCACACAGAGGATCCCAGGTCTAGAGCTGGAAAGGACTTCAGAGGCTATTGAGTCCAACCCCTTCATTTTACAGAGGAGGAAACTGAGGGCCAGAGGGCTGAAGTAACTGTGCCATGGTCACACAAGCAGTGTGTTTCAGAGGCAATACTTGAACCTAGGTATTCTAGGCTCCAATGCCAGCTCTCTGGTCACTACATTAAAATTCTTCTCAAATATCCTGAACACAACGGCAACATTAACTTTTATTATGGCTTCCACACATATTTCAAATTTGATTGAAAGAAAGCTGAAGAGAGGCAAAGGGGAGAGTGGAAACAGCACTAGATTTGGAGTATAGTGAACTGGGTTCAGATCCTCTTTTTCTCATTTACTACCTGGGTGACCTAGGGAAATACTTTTCCCTCTCTGGGCTGTGGTTTCTTCATCTGTAAAATGAACAGTTGGACCCCAAGAGCCTCCAAGTTCCTTCCTGGTTCTCAGACCCACAACCCTTTGAAATCCTGTTCACAGTATGCTTGGGTTATCTATTTCACCTCTCAGAGACTCAGTTTCCTTATCTGTAAAATGACGATGGAGCCCTGTACTATCTAATTCATAGAGGTGCTGCCAGGAAGGTGCCCTGCACTTACAGTCCTAAAGAAATGGAAATTACGAGCATTACAAAATGAGCCCAGCACCTGGCAGTCGCCCACAAAGGAAGGACCAATGTATGTCTTGGATAAGCTGAAGGGAAGTTGTCATGGGACTGGGCCAAAATCAATGCCAAGGGCGGCTACTGAAACAGAACTAGTGAAGAAGCCCAGCCCCCAAGAAGAGTGCAGACTTCCACTGGCCTCTCCTCCTGACCTGACCTTAATTAGCCTCGATTCTAGTGCCCAGAAAGCCTGCTGAGACAGTTAGCACTGGAGAATTAATCAGATCATTTGGGGAGCCGACAGAGTGCAGGCCAGAGGCCCAGGGGGTGGCATGCCTGGCAGAAGCCCAAGAAGTCCTGATGGAAGGCAGGCTCTCTTTCTGCTCCCCCCCATCTCCCACCAATTAAAGGCATTCAATGTGCTGGGCCTGTGGGGAGGAGGAAATTGCCTCTCCTGTCTTAATCCTCTTTCCTGGCCTTCTGGACAGCTTTCTTTGGAGGTCTCTAAGGTGGGCAGGGATCTGCCTGAAGCTAGGAGGCAGGAACTCTGTTTATCTTCATTGGCATTACATGTGCACTTCTGAATTAGCAGGAGGTATGCAAAGGGCCCAATAGTGTTGCTTTCAAGAGTCCTGCAACTGTAGCACTGATTGAGAGGCATGGAGATGGGCTGGTATGTGGCTCAGAGTTGGGGTTTCAAGCCCTGACTGCTGTTTATTTGCTGTGTGAATCTAGGCCTTCCCTTTCTGAACCTCAGTTCCCTGTCCTGTCAGTAAAATGGGAATAATATACTTATATGATCTATCCTGGGCCCTCTAGGTGACGCTGCAGTGGATAGAGCACTGTGCCTGGAGGCAGGAAGACCAGAGTTCAAATTTGGCCTCAGACACTTACTAGCTGTGGGATCCTGGGCAAGTCACTTCACCCTGCCTGCCTCATTTTTCTCACCTGTAGAATGGGGACATAGTAGACAATGAAATGGTAAGCCACTCCGGTATCTTTGCCAAGAAAACCATGGGGTCATGCAGAGTCAGATATGACTGAACAGCTGAACAACAACAAATGATCTATCCTACAGGGTTGTGGGGAGAAAATTTCACCTCTCTCCTCCTCATGCTTTCCCTGTTCTGACAAATTGTACCACTCTCGATTCCCTGACTGTAACATTCCATCTTCCATCTCGGTACTACCTTACTGTCACTTCCCAGAATTCTTCACTTCCTTCCAAGCTCACCCAATGGGCAGTCCTTCCTGGTCTCTCTCTCCACCCCCACCCCCAGGAGAATGCAAACTCCTTGCACACAGGGACTGCTTTTTTTTTGCCTTGTCTTTTCTCAGGTGCCTTGACCAGAATCCATCTTTAATCGATGCTTATTGAATGAATTCTAATAATAATAGCTGACAGAATATAGCATTTTAAGGATTCCAAAGCACCTTTATCTCATTTGAGCCTCACCAAACCCTAGGAGGTAGGTGTTATTAGCATCCCCATTTTAGAGCTGAGGAAGTTGAGGCAGAGAGAGTTCATGAAGTGACTTGTTCAGGGTCACATAGCTAGTGTCCGAGGCTGGATTCGAACTCAGATCTTCCTGACTTCATACCCAATGCTCTATCCACTTTGCCACATAGTACTTAATATACATTAACACATCAGATAAATGGATATTTTTTCCAATTTAATAATCAATCAAGTTTTCATTACGTGTTTACTTTGTGCCAGGCATTGTGCCTGGGCTGGAATTGTGATATCATCGATATAGGGAACTCCCAGATGAGGGAACTCCTTCTATAAATGTGGGTTATCACCTTCTCTGCCACATTCAGGCTTAGTGAGCTGCCAGAGCACAGAGAGGCTAAGTGAATTCACTCAGGGTCACACAGCTAGTGGGCATCAGAGGTATTTCCTGAACTCAGATATTTCTGGCTCCAAGGCCAGCCAGGACCAAAGGACAAGTGAGCTAGTCCCTGCCCTCAAGGAGCTTACAATAAAGCCAATGGCTCTCTTTACTCAGGAGGCTTGGGCTTGCCTCTTGGCACTGTTTCTGGGCTCTGACGGGGGAAAAGAGGGGAGGAGTCATTGCTATGCTTTCCTTTAGGAACCAAGACAAGACTACTACAGGGCGAGGGCATATGTGGTGATCTGGTGATGGTTTCCCACTTTGGCCATGAAATCTTCCCTGGTACCTCCAGCCTCCATTGAACCAAATGTCCTTTGCTGTAACTCCTGGGCCACAGCACCTAGCCTTGGTCACATACTACACTCTGGACTGTCCCTTAATGGTTTTGAAGGTATTCATTTTGTTTCCTTGCCCAGCTGGCAGAGGGCAGGGACAGTGCCAGCTTCTTTTAGTCCAGTGCTGAGCACACAAGAGATGCCTACTAAATGCTTCTTTGACTCTGTGACGCACAGGTAGATACTGCCATTATCCTTCCTTTGCCCTTTCTACCCCTTCAAACTAATGTGCTATTTTTTTTCCTTCTAAACCTCTCTATTGAGCCATCTATAACCATCTGGCACCTCTAGCCCCTCCCAGCCTCCTCTCATCCGACTCCTGTCTTTGTTGCTCTTCTGAAAGTACTCTCTCAAAGGTTACCAATGACCCTCGAGACCCCAAATCCAGTGGCCTTTTCTCCATCCTCATTCTCCTTGCCTTTTCTGCTTCATTTAACACTGTTGGCTCTGCCTCCTTCCATCCTGTGCTCCCTTAGTTTAGCTTGCTGTCAAGTCAAAGACAGTGGATACCAAGCCAAACTGCCAGCCAAAGCACCCCCAAAGCTGGGGAAAGCCTGGGGGGACAAGCCTCCAAGGCACAGCACAGAGGTGGCTGCTGGTGGGACTTCCTGACTTACACAGTATATTAATTCTACAAGGTACCACCAAACACTGACCCATTACCCTGCCTTCTGCTAAAGCCTCTGAATTGAGCAGAGTCATGCATGAGCTGAAGACCTCTGGGAATCTTAGGGTCATAAATTGAGATCTTGGAAGGACCTTAAAAGTCACTGAACCCAACTCCCTTATTTTACAGATAAGGAAAACAAGGCCCAGAAAGTTAAGTGACTTGCCCAAGGTCATGCAGGTAGGAAGAAGTTGAGGCAGGATTTGAACCCAGGGTTTTCTGACACCAAGTCCAGAACTGGATTATTACAGCTGCTGCTACTCTTACAGTCTCCCAGCTAGCAGGGACCTCAAAGGTCACACCTCAGCACCCTTGACAGGGGGTCAGAGGTCACTCCTCATTCATAGCAAGAATTCCCACCTCAGCACTCTTGACCGTCATATGACTCCTTTGTGAGTCAAGCTGTTTTGTGTGTGCTCGCAGTGTTCCAAAGTTCTCTCACATTGAGCTAAAACTCACCTACTTGGAGTGTCTAGACACTGCTGCTAGTTCCCCCCTCTGGGACCCAGCAGAACAAAGTTCAGCTGTCTCCCACGTGACAGTCTTCACATGATTGAGACAGGTCTCACATCCCTCCCTCACATCCCCCAACACATATTCACACACATGCACACACACAGAGACACAAGAATGTACACATATACACAAACTCTTTTTAACATACACAAATTCTCTCACACACTCATGCACACACACACACACACGCGCACGCACACACACACCCTTCTCTTTTCCAGGCTAAACATTCCAGTTCCTTCAGTCCTTCAATCCCTCATCTAATATAATTTCCAGTTCTTTCCTCATCCTGGTCACTCTCTCTTTTCTCCCTCTCAAAGCAGAAAAGAAAAAAAAATGATTCACAGAACTGTACGACTCTGCTAGTTGATGCTTCTTTTTAAAAGTACATAATAAACTCACTGTGTTACTTTCTAAGCTACCTTGCTTGTTTCTGTTTCCTCTGGTTTTCTTCTGTGCATTTTCCTTTAATTATTTCAATAACCTGCTTATTTCTTATACCCCCTCCAACTGAAAATAAGAGAAACAAGACCTGACAAATGTGTGTATTCACACAAAACCAACTCCACACATTGAACCAGGTCAGAAAGGAAATGTCTTCATTTAAGCCCATCATCTCTGTGTCAGGAGGTGGAAAGCACGCTTCATCATCAGGGCTCTTAAGCTGGGGCTGGCCATTCATTGCATGTTATTGTCATTGTCTAGCTGGCTCTCCTGGTTTTTCTCACTTCACTCTGCATCAGTCCATACAAGTCTTTACCAGTTTCTCTGAAACCATCCCCTTTGCCATTTCTTACAGTACAATACTATTCCATTAAACCCATAAACCAAAACTTATTCAATCACTCCTCGATTTCTGAACACATCCAAGCTGTTCAATTTTCTTTCTAAATCATGGCACTGGAATTCAACACAGTCTTTGGGGTGTGCTCTGACCATAGCAGAGACCAAAGGGACTCTGGCCTAGTTCTAGCCAGACAGTATCCCTCTCTTACTGCAGCCCAAGATCACATGATCTTCTTTGGCTGCCATATATGACTATTGGCTGCTGAGTATGTAGCCCACTAAACTCCTCCAGATCTTTCTTTTAATATGAATTGTTTTCCATCTACACTTCTCCTATCTTGTACTTGTGAATTTGATATTTTCAAAGCTATATATTCATCACTTTACATCTATCCCTATTACCTTTTGTCTCCTTTTTTGGTAGGCCCATTGTTCTAACAGCCAGTGGTGGGGAACTTGTGGCCTCGAGGCTATATGTGGCCCTCTAGGTCCTCAGGTGCAGCCTTGTGACTGAGTCCCAGTTTTACAGAACCAATCCTTTTATGAAGGGGATTTGTTCTGTGAAGTTTGAATTCAGTCAAAGGGCCTCCCTTGAGAACCTAGAGGGGATTTGTCCTGTGAAGTTTGGCTTCAAAGGGCCGCCCTTGAGGATCTAGAGGGGATTTGTTCTGTGAAGTTTGGATTCAATCAAAGGGTTGCACTTGAGGACCTAGAGGGCCACATGTGGCCTTGAGGCTGCAGGTTTTCCACCCCATGGGATCTTTTTTGAATTGTGATTCTGTTATCCAACATAGTGCTGTAGGATCATGGCATTACAGCACCATAGGATAAGAGGTCTAGAGCTAGAAGGGACCTCAGAGGCCATCTGTCCAAACTGAGGTCTAGGGAGGGAAGTGATTTGCTCAAGGTCACACATCAAAGCTCTAGAGCTGGAAGAAGCTTCAGAGGCCCTCTAAGTCAATCTTCTCATTTTCCAGGGGAGGAGATGGAAGCCCTGCCCCAGATCACATGTATTAGATGTTCTCTCCATTTGGGGCCATTCTCAGATTGGGTAAGCATGTCTTCATGTGTAAGTCCTTCAGATGAACAGTGAGCAGGGCCAGAAGCCCCAGAGCTGGAAAGCAGCAGAATGCTTTGGACAACTCCTTAACTGCTCACTGTCACAGAAGCCCAGTTTTCAAGCATCAGTATTCTTCAAGTGAAGAAACATGAAACACTGTGATCTCAGAATTAGAATTACAAGTAGCCCTTTGGGCATGGAAAGATGCACGGCAGACTGCAGGCCAGTAACATCATGTCATCACCAAAACTTGCATATAAGAAATGAGTAAAAACCAGCATCAAAGATGTGTGGGTTCAGAAAAGAGAGGAGATGGGGCATGGAACAACATTGAGAGACAAAAGCCAGACAGTCTGAGTGCTGCATTAGAACTCCTGAGATGTGGAAAGAACCTCCCCTGCACTGAGTGGATTGATTCACTGTGGAAGGTTTATGGAAGGAGTTGGGAAGGGATTACATAAGAAAGAAAAAAAAATGTGCCTGTACAGGCATGTGTGCATACATGTGTGTGCATTCAGAGGGGTGGGGTATGATTTATGCCAGTGGAAAGACTGTCCACAGTTCTGAGATCTGGGATCCATCTAAGTAAATAATTCAGTGCTCATGTACGTCATTGACAAAAGGGTTGATTAGAGCAGAGGTTAAGCCAGATTTCTTCTTCATGCCATTGGAGACTTGTTTGTAGGTTGACACGGATCCAATAAACAGCTTTTATTTGAATGTGGCCATTAGGCCTGGTCATCAGTATATGGACAGGGTGTATTGGCTGTGTCTAGGCATGCTACATTGCCTCCCCCACATCTGGCATTTTATGTCTCTTGTTTTCCACTTGTATTTTTTAAGTAAAGCTCAGATGTTGATTAAAATAGTTCAATTTTAGACTTTAGTTTGGTTGATGCATAAAATAATGCCCTTTATGATTGCATATTCAAGATTAACCTTAAAAAGTAAAGAAAATTTCCTTGTGCTAATGAAATACACTGTAGACATTGATGAACCAGAAAGAAATCCAGCTGTATTATTACCTCTGTTACCATCTGAACCTTAACCTCCAAGCAATATCTTTTCATCTTGTCTATAAGCATGTCATGACAATTGCTGCTTTGGTAGCTGGGTGGCACAGGGAAAAGAGAGCTTGACCTGGATTCAGGATGACTTGGGTTCAAATTAGACCTCAGGCACTGACTGGCTGTGTGACCCTAGGCAAGGCACTCATCCTTTCTCGGCCTCAGTTTCCTCTTCTGAAAAATGAGGGGGTTAGATTAGCTGGCCTCTGAGGTCCCTTCTAGCTCTCGCTAGTATGACTATGAGAGACTCTGGGAAATGCCCAGCTAAAACCTATTCTACATTATTGCACAATATTGTATCTATTGCTTAGTAACCCTACTAGGAAAAGAAGAAGAAGGAAGGAAACAAGAATTTATTAAAAGTCCACTATGTGTCAAGGATTGTGCTAAGTGCTTTGAGCCCTGAGAAGCCAGGGTCCCTGGGACTGAAGCCCCATGGGGGCCTTAGCCTTGGAAATGAGACTCTGCTCTATAAGAACTGAGTTAAATGATCAACTTAATTCCTTTCCCCTTCCTGGAGACTGAGATGGCATAATGAATGAGGATGCCTCCCATGTGTTGGAGAGTAAGTTTGTATATTTGTGATTCTATCTTTTGAAGTAATTATTCCTTTGTACAAGTTAAAGAAATACACAAAAAATTGTTTCATTTGAATTTTATGACAACCTTGTTATTATCCCCATTTTACAGTTGGAGAAACTGAGGCAAACAGAGACTAAATGATTTGCCCAGGATCACACAGCTAGTAAGTATCCAAGACCAGATTTGAATTCAAGTCTTGCTGATGCCAGGCCCAGGGTTCTATGCTCTGCACCATCATCTGCTTCTAATTGACTCGTTTTTTTTTTCCTTTTTAGGGGGGGGGGGAGGCTGGGCAGTTGGGGTTAAGTGACTTGACCAAGGTCACACGGGTATTAAGTGTTAGTGTCTGAGTCTGGATTTGAACTCAGGTCCTCCTGACTCCAAGGCCAGTGCTCTATTCACTGCGCCACCTAGCCACCCCTGTTTATGCTTTTTTTTTCTAAGTGACTCTTAAAAGAAACAGTGCTAACTCCTGGTTCTCACCATCGGCTTTCTAAGGGCTCCCAAACTATTCATCTAATAAATACTCTACTCTAGAATTTTCACCAATCTGAAATTTATCAGTTGATAATTTCTGGAAACCACCTTTTCTTCATTCTTGAACATCAATGCTGAATCTGCCCACTTCTAGTCTTCTGGGAACTGACTACTTTGCTGTGATTTCTCCAAGGTCACAGTCAGTGGTCCGGAGATCACATCCACCTGTACCATCAGTGCCCAGGGACATATTTCATCTGGGTCTGGAATCATAAACTCAGTTACAATAGCTCAATGTTCTCTCACCAGATTCCTCATCTATCCTGGGCTTCAGCTCTCTTCACTAATTTCCTTTACCATCACCATTCTCTTTGACCACAAAGGAGAGGAGTTGAGTCATTCTGCATTCTGTCATCTGTTATCATTATACCACCTACTCTCCTTTCACAGGTAGTAGGCCTATTTCTTCCTGATTCTTCTTGCTCTGAACACAGTGATTCAGCATCTTTTTAGGGTTAATTGCTTTTGGGGCTCTGATCTGCCTGGGAAAAGTATAACTGCATTAAAGAGTACCCCAGAGTCAGAAAAAGGGAGAGAAATCCTGCCACCTGCTGCCTCTTTTCCTCCAGAGGAGTTAATGCCATTCAGGTAACTGGTGCATTGCAGGGGGTTGGGGATGGGAGTGGGGGAGGGTGAGCTATTCATTTTGCAGGCCAAAAGGAGCAAGGTATTTTAGCTTGTGGAAGCAGAATTTTGAACTGTGCAGCTGACGTGGG
The DNA here is from genome assembly GCF_028583685.1 of Petaurus breviceps papuanus. Lineage (NCBI taxonomy): Eukaryota > Metazoa > Chordata > Mammalia > Diprotodontia > Petauridae > Petaurus > Petaurus breviceps. Next base: position 1,713,248 of record NW_027187369.1, on the reverse strand, counting down.
AGTTATACCCCAAATTCTAGTCTGTATATACAGCACAAGCTCACTAGATCCGAGACTTTGCAGACCAAGTCCAAACCCTCATTTGCAAAGTGAGGAAATTGAAACCCCAAAAGGTTATGTCAGACAGCTAGGAAGTAGCAAAGCCAGGATTCAAACATAGGCCCTCTGTCTCTAGTCCCACTGATATTTCAGTGAGGTGGCATGGTAGATGGAGGGCTGGTCCCAGAGTCAGGAAGACCTGAGGCCAAACCCAGCCTCAGGAACTTAGCAATCGTGTGACTCTGGGTAAGTCAATGAACCACTCTGTGCTTCAGTTTTCTCATATTGTAAAATGACATTTCTAATAGCACCTACTTCACAGAGTTGTTGTGAGGGTAAAAGGAGACATATTTGCTTTGAAAAATCTTGAAGTGCCATATAAATGCAAGATGTTACTGTTAATAATTGTCTTGAAGTATCACCTGCCAAGTGTATGGATAACCCATTCCCATTATGGAAAACTATTCAAATCTTATGTCCTACTGATGAGAATGCCATCATCACACCTGAAGAAGAGAATATTTTGATAAACCCACAAAAGGAGATTTATTCTTTTATCAGTGTATACATGAAGATAAATAGGACCAGAAGATCATAGCTAGCTGGATAGGACCTTAGGGGTCACCTAGTTCAAACCCTTTCATTTCACAGATAAGAAAACTGAAGCCCAGAGGTAAATGATTTGCCCAAGGTCTCACACTGGTGAAATGTTAGGAGGCACTGTGGGTTGGTGGCAAGAACAGTGGATGCAGAGTCAGAGAATTCGGTTACTACTTGTATAACATGGGGCAATTTACTTCACCTCAGTTTCCTCCTCTCCAAAATGAGGGGGTTGAACCAGATGGTTTCTGCAGTGCCTTCCAACTCAAGATCTTTGATTTTATGTAGGACCTTGGGCAAAATAATTTCTCTTTCCAGGCCTCAGTTTCCTTCTCTTTAAAATAAGGTGTTTGGACTAGATGATTTCTCAGGTCCCTTCTAGTACTAGATATATGATCCTATGACCTATGTGCTTCTGGGTCTCATTTCTCAAATATATAGGGAAGTGAGTCAAATTTATAAAAATAAGAGCCATTCCCCATTTGACAAATGGTTAAAGGATATGAATAGGCAGTTTTCAGAAGAAATCAAAGCTTTCAATAGTCACATGAAAAATGCTCTAAATTACCACTGATTAGAGAAATGCAAATTAAAACAACTCTGAGACCTCATACCTATCAGACTGGCAAACATGACAGAAAAAGGAAAGTGATAAATGCTGAAGAGGATGTGGAAAAATTGGGTCACTGATGCACTGTTGGTGGAGTTGTGAACTAGTCCAACCATTCTGGAGAACAATTTGGAACTATGCCCAAAAGGCTACAAACCATGCATACCTTTTGACCCAGCAATATCACTACTAGGTCTGTATTCCAAAGAGATCAAAAAAAAGGGAAAATTACCTATCTGTACAAAAGTATTTATAGCAGCTCTTTTTGTGGTGGCAAAAAATCAGAAATTGAGGGAATACCCATCAGTTGGGGAATGGCTAAACATGTTGTGGTACGTGATTGTGATGGAATACTATTTGTGCCATAAGAAATGATGAGCAGGATGGTTTCAGAAACACCTGAGAAAACTTATATAAACTTATGCAGAGTAAAGTGAGCAGAACCAGGAGAACCCTGCACAGTAACAACAATATTGTAAAGATTATCAACTGTGAAAGACTTAGCTACTCTGATCAAGACAATGATTCAAGACAATTCCAAAGGACAAAAACCACTATCTCCAAAGAGAGAACTGATGAACTCTGGATGCAGACTGAAGCATATTTTTAAAAAATTTCTTTATTTATTTTTCTTGTTTTGTTTGTGTTTTCTTTTGCTATATGGCTAATGTGGAAATGTGTTTTGTACAACTTCATGTGTATAATCAAAATCAAATTGTGGGGTGGCTAGGTGGCACAGTAAATAGAGCACCAGCCCTGGAGTCAGGAGGACCTGAATTCAAATCCGGCCTCAGACACTTAACACTTACTGGCCGTGTGACCTTGGGCAAGTCACTTAACCCCAGTTGCCCAGCCTTCCCCCCTCCAAAAAGCCAAAAAAAAAATACCCCAAACAAAAAAATCAAATTGCTTGCCTTCTCAAGGAGAGGGGAGGGATGGGAGGGAGGGAGAAAATTTGGAACTCAAAAATTTTAAAAACTGTTAAAAACTTGTATATGTAATTGGGAAATCTTTAATGAAATAAAAATAATTAATAAATGGAGGGACTGGGGCTACATGACCTCTAAGGCCCCCTTCAGTTCCAAATCCTTTAAACTTGTTAATGGCAGAAGGAGGATTCATACCCATTTTTTTGCCTCTCTCTAAATTCTCTGCTCCTTCCACCATCCAAGCACCCCAACTGTAAGTTCACTGCCACCAAGGAGTGAAGGACACATTCCAGTCTGGCAGGCATTTGGGAGTGGGATCGGAGAAATATATTACTTGTGGAAAATACCTTTGGAACCCAAGTGACTTTCCCCAGTCGAACTGGAAATCTTCCAGTAAACAGTATCCCCTCCCTGAGACGTTCTTCTCAGCCCGGCATGACAGCCCTAAAGGATGCCGGTATTTATGAAGAGTCGCCTCGTGTAATCTGCTGCATTGTCCCATCGTGGCAAGAACAATTGCCCTGGTAACTAATCTGCAGTATTGGAGTGGCTGGTTTAATGGCTCGTGATTTTTTCTCCCTGATAGTCAGCCCATCCCCAGGAACAAGCTACCAAGCTAATAACCTTTGTGGAAGAGGAAGTGTTTAAATGATAATTTATTTCAACAGCTGACAACAAATTGCTTGGTACTTGATCTTTTTATGCCTCAAAGCAGTCAAGGATGTGCCGGGCAAAGTATTCAAAAATATGACAGTTCTGGTATTTTCCTCTTCAATGAGATTCTCATTACAGACATATGTACGGCCTTTTCTTCACAAGCCAGTCCAAATAGTCATTCAGCACTCTCTACGGGCTCTGGGGTGTTCTCTGATTTGAAGACTCTTCACAATAGATTAGGCAAACTGCAGAAACTACCAAATGTCTCAGCTACTGTCAACCTCCATTATCGCTGCTCAGACAGGGGGATTTTGTGTCTGTCTCACAGAGGATAATGTACTCCCTGGACCTGTCTAATTTATGCAGATGGAAAAAGGAGCCAGAGTTCAAATAAGGCCCCAAACAGAGCTGAGCTGGTCTTTTCTTGTCCCATCCAACATGCATTTATGGAATACTTTCTATGTGTAAAGGCCTGTGCAAGGCACTGGGTAAACAAAGACAAAAAAATGAAGATCTATGTGCTCACATTCCACCAGCTTCATGGCTATCATCACCATGTCCTTGAATCTGTGCTCGAAAGGGAAGATGTAGGGGAGACAGCCCTAGGAGTCTGCGCCCTTTTCAAGGCAACAAGTGCTTGGGATCAAAGGTCTATATCTGGAGGACCAGAAGACACCGTTTTAGGCCAGGTTACTCAACTGACAGAGAAATTGAGGCTTAGAGAAGGAGAACAGACTTGCTCAAGGTCACACAGTTAGTGGGTCATCCTCACAAAGGTGATCCATGAAGCTGGGAGAATGGAGCAAGACAACCAGGAAGAAGACTGTGCCTTGGAGAAAAATGCAGACACGGGGCACTGATTTGGACTTTATCTTGGGCCTTCTCAGTGGGGGAGCTGCAGGTACTTGTCCAACATAAAGGAAATATTTCTGGAAAGTATTTCTAAGAATAGAGAATGTTGGAACTGAAAGGGAACTTGGAGATCATCTAGGATACTAGAATGAGGGCTGTCAGGGGCCAGCTAGGCTAAGGCCTAGAGGGACTGTCCCTTGCCCAAGGTCATAGGCTCAGCAGTATGAGTCATATGGTAGTAATCTTCAGAGGCAGGACTAGAACCTAACTCCTTTGATTCTAGAACCAATGTTCTTTTCATTATGCTATGCTGGCTTTCTCCATTGCACCATGTTAGTCCAATGCAAGGAAAATGAGGTCCAGAGAGGGCTTAAGGACACATTGGTAATAAAAAGAATGATTGTCATTTATTTATTTGTTTCTTTGTCTGTCTGTTTACTTATTTATTTTTCCTTTTTGGAGGGCAATTGGGGTTAAGTGACTTGCCCAAAGTCACACAGCTAGTAAGTATGTCAAGTGTCTGAGGTCGGATTTGAACTCAGGTCCTCCTGACTCCAGGGCTAGTGTTCTATTCACTGTGCCACCTACCTACCTGCCTGTTGTCATTTAGATAGTACTTTAGTTTACAAAGCTCTTTATTATTTCCACTTTACAGGTTAGAAGAGGCAGCATTGTATGGTGGCAGGGAGCTGGCCTTAGAGCCAGGGAGACCTGGGTTCAAGTGTTGCCTCTGACACGTATGGTCAGGTGACTCTGAGCAAGCCACTTGTGCACACTGACTTAGAAAACCACATATTAACAATATCTATGCTTTATGGCATTTTTAAATAGTGAGACATTGGGATATAGTGGAAGGAATGTTGGATTTCAAGTCAGAAAGGCCTGGATTCAAATCCCTTCTCGGTTAGTAACACATCTTTTGACCTCTCTAAGTCAGAGCTTCACCAGGGACTGGACTGAGGATTTCATTGGTATGGGGAACTCCCAGAGAGGGAAACTCCTCCCTGTGAATTCAGGTCAGGATCTTCTCTGAGACGTATAGGCTTATAAGATTACTGAGCGCAGAGTTGTCAAACACACAGCTCCCTGTCTACATGAGGCCCTCAGTATTCCATTTGGCTAGGACTGGATTATAATGAACATTTAATAGGGAAATAGTGAACAAAAGAAATAAAAATTGAGGCCCAGAGGGGTCACATGACCTGGCCTAAGGTCATATGGGTAGTAAGAGACAGACAGATTTTGAACTCAGTACCTAGGCTCCTAGATCTTGAGCTGTGAAAGCCCTGAGAGGCTATCTAATCCAGCCCCTCATTTTACAGAAAGGGAAACTGAAACCGAGGGAAAGGTAAAATGACTTGCCTAAGGCCACACATGAGCAATAAGCACCTCAGGTCAATTGGAATGAACCTAGGAGCTCTGACTTCAGAGGTGATTTCTGGAGGTCTCCAAGGTCACATTATCTGGGGGTTTCATTGATAGGATGGGTCTTAGGTGACACCTAAGATCAGGTGGCACAATCATGGATAGAGTGCTGAGCCTGAAGTCAGGAAGACATGAGTTCAAATATGACCTCAGATACTTATTTGAGCTGTGTGACCCTGGACAAATCACTTCTCCCAGTTTGCCTCAGTTTCCTCATCTGTAAAATGAGCTGGAGAAGGAAATGGCAAACCACTCTGTATCTCTGCCAAGAAAACCCTAAATGGGGTCATGAAGAGTTGGACACAACTGAATGACAATAAAGATGGGGAGAAGGGGAAAGAAGTGGAGGAAAAAGGGGGAGGAGGAAGAGGGAAAAATGGAAGAAGGAAGAAGAGAAAGAAAAGAAGAGGAAAGGGGAAGGAGGAGGAGAGGAAAGAAAAGAAGGGGAAGGAGAAAGAGAAGGAAAAGGAGGTGAAAGGGAAGGGGAGAAGGAATAGGAGAAAAAAGAGGAGGAACTTATCTGTAGAGAGGCAGAATAGTAGAGTGAAAAGAACATGGGATTTGAAATCAGAGACCTGACTCTGCTACTTTCCCTCTCATCTAGTCCAATCCCTTCATTTTACAGAGGAGGAAATTAAAACACAGGAAGGTGACTGGCCTTGTCCAGGGTCCCCCAGCTATGTATGGAGGGATAGACCTGGATCATAGGCAGAATATGATAGGGGCTGCCCCATACTTTCATTAATGGAGAGGAAATTGAGGCCTTGAATGGGATAGGACTTGTCCAAGGTCACACTGCTAGTCAATGACAGAAACAGGACTGGAACTATGGTCTTCTGATTCCCAGTATGTGCAGCAAATATATATATATATACATATATGTGTGTGTCTATCCTCTGTCTATCTTTTTGTCTATCTCTATCTTTCTGTCTATGTATCTATCTTGTCATTCTATCCTATCTATCTATCTATCTGTCTGTCTGTCTGTCTGTCTGTCTATCATTTTGTCTATCTATACCAGAAAAGCTTTAGGTGATCTTGGGCAAACCGGCAGCATAACATTTGGTTACTGATCAAACCCTCTATTTCAGAGGTTCCCCATCCAAAGTATCTCGTCAACACATAGCCTCAATAGCAACTATGAAAAGCTCCCCAATGCACCATTCTGGCCATGCCTCAGCTCCTGTATCTCTCTCTACTGCTTGCCAAGGGGCCACTCTAGGAAGACCTAGTGTAGATTAATAGGACAAGCCCTGGGCTGGGAGGCCACAGGCCTTGGTCCATGTCTCAACTTAGCTCTTAATCAGCTGCACAATCACAAGCCGTTTCCTGGGCTTGGCATGTCCTCCCTCCCCATCCTTGCCTAGGGAATTCTTCCCCAGCTCCGACCCCACCACTTCCAGGAAGCCTTTCCTGATTCTTCTAGTTGATACTGATCTCTGATCCCCATACCCAACTTCGTCCCCTATCAGACTTTACAAAATAATCATTTTGTACTTAAGAATAACGCACGTTATCTTTATATGAGTCTCATCTCCCTACAAGAAGGGATAAGTGTTATCTAACAGAACCTAGAACAACTCTCTGCATACACAACGTGGGATCAAATGTTTGTGGAATTTTCAATGGGCAACTTGGCTCTGTGCCTGGTATAGAGAAAGGGCTTAATAAACTCTTGTTAATGGATCGATTCTCCAGGCCTTAGTCTCCTCATCTGTTGAATGGGGATAGTAACATCCTTCCCTACCAGGGAATTAGCTGCTCCCCTCCCCCAAACAAACCAACATTCTTCTGGCCAAGGCTCTCCACCTTGGACTGAATGAACTTTTTTGGGCACACATTTTAGACCAAATAATTAATGAAGACAAATAATTTTTAGGCGGAGGATCTCAGGTGTTTTCTTTTTCACTGCCACGACCAATGGTGCCCTCCCTCTTTACTGTTTGACTGTTCATGTAACTTGGATGACATTGGAGTTAATACCTCTCTTCCTTCTGGTGACAGGGAGGACCACCAGGCCTTACTCTCTGCTCAGCCACTACATCCCAAGAGCCTCTAGGCCCTACCTTTTCCCCTGTGTCTACATTCTGCAGTCTCCTAGCATTGTCATCTGATCGACTTATGTAACCTACATAATCAGGGATACAGATCCCTGGGCCTTCCCATCTGCCTCTCTGATGCACCCTTAGGACTTTCGTGCCTTCCATCTGTCCAGCAGATGAACTTTTTTTCAATGTACTATATCCCCTGATAGCATGTGAGCTCCTTCAGAGCTTTCTTGATCTTTCTATTTGTATCTTGAGGCTTAGCACAGTAGTAAATGACCCATAGTCAATACTTAAAAACTTTTTCAGTTAGTCGTTCATTATTCATTCATTCTTTCATTAACTCGTTAATCAGTTGAAGGAAGAAGGAACTGTGTATATCCCAACTTACCTCTTTCCGTGTCATACAGGTACACAAACTTCTCCCACTTGTAGTGGCTCAGTAAATTCAAGATGGCGCCCTTCAGGGCTGGCCGCATCTGGATGACAAACTGCACATCGGCATCAGTGGGAAAGCTGGGTGTGACAAAGGATGTGTGCAGAGCCCCACAGAAGGAGGTCAGGGTGTTCATTGACATCTGGTCATAGAACCCGAAGATAGCATACACCCCTCTGGAGAATTGGGAGCAGACTGCAATGAGAGAAAGAGAGAAACCTTTCACTAACCTTGAACTGATGGAGGGAAAAAGCCATTTTTGGAGTCCTTTGACCTGAGTCAGCCGACACTGAACATATACCCCACAGTAAGTCACTGAATGCCTCAGTTTGGGCACCTTGCCTATCATGGGAGAGAGTGCTAGACCTGGAATATATGGGTTTGAATCCAATAGCTGAATGGGACCCTGGGCAAATCACTTTTCTTCTCTCCATCCCCTAATCAGTAACACCAGGTGAATACTACCTGTATCCTCTTATCCAAAGGCTCTGTAAAGTACTGTACTCTCAGAATGACATTGTTTATCACAGGTGAGGAACCTTCAGCCTCTGTACCATGTTTGAGTCCAAGTTTTACAGAATAAGTGCTTTTATTCAGGGGATTTGTTCTAAGAAGCTTAGATTCAATCAAAGGGCTGCACTTGAGGACCTAGAGGGTCATATGTGGCCCCATAGGTTCCCCACCCCAGTTTAGACCCTCAGTGTTGATGGGATTGGAAGGACAACGTCAAATTGCAGGCTTCAAAAGAAAATCAATAATCAACCAAAGCTTTCATAAAGTTTGGAATAAGGTAAGGACCTGCCCCATACTCCAGACCTTTAGCTGACCTCCTGCATACAAAAAGTATCAAGATATCCCCATCCCATGTGCTTTTCCCTCACCCCATTGGCCCTATACTGGGTGACAATGTGGCCAAGTAGGCTCATGAACTAAACTGGTCCCTGCTAATATGTTATCCCTCCTTCCAGGTAACATTTTAAACATTTTAACTACAGGAAAGTGCATGGCAATAGCGTGAAGGAACCTGGCCTGGAGAAGAGAAGATTCAAGGAGGGCCATGATGCCTGGCCTTTGAAAGGCTGGAATATAGAAGAAGGGCTAGATTTCTTTGGCTTGGCCCCAGAGGGCAGAACTTGAAGCAGTAGGTGGACATTTCAGAGAAGCCAGCATAGGCTTCCTAACAATCAGAGATGTCCCAAAGTGGGATGGGCTGCTTGGAAAGGAAATGGGTTCTCCTTCCTTGGAGGTCTTTGAGCAGACACTGGATGACCACTCATTGTATATGTTGGAACAGAGATTCTTGTTCAGATATGGTTTTATAGGATTTATAGGATCTCAGATCTAGAGGTAAAATGGCCCTCAGAGGTCATCTAGACCAACCCCCTTATTTTACAGAGAAGGATACTCAGGCCTAGGAAGGGGAAAGGACTTGCTCAAGGTCCCACAGTAATTATAAGAGGTAGGATTTGTACTCAGGTCCTCTAATTCCCAAGTCAGCTCTTTACCCCCTCTACCATACTGTCTTCTTAGACTCTCAGTGAATGGTTCTTCTAGTGGAAATCTGGGGCATGGAGACAGGTTTATTGGGGTTCTTTTGGGCAGGGACAGAGAAATACTTTGGGTACCCCTTCCCTTCACAATTTGTTGGGCACTGCTTATCCAGCCTGATTTGGGAGTGACAGGTCCTGCTTGACCAGTGGGGTTCATGAGGGCCTGGGACTGACCCGATGCTACCTCTCCCTTCCCAGGCCTAGGCTCCTCTGCTTCCTCCTAGCAGTGAGCGGTCCTGGCCTCTCTCTGATAACACCATAATTTAATTACCATCTTTGGGTTCATTTCCTGGCACACAGTTTTGCTTTCGGGAGCACACTGCCTCTTCACAGTCTAAATGGTTATTTTTGCAATTACATGATATAGAGCTAAGCTGTGCCAAAGGAAGCTTATCATCATCAGAACCTGTTCAAAGGGAGCAGTGAGCAAATGTGCGCATTAGGCCGGCAAAACGTGGAGCTTCTGGGGTGGGAGGCGTTCTTTTTCTCCGTAAGCCACAGAATGTTGAATTTCAGGGTCGGGAGGGACCCTAGACATCATGCAGTCTGTCTTCTGAGCAGAAATTCCTGTTACAATTTCCCCAGCTAGTCATCTAGCCTTTGCTTGAAGCCCTACAGAGATAGGGAGCTCTCTGCCCTGTGAGACATCCCAGCCCATTGTTGGACCATTTTCCTTCTTAGGAACTTGTTCTTCATGCAGAATCAATTCCTTAGAACTTCAGCCTTCTGGTCCTAGAGCTACCCTCTGTGGTCGAGTAGAATAATTGGGACTAAGCTCTTCTGATACCTGACTACATCTATCACAAGGGAGTGCTGTAAAGATTTGGAGTAAGGGGACATGGGCTTTAATATGCAACAAATATTTATTAAGCACCTACTATGTGCCAGGCTCAGTGCTAGGCGCTGGAGACATAAAGCCAATGAATTAAACCCTACTTACAAGGGGCTTATATTATAATGGGGGAGAGTCTTGGCTCTGTCATTTGCCATATGACCTTGGATAAGTTCCTTCCCCTACTTGGGCTTCAGTTTCCTCAACTGTAAAATAAGAAGCCTGGTCTAGGATCATATAGATTTAGAGTTAGAATCTCAGAGACCATCTTGTCCAACCCCCTCATTTTACAGATGAGGAAACTGAGGCCCAGATAGGGGAAGAGACTTGTCCCTGGTCAACTCAGTTGCAAGTGGCAAAACTGTGAAGATATTCTACAGGTCTAATTCATACCAATCCATGTGTTTCCTAAACCTTCTTGTCTCCTGGGTAAACATCTCCTGTTCTAGAAAGGTAAGGAATTGTTCTGGTCTGAGTTTCTCAACATCCCTTATAAAGTTTTGGCAATGGAAAGAGATGCACAGAAATGCAATGGGTTGGGTGGGGTGAGGGTGGTCCTCCAGACCCCCTTCTTGTGCAAAAGCAGCAGACTGGGAGCCAAGGACCCCGAATTCTAGTACTAGCTCAGTCACTATCTCACTGTGACAGAACCTTGGTTTCCTCCTCTTCAAAGTAAGGATAATCAGCTCGAACGGTCTCCTTTACTAGGCTGTGATTTAGAGAAAATGAGGTACTACCCCTCAAAACACTTTGGGAAGAATTAAAAGTAGTGAATTAACCCAAGGTAGGACCATTAGCCATTGCAATGACAATAAAAGACTCAGTAAAACTAATTGGGGTCACCAAAGTCAGTGTTTCCATTCCTACCATAGACTGGATGGATCTTTATTCATAAGCCATTTGAATCCAGAAGCCCTAGATTCAAACCCCAGCTCTGCCACTTCCTAGCTGTGTGACCTTGGGCAAAGGCCTCTCCTGCTTTGGGCCACAGCCTTCCCATCTGGTCCTGGTCCTGATCTACAACTCAGTGGACGTGGGATTCAGGAGGCGTCAGCCTTGAAAAGGTCATTGAACTCATATCCTAGTCCCTTTAAATGAGATATAACAAAAGTTGGCTAGGAAGCTGATTCATACGTCTGAATGCCTTTGTACCAGCTCCACAGCTTTTCACGGGCACACGGGGCTGGTGGAAATGATGCTACACGGTAATAAGCCAGGCAGCAAAACTTGGCATCAAGCAGAGGGTTGCAAAGTAATAATGTGGTCTCCGGGCCTCCAAGCAAACAATGTCAAATCCTCTACAAGTGAACAAATGTATTAGGTTTATTGTCAGTGGGGCCAACAGAGCTTTATTTTCTGTGTGTCAAGGAAGCCTACCTCTCACCCAGTGGAAGAATGAGTCATCATTGACAGATGCTCATCTAACCCCTGTTTAAACAGCTCCAGCCATGGGGAAGTCCCTCCCTTCTGAAGCTGCCCATTACTTTGTTGAACAACTCATTGCTAGCAAATTCTTCCTGATACTGACCTCAGATCCGTCTTCCAATGGCTGTAACTCACAGTCCCTAGTTCTGTCCTTTGGCTCCTAGTCTATGTAACTATTTGAAGACAGTGATCATGTCCTTTTCTACATCTCCAATTCAAGCTAAACAAACAGCTATAGTTCTTTCCACTGTTGCAAGTATGCAATGGTTTTGAAGCCCCTCACCATCTCAGTTACCTAGCTTTTCAATATCTTTCCAAATATGTGGTATCCAGAATTGACCCCAGTCATTCAGATGGGTTTGACCAGGGTGGAGGTAGTGGGAGTAAAAGACTGTGTGAGTTACACCCAGGGGCAAGAAGACCCAAGGTAAAATCTAGCCTACCAATTGTATGACCCTAAGCAAGTTACTAGACTTCTGTCTGCCTCAGTTTCCTCATCTGTACAATAGGAATAATAATGGCCCCTACTTCTCAGGGTTGTGAGGGTCAAATAAGATAACATTTGTAGAGTGATTTGCAAATTTTAAAATGTTATAAAATATTAGTTACTATCATTATTATTAATAATAAAAATTCAGTTGGTTTTTCACATAAACTGCACTCTAGCCATACTAGTTCAACACTATCCTTGTGCAGTTATTTTTTTTTACATTAATCCCTGTCACTGTTCACCTCTTTAGGTTTGGCTCATTATTCTAGAATAATTTAGATGCTGCCTCTGCCATCCAACAAGTTAGCTTTCTTTCCTAACTTTGCCCTTACTGGCATAATTTGGTTAAGAGGGCTATTCATGCCTTCCATCAGTGATAAAAATATCCCACAGCACAGAGCTACTTGTGGTGGGCCCAGCCCTCCATTAACAACCTTCTTCCAGGTTGATATGGACACATTAATCATCACCCTTTGAATAGGGGAATTGAATATGCTCTGAATCCATGAAACTATGTTATCACTCAGAATATTTCCAGTGGACGGAATGCTTTAAACCTCATTATGGGGAGAAACAGAAGGCAATAAAGAAATGGTTCACCTTTCACTTGTACTAACTTTAGAACTGAAGACTTGGTTGGAATCTTGACTGCAATACTTATGCAAGGCCTTATGACCTTGGGATGGGTACTTTATTTCTTTGTCCTCAGTTTCCTCCCCTGTAGAATGAAGGGGTTGGATTAGAATACCTTTCAGGTCCCTTCCAGCTCAAAATCCTATAACTCCATGGTCTCCTTTCATCAGCCCTATCCTGTCTCCCACCCTCTTTTGATTTTAGTTGGGAGTAGGATAGTGAAACAGCAGAAAAGAGAGGGGGAAGAAGAAGGGAGCCAGCAGGGAAGAGAAGAGAAGGAAACAGGGAAAAGGGGGAGAAGGGATTAAGGGGAGGAGAAAGGCAAGGATGGAAAGGGGAGGGAAAAGGAGGGGAAGGAAGGATCCTGGATTCAAACTCCACCTCTGACTCCTACTAGCTATGTGACCATGAATCACTTAACCTTGTTGGGTCTGTTTCCTTACTGGTAAAATGGGGATAATAATCCCAGTGGTACCTATGGCAATGTTAAATAAAGGACTTTGCAGACCTTAAAATGCCATAGAAACGTGGGCTCTGATTTCAGTAGGCTGTTTAATTCTGTTTGGATTGGGTACAGATCAGGGTAGCTTTGGAGGCAGGCCAGCTCTGTCTGTGGAACAAGCAAAGTGATAGTGAGCCCTGGGTCCTACTGCCCATGCAGAGCACTGGATTTGGAGCTAGAAACCTCAGTTGAAATTTCAGGCTCTGTTGCTGTCTGACTTTGGACAAGTCATTTCTCCCTTCCTGTCTCATCTGTGGAAGCAAGAGGTTGGAGTAGAGGCTTTTTCAACACTCCAGCTGGGATTCTGGGATACACATGCAATGAACACACTGCAGTGGGTGGTCTGTGATGACTACTCCCTGGGCAGATTTGGTCTTATACCATGTCCCACACATCTGAGTTGGCATTTCTGAATACCTGTAGTCTCTGCAGGTAATATCAATCCAAAAACAGGGATTCAGGACTTCCTGTATGCCAAGCAAGGTGCTAAAAACTGGAGAGTCAGAGATGAAGTGAGACGATCCCTGGTCTCCAGTACCTTCCATTCTCCCACTGGAGAGAACACAGATCTCTAGAAGAATCTAGAGTACAAATATTACCAGAAGGAATACAAGGCAGTTCATTATAGTATGAGAATGTGGGGAGTGGGGTGGTGAGTGTGGGGCAGGGAGGAGTCAGGGGATCCAGACCAAAGAGAGTGTTTGGGATTGATACAGGCTGGGATCCTAGAGCCAGAACTGGAAGAGGTCTCAGAGGCCATCTTGTTCAGCCTCCTTCTGTTGTAGGGTGAGGGAAACTGAGGCCCAGAGAGGGGAAGCGACTTGTCCAAGGTCACACTGACAGTAAGTGACAGATCGTGATCGTGATGCAGGTACTTTGACTCCCAAAGCACCAATGCTGCAGCAGGAGGAGGCTGCGGGGAGGCCGGGAGCGGAGATCCTGCCTGGGGCAGAGGATGAGCCTCCAGGGAGAAGGGTGCTCAGTGGATGCCCAGGGGCAATTTGAGTAGTTGGAAAGCCCCGGTTGCCAGGCACTGCAGAGACGCAGTGGGCGGTCGGCCGGGAGAGGTGGAGGCGGCGCTGAAGACAAGCTTCACCTATTTCCCCAGCCGCCCAGAACAGGCTGTGCTCTCTCCTTCTGGGCCCGGCCACGTCTATTTCTGGCCAGAGCTGGGCCTCAGCGCACACAAAAAATCCCTCCCGGCGCGCTTCTGTTTGCGTTGGCGCAGTGCTCCCCGGGGCCAGCTGCAGGGATGTTGGGGGCCCCAGGGGCGGAGCCTAAAATGCCCGTGGGGCGGGGGGTGAACCAGTTCTCTTACTGGGTAGAGGAAGGACGCGGAGACCCAGGCTGGGGAAGGGACTCGCTGAGAAGCGGAGCCAGGAGGCTGGTACAGGTGGTCTTTGACTCCCAAAGCAGGAATTTGCACAATGAATGAAACTTACATAATACAGCTGTTAGAAGAGGTCCAGAGACTCCTAGATCCGGAGCTGGCAGGACTTTAGAGGCGATTCGGATTCCCCCCTCCTCCTCCTATTTTACACAAGACAGTGGGCCCCAGACAGGGAGGCTGGGGCAGTGCCTTGTCCAAGGTCACAATCCTGCGAGACAGGATTGGAACCCAGGTTCTCCGCCTTCACCGAATCACACTGGTCTGGGCCTCTGCCCCTCCTCTGCCCCTCCTCCTCTTCTGCCCCTCCTTCAACTCTGCCCCCTCCTCCTCCTCTGTCCCTCCTCCTCTGCCCCCTCCTCTGCCGTCTCCTCTTTTTCTCCCCTCCTTGTCTGTCCTCTTCCCCTTCTCTCCGTGCTCTCATCTCATCTCAGTCTCTGTGTGTATCTCTTCCCCCCTCTGCCTCCCTCCCTCCCTCTGTCTCTGTCTCTCTCCCTGCCCCCCTCCCCCCAGATGCACGTTGGTTTAACTCTCTGGTCTTTATCCCGTTAGAGCTGCCTGAGTGCTATCTCCAGCATTCTTCTGCTCCAACACATTTAAGGGCTGAGGATGCTTTTGATGACACTGTCACCGCTTCCCCAATGCCCTCCTTTGATGGATGTCTCCTCGTGGCCTGGAGGTGACCTTCCTGGCCAAGCTCCTCCTCAGAGAGCTGGCTTGCTTTGGTCACAGCCACTTCCCCAGCAGCTCTGATCTGGCGGAGGGGGGGGGGGGGGCAGGAGTCATGCTAAGGGAGATGCTACTCTGGT
>NW_027187369.1:1680607-1698017 GCF_028583685.1 Petaurus breviceps papuanus | reverse complement strand
CTGGTGAAGCTTCACCCTTGCTTATGTGGAATACGCCCCCCCCCCCCGTTTAGCCAAGGCTTCAGAACAAACCTTAGATATTACCCCCATTTTACACACAAAGAAATTGAGGCCTAGGGAGGTTGTCATGGTGTCACAAATATGAGAAAGATTTGAACCCACAGTTCAGCATTCTATCCACTGGGCCATGATGCTTCTCTCTTTTCTAGGGCCAAGGATTCTTAACTTTTTTTATGTCCTAGACCCCTTGGACAGTCTGGCTCATTGACCTGTTATCAAAACAATGTTTTTAAATGCATAAAATAAAATATGTGGGATTATAAAGGAAACCACTTTTTATTGAAATATAGTTATCAAAATACCTTTAAAAAAGTGAAGAGGAAGGCAGGATGATCTAGTGACCTATGTGGCTCCCCATCCTGTCTGTTGGATAGAGTCTTCCTCCCTTGGCCTGATGTTTAAGATCCTTTTTAAAGCTCTGGCCCCACTGTACTCATCTAAATTTACTTAGAATGGCTTCCCTTTGGGAGTCGTCTGTTTCAACCAGTACCCTCTCCTTCCCACTGCTCAAACCCTTCATATTTTCCCCACTTATATATCTTTGCTTGTGGTATTTCCCCTATCTGGGATGCTCTTCTGCCCCATGCTAGTTATGTGACCTTAGGTAAATCACTTAACCCCTAAGTGAAGGGGTTGCACTGGTTGACCTCCAAGGTTCCTTCCAGCCCTAGATATAGGGTCCAAGAAACTGCAGAAAGATAGGCCACAGACCCTCATTCCTAGAAGCTTCCACTCAAATAGAGGGGAAGGACAGAACCAGAAGTCTACAGAGACATGATGCAAGACAGAGAGAAATGCCAAGGAAGGGTCCTTATTTAGTGTCCTCCCCCAGTGGTGGAGGTGGTCAAGGGCAGAGTGAATCTGAATCTGACAAAGTCTTTCCACTAACTCCTCACTTCTGATGTCTCTGTTACTGCACCAAGGGGATTTGCAGTTGATATTAACCAAGGGCTCCTTAAACACAAGTTCTTAGTCAAAAGAAATGTTACCAAGAGGCCCTCATTTTCTAGAGGGCCCAGGGAGGGGAAGGGACTTGGCCAAGGTCGCACAGCTACAAAGGAGCCAAGCTGGGGTCTGAATCATAGATCTGGAGGGGTCCTCACAGGCCCTCCAGCCCAACCTCCTCATTTTCTAGAGGAGGAAACTGAGACTCAAAGTGGGGATGCCAACTTGCTCAAGGTCACACGACAAATCAGTGGCAGAAAGGAGATGAGAATTCTTGACTTTTGACTCCCCAAGTTAGGAAAACTGGACTCAAATCTTCTCTCAGGCACTTACTGGCTATTTCATCTTGAGCATAGTTCAGCCTCAGATCCCTCATTTGTAAAATAGAGGGAATGAAGCTTCAATTCCCCTGTTCCCAGGATTGGTAGGAGGAGTTTACTTTGCAAAACATGAAGCATGTAGAGCTCTGTTACCATGGTTGTTTTTGCCCTTTCTGGTCCATCATGCTTTCTGTGTTTGCCCCATCTTCTCACTTTCCTTGCAAACTCCCTGCAGGGACCTGGCTTCTCTTATGTTCCCAGCGCATGGGAGCACCATGCCTGTGTGGTGGGTGCTTACTGACTATCTGCTGTACATAGTCTATCACCTACCAGAACTCCCAAACTAGTTTCCTGAATCATTGCTGCCTTAGTCTGCCGTGCCCTTTACTTTGTTGCCTCAGTCTGTGTTCCAGCAGCCCTGGTACCCTGGAGAGCCCATAGTATTTATACACTCGCAGGGATGTTTGGGGGATTAGCAGCGATGATTGTAAAACACTTAAAAATATGAAGATCTGTAGGAACCCTATTATTATAGGAATAATCATAATTACAGCTGTGCTTGGTTAAGTGCTCCAGCAGGCATATTGAGGAAGCCTTCTCAGGGGGAAAGGCAGCCAACTGTACAGGCAATTAGTCAATTAAGAGTACTTAATTCCCTTTTGATCACTTTTGACTTTTGTGTCTTCACAAAAATGGGGGTTTGGTCACCTTTGTTCTTTTCCAAATGGCACCCCCAGGGTAGCTGGATTGAAATGGGAGGCTCTGCCTGTGGAGACTGAGGCAAGATTTAGCTTTGTGGTTGGAATAGATTGAGGAATTGGTTTTGCTGGGCCTCTTCTATATATAGGAGGGTCTGTGACTTTAAGAGGCTTCACTCTGTGTGTGTGTGTGTGTGTGTGTGTGTGTTGGGGTGGGAGGGCAGAGAAGGGCAGCTAGGTGGCATTGCAGGGAATAGAGTTTTGGGCCCGGAGTCAGGGAAACATTTTCTGAGTTCAAATTTGGCCTCAGACACTTCCTAGCTGTGTGACCCTGGACAAGTAATTTCTCCCAGTTTGCCTCAGTTTCCTCATCTGCAAAATGAGCTGGAGAAGGAAATGGCAAACCACTCAGTATCTCTGTCAAGAAAACCTAAATGAGGTCATTGAGAGTCAGACACAACTGAATAACAACAAAGAGATGGGGAGAAGGGGAAGGAGGAGAAGGAAAAGGAGGTGAAAGGGAAGGGGAGAAGGAATAGGAGAAAAAAGAGGAGGAACTTATCTGTAGAGAGGCAGAATGAAAAGAACATAGGATTTGAAATCAGAATCCTGGCTCTGCTGCTTCTCCTCTCTGGCTCTCAGTTTCCTCTTCTGTAAAATGTGGGGCTTGGCCTAGATGGCCTTGGAGGTCCCTTCCAGTTCTAAATGTGTGACTGGGAGGATAAGAGACTTGCCCGGGGTCACACAGAGGTGGGACTTGAAGGCAGGCCTTTCTGACTCTGGTGCTGCCTCTACCCACTAAGCTACACTGGCATTCCCAAATTAGAACATAGGAGTACAGAGTGTTACCCTTTGAACATGGAACAGAGAGTAGACAGTACTGGGAAGGACTTCAGAGACCATTAAGCCTAACCTTCTCATTTTACAGATTTGGAAACTGAGGCCCAGACTGGGTTGCCTAAAGTCATCCAGTGAGTTATTAGAATAGCCAAAAGTCTAGGCCCAGTCCCCTGAACCTTGTCCAGAACTCAATTCTTTCCTCCACCTCCTGTACCTTCCCAGGTAAAACAAGGGGACTGGCTTCCTAATCTGCTTACCCTAGTCTGTGGCTATCTGTTTGGGAGTGATTGGCTCACGAGGTGGCATGCATGGCATAGTTTTGGACCAGGGGTGGGGAACCTGTGTCCTGGAAGCCACATGCGGCCCTCTAGGTCCTGAAGTGTGACCCTTTGACTGAATCCACACTTCCCAGAACAAATCCCCTTTACAAAAGGATTGATTTTGTCAAACTTGGACTCTGTCACAGGGCCACCCTTGATGACCTAGAAGGCAGCATGTGGCCTTGAGGCAGCAGGTTCCCCAGCCTGGCTCTTAGCCCTCAGCATAGCCCTGAGCCAAGCAGGCTCACTCCAAGCTCTCAGGGAGGGCTACACCTTCAGCAATTAAGCTGCAGGGGAAGTGATTACATTGATAAGAATTGGCCTAGCTTGGAGGCTGCCCTTTATTTAAAACTGCAGGGAGAAGTAATTAGATTTACTAGCAGCCACATTTCGTCAGTACCACCACAATTGCTGGCAGGGCCTATTTAGCAAAGCAGGCAAAACTCTGGCCTCTTAGCTAGTTAGGGGGTCTCCTTGGGGAGAAAAAAGTGGGGGGAGGTACCGCTCCAATCCCTGAGGACCTTCAAGGTTTACAAAGGTGCTCCATTTTACAGAGAAGAAAAGTGAGGCTCAAAAGGGGAAGGGACTTGCCCAAGGCTGCAAAGTGAGACCAAGGCAAAGGTAAGTCTCCGGACTTCAAGTTCAGGATTCTTTTCATTCTTTAACAAAGTCTGGGTCCCTAACAGCCTACATCAGGAATTCTGGGACTCTGCTCTCCTGGCCTTGTGTTTGGGTGGAAGGCTGTAGGATGTTTTTTTTTTTTCTGCTTGGGCTTCTTGAGCTGGCTTTGGTGTTCACTAGAATGGCAGTTGGAAGTCTGGGGTTCTCCCTGAGCAGACTGGGTTGGGATTTAGGATTGCTATATGGCACCCTGTTTCCAAAGGCATGTACAGAATAGGAATGCAGAACTGAGGAGGGCCCCATTGGAGAGTTTACAGAGTGACTGATACCCTGTGAAGCAGGAAATACCACTCTTATTTTACAGATGAGGAGACGGAGACTGAGGGGGCTTATACAACTACCAGGGTAGGATTTGAACCACCATCTTCCTAACACCAAGTCCAGTGTTCTATCTACTACAATCCAGGGGTGGGGGACCTGTGGCCTCCAGGCCACATGTGGCCTTCTAGGTCCTCAAGTGCAGATTAAGTCAGAGGGCCACACTTGAGGACCTAGCAGGTTCTCTACCCCTACACTACCCCATGCTAATATAAACTCAGAGACTGATGTGGGAGGGATCACAAAGCCCATTTAAGAATACCAGCAACTCACATCTCTATGGTCCTTTAAGGTAATAAGATCACAGATTTAGAGCTGCCACTGAGTCCAGCAATGACATGCCAAAGGTCACTCAACTATCAAGTGTCTGAGGCAGGATTTGAATCCAGGTCCTTCCAACCCCAGGATCAGTGCCCTATTCAGTAGACTCAGGGTAAAGCGCTGTCCTCCCAACAGCCTGGGGAGGTGGGATGTACAAGCAGGATAACCTCGCTTTTACAGGGAGAGAGCTGAGGCTTTGGGAAATTCAGTGACTTATTTGGAGGTTCATAGTGTCTGTGGCAGGATTTGAAGCCAGGACCCTGAACACCACTTGGTCACTATGCCCCCACTGCTTCCCTGTCTTCAGTCCTCAGCACTGGCTGACCCCATGACTTCCTCCTTATCTGTGCCTCAGAAAGTCCCCCTTTCCTTTCAATCAAAGCATGAAGTCTCTCCTGATCCCCACCAAATCCTTCCCTCCTCAACTACCTTGTGCTTAACTACTTTGTACATATTTGTATTTTGTAATTTCATGTTTCTTTCTTTGCTCTTGTATCCCCACCTAGCATGATGCCTGGCACATGGCCGGCACTTGGTGAATATCATTGATTGATTGCCTCCAGCCTTTTCCCATGGTGTTGAATCAGTGTTTGGAACTGAGGCCCAGAGAGGAGAAAGGAAATACTGTCCACCACATCATATGATCTGTCAGAGCCCTAACCAGGACTGGGAAGGCTCCTGACCTCTGTTTGTAAAATAAGGAGGTTAGGCTAAAACCAATAGCTGAGATTTCTTTGAGTAGTAGCATGGAGAGACATAAGAGCAACTAGGTGGTGCTGCAGGGGATAGAATGTTGGGACTAGAGTCAGGAAGATAGGAGTTCAAATCCTGCCTCAGACACTGACTAGCTGTGTGACCCTGGGCAAGTCACTTCACCCTGTTAGCCTCAGTTTCCTCATCTGTAAAAAGAGCTGGAAAAGGAAATGGCAAACCACTCCAGCATCTTTGCCAAGAAAACCCTAAATGGGGTCACAAAGAGTTGGGCACAACTGAAAACACCAATAACATCAGTAACAACAATGAATAGAAAACTGGGCTCAACCAGGAAGACCTGGGTTCAAGCCCTACCTCTGACACATCCTGGCTGTGAGATCCTGGGCAAATAACTTAATCCTTCAGTGCCCCAGGCATTTTCTGAACATAAATTGCAGAACAGATACAGAGTAGCATCTGTAGGGGGAGGTTATTTCATTTCCTGAACCTCAGTTTCCTCTCTGTAAAATGAGGGGGTGGCATTAGATCAAATGTTCTTAATCTTTTTGTGTTCTAGATGCCTTGAGAAGTCTGGTAAAGACTAGGGACCATTCTCAGAATAATGGTTTAAAATGCATCAAATGCATAGGAAAGCAATTATACTGAAGTATTGTTATCCAAATATTTTTAAAAACCAAGTTCACAGACCCCCGGTTTAGAACCCCTGGACTAGATGACCACTGAGGTCCCTTCCAGCTGTAGATCAAGGATCCTAAGTGATATTAGGTCCATTTTACAGAGGAAGAAACTAAGGTTGAGAGAAACTAAATGGCTACCATGAGTGACGTCTGGCTTTGGGGACCTGCCCAACATCTCTGTCGACCCTGTACATGGCTATAGGAGCCACAGATGAATAATTAAAAAGTCTCAGTGTCTCTCAGCTCTGGTCCCTTATCTACTGCCCTCGATGCTCTGGACGAAACTGGCCTAAGCTTTGTAGCTTTTACTTTTCTTTAAGGGAATCTGATTCAGAGAGGTGAGGGTGATCCAGAAGCGACAGCAAGCCCTGAGAGCCCTCTTGAAGGTGGGAGAGTGTGGTCTGTGCCAAAGGTCTGGGCTAGATAGAGAGGAAATAGAGCCATGCTCCCTTCCACGTTAAAGCATCCTTTTTTTGATCTGCAAGGGGCTGTGAGACATGAGGAGGCGCCTCCCTGGGAGGCTGGGCAGTGTTCTCGGAGAAGCTTTATTTTTAGAGAGCACAGATGCTCTTTGTTTCAAGTTGGCTCAGGTGCAGTGCCTTGCTGCAATCCAAATACACTCTGTCTGCAGCATTCTCCCATCTACAAGTCTAGTAACCTTTTCAGAAAAGCAAATGAGGTTAGTTTCGCATGACTTCTTAGTGAACCCACGCTGACTCCTGGTGATCACTGTTTCTTTTTTGTAAGTGCCCACAAACCACTTGGCTAATTTTCCATTTGAGAGCTAATAGGGATGGCTACTATAAAGGAGAATAGCTGAACTCTAGAACTGGGGGGGAGGGGACCTCAGACACCATTTAGTCCAACTACTTCATTTGACAGAGGAGGAAACTGAGACCCAGGCAGGGCAAATGACTTGTCCAGGGTCAGATAGCTAGTGTGTAAATGTCAGAGGTAGGATTTAAAACCAAATTGTACTGACTTCAAGTCCCAGGTTTTAGCCACCATAGCAGGCTGCCTTCCTTGCATTCCCCATGGCTCTTCAGAGATAAACGAGGGGTGCTCAGATCACACCAGAGTGTCCTTTTAGTACCCTGGGATGTCTGTTCTTTGGAGCGTGGAGGCAAATTTATTTAAAGCAGCTGAGTGCTCAGAGTATTCTCTGCCTCAATTCCCTCTTAACTATGTTTGTTTTGACTTTTCCAGTCTGCAGATCATTCTCATTGGTGGAGAGGACAGAAGCAAAATAGAAGTTGAGTAATTCTCCTTTCTACCTATCCTCTAGTAACCTCACACCATCTGCAGAGATCCAGGTGGCCTGTAGTATGTTTCTATGACAATATCTATCACTTTTTCTCTTGCCCAAATGGTGTCCACCATGCTTTCTCCTTCTAATTCTTAGACTTCCTCATATATCTTGTCACATGTGACTCTTTTCTATTTGTCCTCAGTTATACATATCCTCACTCCCATCTTTTGTGCACATTTGTGTCAGTGAGCTCCCTGTGACCCCAGGAATATTAGAGCATGTCAATCAGTCAACATTTATTAAGTACCTACTATGTGTCAAGCAGAGTGTTAAATGCTGAGGATACAACAGAAAGGCAGAAGACAGGCCCTGCCTTCAAGGAGCTCACAGTCAAATGGAGGAGACTTCCCTGACTGACTGTTTATTGAGGGACAGACCCACTATCTCCTAAGACCATTACATTTTGGGACAGTTCTCATTGTCAGGGAATTTTGGAGGACTTTACTTTTTCCCTCTTTGTAAATTCCACCCACACTTATAGTTCTGCCCAGAGCCAAATAACAGAATTTGAATCCCTTACCTATAAGATAACCTCTCAAACAATTTGATGACAGCTATTATGTGTTGCCCAATATTCTCTTCTCCAGGCTAAACAGCTCCAGTTCCTTCAGCTGATCTTCATATGGGACAGCCAGGTGATGTATGGAACATTGGACTTAAAAGTCAGGAAGACCTGATTTTGAATCCTGACTCAAACACTGAT
The DNA here is from genome assembly GCF_028583685.1 of Petaurus breviceps papuanus. Classification (NCBI taxonomy): domain Eukaryota; kingdom Metazoa; phylum Chordata; class Mammalia; order Diprotodontia; family Petauridae; genus Petaurus; species Petaurus breviceps. The sequence continues at coordinate 1,690,111 of NW_027187369.1, read as the reverse complement.
TAGCTGTGTGATCACTGAAATTCCTTTTTTTGGGAGGGCAATTGGGGTTAAGTGACTTGCCCAAGGTCACACGGCTAGTACATGTGATCAAGTGTCTGAGGCTGGATTTGAACTCAGGTCCTCCTGACTCTATTCACTGCACCACCTAGACACTCAGATCACTGAAATTTTGAGCCCTAGTTTCTTCATCTGTAAAATGAGGAAATGATAAAAGCTACCTCATGGGGCTGTTGTGAACATCAAATAAGTTAATATAGGTAAAGCCTTATTCTAATATTATTATCAAATAGTAACACTATATTTGATATTAATTTTAAATTATTTTAATGATTCATACTTTATATTTATACTTGAATTATTCATACTGATGATAAATGTTTATTGACTGATACTAATTATAAGGAATATTCTGCAAACCTTAGAGAGACAAATAAATGTTAGTGATTATTATTATATGATATGAACTTGAGGCCCTTCACTGTTCTGGTTACCACTTTCTGGGCATTCTCGGGTTTATTAAGGACTTTCCTAAACTGTGATGTCCAGAACAGAACAAGATACTCCCATTGAGTTCTGAACCAAGTAGAGGACAGGGAGATTCTCACTTCTTTACTCCTCTTGTTTTGTCCTGACCTGTGATTTCATCAGTGTAGGGACCCCTAGCAAGGCACCCTCTCTCTTTGGATTCATAGCAGGGTCTGCTCTGTAATTTATAGTCTCAGAGAATTTCCTGGGGGAACTGGGAGGTTATATGACTAGCCCAGGGTCACATAACCAGTATGTGTCAGAGACAGGTCTCCCACCTAGGTCTACACAACTCTGAGGCTCTCTATCCACTACTCTAGAGCAGATGGGTGGCATAGAGTTCTAGACTTGGTAATCTGGGACTCAGACACTTCCTAGCTGTGTGACCCTGGGCAAGTCACTTCACCCTGTTTGTCTCAGTTTCCTCATCTGTAAAATGAGCTGGAGAAGGAAACGGCAAACTGCTCCAGTTTCTTTGCCAAGGTCATCAAGAGTCAGATATGACTGAAACAACGGAACGACAAGAAAATGGGGACAATAATAGCACCTACCTCCCAGGGTTACTGTGAGGGTCAAATGAGAGAATATTTGCAAAGTGTGTTGCAAACCCTAATGCACTGTATAAAGGCTAGCTGTTCTTATTCTTATTGTAGTGCATGGCCTCTACATTCCTGGAAGCTATGTTTCTCTTAATATAGTCCCAGGTTTCATTAGCTTTTTTGGCTACCATATTAATTAATTCAACCAACTCATTTATTTGTTCATTCATTCAACAAGCATTGTGGAAGTGCCTACTATGTGCTAGGTGCTAGGAGACACAAAGACAAAAATGAAATCCCCATCACACTGTTGACTTGCATTGAACTTGCAGCCCACTACCCCCCCCCCCAGACCCTTTTCAGCCTCACTGTGATCTAACCATATATTTAATGAAAAAAGAATTGGCTAACACAATTGCTCTCCTCTTCTACTGAGGAGACACCTAAAAGGTCTTACTATTCATCATACAAACATGTCTGAACTGTGGTCATCACAATTCAAAATCCAGTAGAAAGCAAGCTCCTGGGGTGGGTAGGTGGCGAAGTGAATAGAGCACAGGCCCTGGGGTCGGGAGGACCTGAGTTCAAATACGGCCTCAGACACTTAACACAGAAACTAGCCGTGTGACCTGGGATAAGTCACTTAACCCCAATGGCCCTACCTTCCCTCATCAAAAAGAAAAAAAAAGCAAAAAAAGAAAGTAAGCTCCTTGAGGGCAGACTTTCACTTGATCTTTATAGCCTTAGTGCTTAATCAATCCATTACTAGACCAACCCACAAGCATTTACTAAAGCCCTATTATATATACCCTATTAAGCATAGAAAGAAAGGTAAAGAACAGTCCCTGTTGTCTAGCTCCTGGAGCTCCCAGGCTTGGGGAAATGATGCCACATTTAGACCTTTCTTTATGTCTGTCGAGCTCACAGACAGTAAACTTGCCATTCCAATGGCACTATTGTTGGCCCCTTATTTCTTTGTTGTGCCTTTCCCCAGAAGTTCCCCCAACATAAGCAGCTTTGCAAGGATTATGGGGACTCTATTTCAAGTGACATTTTAAATACCACAGAACCCATGCCTCCACTTTGAACATATGTTTTTAACACTGACTGCACACCTGCTTTTCCCAGCCTCAGGCCAGGCCCAGTGGGGAGCGCCAAAGGGTGCCACCCAATTACTCTCTGCCCTCTGTGAGCTTAGAATGTAACAGCCCCTGGAGGCCTGAGGCAGGCCCAAACAGCTGTTCCAGTCCTCCCTGCCACCCAGACCTCTCCCACTGCCTCATCTCCTCCTGCACCATTCAGCATTTCTCATTTTCTGTGGCTTCCATGGTTTTCTTTTTGGTTTGGTTTTATTTTTATAGCTTCCCATTGCTGATTATATATTCAGCACACCCTGTAGGGGGCCAATTTGATTTTATTGGACCATTTAAAGGGCAAATAAACCTTTGTTTTTATAAGGAGAAGATAAAGGACCAATTATCTTGGTACTCTTTGCCATATACATCTTTAAAAGAACATTGGCCCATCGTACCATGTTTCCTTATTTCCTGGCATATTGGCGTGATGACATAACAGGCTTGCCAATGAAGACCTTAGCTCTTAATGAACGAGTTGTTATTTTATTAGCTCCTGTCTTTTTATTTATGGCCTAAGCTCCCATTAGGAGGCGGACCGGTGCCAAAAGGAACATTTCATCCCCCGGAAAGGATGCTCCAACTCTGGCATGTCAATATCACGTCGGAGATGATCAGGTACATGCTGTCATTGCATTGCACACAATGAATTTCCAGGAGCCTTGGAGGACAACCCTCCCCATTAGAACTCTCCAAAGGAGTTCACCCTGAGTGGGCCTGTCACACAGATAGGTGTCAATTCAGCGATTTCTTCAGTCTTCCAAAGTCAGGGGGAAATTTGTTGGTTTGGTTCCAGCATATTAACTATGTGCTGCCTTGAGGATAAGAGAGGACTAGTAACTGGGGGAATGGGGAAAAACTAGGGAGAAGTGGTATCCAAACTGAGCTGTAAGGATTCTGTGAGGAGGATGTGAGAAGGGGAGTGCATTCCAGGCATGGGATACAGCCTGTGCAAAGGTGTGGAGATGAGAAATGGAATATCTGATTAACATGTGAAGGGACTTTCTAGACTTCTTTTCTACTACTTCTCCCTCCTGTGCTCTGTGTTGCAGTTGAGTTGACCCGTCTGCTGTTGCCTGAACTTCCAATTCCATTTCCTGCCTATGTGCTTTTGTATAGGCTTTCCCCTTATCTTGTGTCCTACTTCTTAGGCTTGGCTCATGTGTTGCCTCCTACAGGAAGACTTTCCTGGTCTGCCCTAATCAGTGATGTGGGCCCTCCTCAAAGTACCCTATAAGTATATGTATCTGGGGGCAAAATGTGGTCCAGTGGGAAGTACCCTGCCTCTCAAGTCAAAGGACCTAGGCTCAAACTCCGAATCTGAACTTTACTGCCTATGTGACCTTGAGCAAGTCCTTTTATCTCCCTGAGCCTCAGTTTCCTTTCCTGTAAGATGAGGGGTTGGGCAAGAAGGCCACTGAGGCCCCTTCCAGCTCTAGGATCCTATGACATGACTACATGTTGTATTTGCCCGGTAGAACGTAAGGTCCATCAGGACAGAAACTCTCTTTGATTTTGTTTTTATATCCAGTACAGAGCACCAGGGGCATGGGTGAGCCTGAGGGGTATGGGAAACTTGGCACAGAGACATGGAGAATATTTGCTAAATACTAAGAAGAACCTATTGAAAGAAATCTCTCTATTTTTTATTTATATGTATATAAAAGAAATTCTAACATATTGAATATGGGACATGGGAGCCAAGGGTTCCAGGGTCAGGCCACTGAGATTCCTTCCAGTTCCAGGTGTAGGATCTTATGATATAATTACACGTTGTAGGCTAGGACGTCCTGACTGTATGCTTCACACACACACACAGACACACACACACATACACATACACACACATACAAGCAGGGCTTTAGTAGAGGTGGCCTGGACTGGAACAGGCATGAGGAAGTTCTGGGGAGGAAGGCTCTCTGTGAACTCCATACAATTGAAGTACTATACACTTGTGACGGGTTAGTGAAGTTTTCATTATTTAACCTTAGAATGCTAGATAATCATGAACTATTATTATTACTGTGCCTCTGATATTAATTGATCAGGGCAAGTAGAGAAAGTGTAGATTTCAATGGGATATCAAGGAGCAGTTCCTCACAAGCTGGGCTGTCCCAGTGCAGTTTGGGCACATTGAGGGCACGTTGAAGCTTCCTACTCCCTTGGAGGTCTTCAAGCACAGGCTGATAGTGATGACGTCAAGAGGGTTCTTGTTCAGGTATGGGCAGACTGGATAGCCTCTGAAATGCTGGGTAAATCTGCTATTGTGATCATGGCAACTTTAGAGCTGGACAGGACCTTAGTCATCTAGTCTTAGACATCTAGTCCCGTTTCTTCATTTTAGAGAGGATAAAACAGGCTTAGAGAAGCAAAGTAACCTGCCAGTGTTTACATAGATACAACCACCACTACCACTCCTCCTCCTCCTCCTCCTCCTCCTCCTCCTCCTCCTCCTACTACTACTACTACGACTACTATGACTACTACTACTAGTACTACTACTACTACCACTACTACTACTACTACTACTACTACTAGGACCTAGTATTTATATAAGAACTTTAAGGTTTGCAAAGTGCTTTATGAATATTATCTCATTTTATCCTCACAACAACCCTGGGAAATAGGAGCTGTTAATATCATCCCCATTTTTACAGATGATGAAACTGAGTCAGATGGAGGTTAAGTGACTTGCCCAGGGTCACATGGCTATTAAGTGTCTGAGGCTGGATTTGAACTCAGATCTACCTGGCTTCAGGTATATCACTATCTATGGTGACATCTATCTAGGTAGTAAGTGACAGATTCAGACCCAGGTCCTGGGATTCCAAATTCCATCTGCTTTCATGACCAGTTAGTTCAGAAGTTCTAACTCCTATATTATTTGGTCAGTCATCAGGTACAGTCTCTGGGACTTCCAAAGCTTTGGGATTGTGGGATAATAGATTCAATGCTAGAAGGGGTCTCAGAAGCTTATGGGATCCTAGGTACTGAGTTGGGGGGGAAGTTAGAGGCCATGAGTCCACTCCCTTGTTTGAGAGATCAGGGAACAGGCCCAGGGAGAGGAAAGGACTTGCCCTAAAGTTACCCAGCTAGTCAAAATGATAGTAGAGTTTTGAATCTGGGCCCTCCAAACCCAATGCTCTGTCCTCTGCCAGGCCCTCATCATAGATCATACCCTTGCAGTTGATCAGAAGAACTAAGCCTGAGAAAAGGCAGCCACAGAATGATGGAAAGAGCCTGGCCTTGGAGACTAGAAGGCCTGATTTAGGTCCTGCCTCCAGCATACCCTGGCTAGGTGGTTCTGGGTGACCTCTCAGGGCTCTGAGCAGCTCTCCAAGATTCCAAGTTCTGGAGAAGGTGTTGACTTGTACTGGTGGTGGGACTTTCCCCCCTGGGGGAATTCCCCATACTAATGCTATCACAGGTCAAATCTCCATCCTCTTCCCAGTGCTTTCTGAGGTGGCAGTTATTTTTCAATATCATCTTTGCCTGCAGATGGAAGGGCTATTTTTCTCTAATCTCAGCTGATGTGACAGACACATGCTGTATTCTTATTTTTGTGTTAATATAAGGAAGTTGACCCAATAGACCAGCAACCCAAACATAAAAAATGCAGCCTATTCTCTTCTTCTTTTTAGTTTTTTAGTCTTTTCATTATGGGGAAAACATTGTAAGCCATCAGAGGAATGGTTCCCCTGTTTAAATGTTATTCTCTGGTCATCTAATTCTCTGGAAGAAGACACACTGCTTCTCTCATACCTTGGACAGGAAGTAATGAGGTTGGAGGAAAAGCAGAAATGGGAACCATGATTCTTTCATAGGTGAAAATGCTACTCATGTAATCTTGGGCAAGTTACAATCCAGGGTTTCCCCATCTCTGTGCCTGGAGTCCCTTCCTAACTTCTCTTTCCCTGCTGAAGTCCTACCCAACCTTCAAGGTCCAGCTGAATGCTTTTTCCCTTTCTGGAATCAGGCTTCAAATCCCTAATCCTGTCCCCAAGCTAAAAGAAATCTTTTTTTCCCAGAATCCTCTGGCCTGGCACATATCCTATTTTCTGTCCTTTTCATTTGTACATGGAACTTACTTGCTTCTCCTCCCTCCATTCCACTGGGGGCTCTCTAAGTGAAGGGGCTTTTATGTCTTTGCACCTTTGAATCCCTGGTGTCTAGCATAGGTTCTGGTGCCAGGGTAGGCAGTTAATGCGTATTTCTGAATAGATGGGAATGTTTGGGAACCCCAGTCTGACTGCTCCTAGCCTGAAGGTCAGGTACATTTTAATGATGCATGGCTGGAGTGTTATTACTAATGAGGACTTCTACATAAAGGGCATGCATGACTGGAAACTGGGGCAGCAACTCATGTGTTGTGAGCTAGGGATGACGAATGAATGGAGAGCCCAGGCTCTGAAACTTGGTACCCATTGAACGTGACAGGACCCAGAGGAAGGCATCCATTTCACTGGGTAGGGTCTCCCCTATGGAAGAACTGTGCAAATTCCTGGACAAGAATCACATGGGAGAAAGAGGCCTAGATGGGTCTCAACCTATAACTAGTAGAAAGGAAGCCTGCACTAAGCTGCTTTAGGACGCAGTGAAGGCCTCAAGTAGAATTGGAGGCAGCATTCCTTAGAAGGCAGGGCCATCTAGACTTTCTGGAAGAATCTGTGATTGACCCCAAATATGGATGGGGCCAGGAAAAGGGTAAAGTTAGGGCTTACTGCCTGGTTACTACTGCTCCCCTCCAGACACTTGGCAAATGCCTCAATGGCCCCAGGAGGGGGCAACCCTAGTATAAGGAGGCTCAGGGCTGCCTCTGTTCAGATAGAATAATTTCTTAAGGCCCTTAAGGAAGGGACCTTGAAGACAATTTAATCCAAATGATTAGTTTACAAAGAGAGCTAAGTGACTGAAATAGGACTATAATCCAGGCCATAGAATTTAGAACTGGAAAAGATTTTAGCCATCATTTATCCTTGTCTCCTACAATTTACAAAACTGAGGTACTCAGAGAAGGATGGGGACTTGTCCAAGGTCACATAGTGAATCAGGGACAGAGCTGGGACTAGAACCCTAATTAGAGGATTTGAAGTTGAAAGGGCCCTTAGAGATCTGGATCAAATGCCTCATTTTATAGATGAAGAAACTAAGGCCCTGTGGGGGGACAACCTTACTCCAGGCCTTACACCCTTTCCCCTCCTGCACCATGCTATAGAAACATGATCAAGAAATGCTCTGTCTGCTAATCCATAGTCTCTTTCTTAGGGCTGAGGAAAGGCTAACAGAACCACAGGATATTAAAAGTGAAATACTAGAGGTTGGTATCTAGTTACAAATGGGGGAACTGAGGTCAGAGAGGGCAAGTGACTTGCCCAGGGTCACACAGGCAGTGGGAGGCAGAGGAGGAAGTTAAATGCAAGTCTTCTGATTCCAAATTCAGTGCTCTCTTACTATACCAGGCTTCTTTCCCATTCCTTTCTCATTCCTAAAGAATTTTGACTTCCATCAACATTGAATGAGATGCCTTGAGGAAACAGTTTTCCCTTAACACTAACAGAGCAGATAAAATGCATTTCAAAGACAAAGTGCAAACACAAGTTTATAATACATTGCTTCAGATTATCTTTTGCAATGGTTCCCCTCCATTATTGCAGATAACAGAGCTGATGGTATTCATTAAATGGGGGTTGTTGTCCTTGGGGAAGAGAATCAAAATGACATCCCATTAAATAAGGCTTTGAATGTTAACCTTTGGTGCTAATGACCTGTATTTATTAAATTTGGATGGCATTTTTCAATGGCACCTGCCTTATTCATTTGACATGAAGTCTGAAGTTATTTCGTTTGGGGAATTCCTTCCTTTCTAAACCATATTAGAAAGAGCCCTTGACTGAAGGGTCAGGAGGCCTGGGTTAAGGTCACTGAACAATTCTGATGAAAGTGACAAGAAGAGAATAGATGGGGGAGATGTTATGGAAGCAGAATGGGGGAACCTTGTAAATGACTGAATATTAGAGAGAGAAGAATCATTGATGCCTCTGAAGTTCTGGATGGGGGGAGGGGGGAGATTGGAAGGACTGAGGAACCTATAGAAGAAATAAGGAAGTCTGGAAGATTACTGAGTTTCATGTTGATTATGCTAAATTTAGGCACTGAGACAATTGTGGATACAAGCTTGGAGCTCAGGAGAGATATTAGGGCTGGGTATATAGCATATATCATCTGCAGAGATGATAACTGAATGCATGGGAAAAGATGAGATTGCCAAGAAAGAAAGTATAGAAATGGATGAAAAGTGGGCTCTGGACAGAGCTTTGGAGGACATCTGTACTTTGTAGGAAGGAGAAGTATGATGACTTCCAAAAGGAGGCCAAGGAAGATCAGTCAGACATGTAAGAGAAACAAGAGATGACTGTCAGAGAAGCCAAGAGGGGAGAGAGTGTTCAAGATGATGGGCTAGTGCACTAACTTCATCAAAAGCTAGAGAGAGCTTAAGTAGAATGAGGCCTGCAAAAAGAACTCAGCAGTTAAGATTTCATTGGTAACCTTAGAGAAAACAATTTCATTCAAATGATAGGATTGGAAACCCAACTGCAAACAGCTGAGAAGTTAATAGGTGGTCTGGAAATGGAGGCAACTGGTAGAGACAATTTGTTCTAGAAGCTTGGCTATGAGAGGGAGAAGAGTCACAGATCAGTAGCTAAAGGGAATGGCAAGATCAGGTGAAGGTGTTTTTTCAAAGTTTAAGGGATACTTAGCTAAGTTTCTTGGCATTGGGGGATAGTGATAGGGAGAGGCTGAAGATGAGAGTGGATGGGCTAGCTCTCAGTGGATGTGGGAGGGCATAAGGGCAGGTGCACAAGTTGAGATGTTGGCCTTGGCACGGAGAAGAGCTCCCTCTTTCTTAGAGACTAAGACAAAGGAGGAGAGGGTGAGGGATGATGTAGAAAAGTCTTGAAGCATGGAGGAGGATAAAAAAGGGAGTTCATGGAAAATGACCTTATTTTTCTCAGTAAAGTGGGAGGAAGCAAAGTTCTTTGCTGAGATGGAGAAAGGGGGAGTATGTTGTAATGGGAATGCAGATTTGGAAGATCTTCCCTGCCCCTAGACTAAAGTGCACCTGAAGCCTGGGGTGGGAGGCTTGTTTTTCAGTAGATACTTCTTGATTGGCCAGTGAGTCAATAAGATGTTACATTCTCTGAGCCAGGAGAAGGCTATATAAGCCCTGATGTGAGGCTTTGTTTTGGGGGCTCACTTTGAGAAGTGTTCTGTGATTTGATCTGTATTCTGGGAAGCGGTTGTCCAGG
>NW_027187369.1:1664308-1680507 GCF_028583685.1 Petaurus breviceps papuanus | reverse complement strand
GAAAAACCCAGATGCTGATTTGGTATGGATGTAATGGTTGGACAGTTTGGAAATCTGTCTACTTGATCTGTTTCTGTCTTGATAATTCTGCCTGTATGCTTTGAAGTTCGGGGTGCTGACCTTTTTCCCCTGAACAAGGTAAACGATATATGTCTGACTGATTAAAGTAAGCTTGCTAACCCATTTTGAGTTGCTTTCCTTTAACAAAGCAGATCCAAGAACCTGTGTTGGCAGACACCCTGGGGAAGCCGGGGTGCTTGCTGTTACATATGTGCAGAGGACTTGAGGAGACTGTGATAGAGAGTCCTTTCAGGAAAAAAATAAAAGGATTGAAGCAGAGCAATGAGAGTCCAATTGAGATCTGATAACATAGATTTGTAATGGACCTAATCTGCATGGCTGCGTCACTCCCTTCAGTTCAGCAGTATTTAGCAGAGGAAGCTGAGGAGGGTGGGGAGCATGTTTTATCTTCTAAGGACCCATCTAGCTCTGTAATTTTCTATTCTAAGATGTTCTTCTACTTTGACCTTATATCTTCTTTGTTCAAAGGTCTCTTCTGGTTCTCATGTTCTAAGAAGGTTCCTTCTAGAGCTAATATTCTATGTTCCAGTATCCCTTTCATCTTTAACATTCCATGCTCTAGGTCTCTTCTTGCTGTGACATTCTATTCTCTGAGGTATAATCCATTGACTACATTTGAAATTAAGGTCTTCTCTATGATGTAGGTGACAGAGATCAGAGAGCTTACTGGAAAGATCTTGGACGTTTAGTCAAAGACCTTGAGTTTGACATCAGGCAAATGCCCTGGGAGGCAGTGGGTTCCTCGTCCTTGGGAGTCTTCAACCAGAGTCTGAGTGATCACTCCTATATGTTATAATGGAGATTCCTTCCATCTAGATAGATGCTGAGGTCCTCTCCAATTCTTAGATTCTGTGATTTGCTAAGTCCCTTCCTCTCTCAGGGCCTCTGTAAAATAAGTGGGTTGGACTCAATGGCCTATGAGATTATTTTCAGTTCTAGATCTAGGATCCTATGTGCCCTAGGACATTAGGCAAGTCACTTCCCTTCCTTAGGCCTCAGTTTCCTCTTCTGTAAAGTGAGGGTTGGACTAAATCGCCTCTGAAGTCCTTTCTAGTTCAAAATACTATGAGTCTAGAAAATTAAAATGTTCAGCCTACCCTCTTACCCTGTGAAGGGCTGCATTTTTCTAGCCCATGAAATAGTTGTTTTTCACCCCTTCCTGTTTAGTGGAACCACTGGGTCATTCCTAAAACTGAATGATAAAAAGTCCTATCTGTCTTTTCTCCCTAAATAGTATCCAGCATTTTTATAAAGGCTCTTCCTTGTCAAAGGCTATTAAAGAGATTGGCTAAGGGAGATTCCAGAAGTAATCTTTTGTGGTCAGGAGATTAAGATGGATTTGAGGTGAAAGGGGCCTGAGCCCCAGCAATGCAATTCATTTGCATTTTTATTGGAAGAAGAATTTAGAATAAATTAAATCTCAAAGGTCCCAACTTCAAGCCACGTCCCTGAACTCAGCTCACAAGATGGCTTTATCAAACACGCTGGCCTCAATTACTGCGGAATCTTGAAAGTTCTTGTTCACTATATTCAATAATCATCACATTAATTGAATCATCTTATTTTTCAAATGCTAAAGTGGAGGGCAAGAGTCTTTGGACTTCTCTAGGAAATCAAATGGGAAAGAAGTACTTCAAGCCAATGAATTGCACGTAAGGACCAAGGAGAAGGCATAGGAGGAAGAGATCATTTTCTCCCCACCACTCCCTTCATGGAAGTGGTGGCTTCTCAGTTGGGTCTTAAAAGAAGAGAAGGGGTTCAGTGGACTGAGATTGGGCACATAAGACCCCTAACAGAGAGTAGGATCCTAGATCTACAGCTGGAAATCGAGACCCAGGAAGGGAAGTGACTTGCTGTAATGGGAATGTAAATTTAAAGATCTTCCCTGCCCCTAGGCTAAAGTGCACCTGGAGCCTGGGGTGAGAGGCTTGTTTTTCAGTAGATACTTCTTGATTGGCCAGTGGGTCCAGAAGGTTGTTACATTCTCTGAGCCAGGAGAAGGCTATATAAGCCCTGATTTGAGGCTTTGCTTTGGGGCTCACTTTGAGAAATGTTCTGTGATTTGATCAGATGAGACTCTGGGAAGCCGTTGTTGAGAGCCCCCTGGCTTTGAAACCCAGATGTTGATTTGGTATGGATGTAATGGTTAGACAGTTTGGAAACCTGTCTACTTGATTTGTTTCTCTGTCTTGATAATTCTGTCTGTATACTCTGAAGTTCTGGGTGCTGAACTTTTTCCCCTGAACTAGGTAAACAATACATATCTGACTGATTAAAGTAAGCTTGTTAACCCATTTTGAGTTGCTTTCCTTTAACAAAGCAGATCTAAGAACCTGTGTTGGCAGCCACCCTGGGGACGCTTGGGGTGCTTGCTGCTACACTTGCCTAAGGTCAACCATGGGATCAAAGACCTAGAGCTGGAGTGGGCCTCAGAAAGACATCTCATCTCACACCCTCATTTTCCAGAGGAGGACACTGAAGCCCAGAGAGACAATGACTTGCACAAGGTCATCTATGACTGACCTTTTGACTGAATCCAAACTTCATAGAACAAATCCCCTTCATAAAAGGATTTGTTCTGTAAAACTTGGACTCAGTCAAAAGGCCTCACCTGAGCACCTAGAAGGCCACAGCTGGCCTCCAGGCTACAGGTTCCTCATCCTTAGTTATGTCTAGGATGGATTCCCTCATCTTTACCCATCACCTTTATCTCAGTGAATTGAAGATCCATCCCTTTCTCCAGGAGCCAACTCAAGTGCCCACCTCCCAGACTATCCCCTTTGTCCCCAGATTCTCTCTCTTTCCTCTAATTTCTCATGTTATTTAGCCTGGATTTCTCCTTGGCCCTTATGTTACTCTTCCATGTATTCTTTACTATAGAAAAGCACTGAATGTGGAGCTAGAATACCTGGTTTGGGCAAGTTATTTTATCTCTTTGAGCCTTGGTTTCTCTATTTACAGTGAAACAGTGAAGTTTACCATGTATTACCTACCTCATCAGGCTGTTGTGAGGAAAGAACTTTGTAAACAATGCCATACAGAAATGTGAATGACTATTATAGCTATCTATACTTTTCAATTAGATTATAAACTCCTAGAGGACAGCATCTGTGACATTAAAAAAAGTTTTTTTTAAAAAATGCTGTCTGCTCTCCTTATTTCACTCAGTTCATGATTATACAGTGGTAGCCAGAGCCTGGGAATGTGACCTATGACTCCACAGAAGAATGTAAACTACCTTGGGTAAATGTAAACAGCAAAAGAAACTCCAGCTATCCCATAGGAACACTTGCATGTGACCCTGGGCCATTCCTGATACTATGTCTTCTTTGTTCTATTTCTATATGATACCTGACCTGACCTGGGCTTGGTACAAAGATCCATGATTCTGTCCTCCTGCCACCAAGGACTGGTGAGTAAAATCCCCCAATTATCCTGAATATATCTACATATATAATAACTAATCTGGCACGGGCTGCTCTTTCTTTGGTACCTCAATATTCTCTCAGAGGGTCTGTATCCACACAATTGGAATATTAGGGCAGAACAGATCAGCCTCCTTACAATTGTTATATCTGGCAGGATTGTCTGTCCCCCTACAAATCTTGTGTCCCTGCAATTGGTGCAGTCAGTAGGATAGTCTGTCGCCCCCTACAAAGCTTGTGTCCCTACAACTGGCATAGTCAGTAAGATAGTCTGCTACATTGTGTCCTTACAATGACATAGTCCGACCCCTACCAAGAAAATCATTTGAGCAAATCTGACTTGACAAAACCTATCCAATAATGCCAACAACATTCTTCCCATGTAGTACCCTTATCTTTACACTGAGAGGAGGGGAGTGGATCTCATTATCTAGTCTCTGAGAGCAGAACTAGATGAAGCAATCAGTATGAGTTTGGCTTCCTTCTAGTATTATTTTTGTCTATATAACTGCAGTTGTCGAATCTACTTTTTTGGTAATGTTCATGTTCATCAATTCATATAAGTCTTCCCATATTTCCCTGAGCTCCTCGTAATCATCTAGAATATTCCATTACATTCATATGCCACAATTCGCTGATAACAAAATTGGCACAAACTTCACATGCCACAAAACATCCTGATATAAATTTTTTGGTTCTTTCTAACTTCCTTGAGGGCATATACCCAGTAGTGGGACTGTTGAGATCAAAGAGCATAAAGAATATAGTGACTTTTCTTGCATAATTACAAATTGTTTTCCCGAGTGATCTGATCAATTCATAGCTCCAACTACTCCTGGCAAAATTTCACTCAAATTGGTAGGGTTGGAAACCACATTGTATTTCTTTGTCAAGATCATGCCTGTCTTCCCACAGCCTCCCCAACAATGATTATTTTCTTTACCAATGAATGTAAGGTGAAACATCAGTCTTGTTTTAATTTGCATTACTGATCTGGAGAATTTTAAAATATGGTTGTTGATAATTTGCTTTTCTTCTATTGAAAATTGCTCATGGGGTGGCCAGGTGGCTCAGCAAATAAGAGCACCAGCTCCAGTGTCGGGATGACCTGGGGATCAAATCCGGGCTCAGATACTTAACACCACACCCAGAAATAACTGGCCATGTAACCTTGAGCCAAGTTACTTAACTTAAATTGCTTAAAAAAAATTGTTCGTATTCTTAACCATCTCCTTATTGGGGAATGACTTTCGACCTTATATATTTGCATTGATTCCTTTTATATTTGGACATTAGACTTTTATCAGAAACATTTTATGGGAAGATTTCCCCCCACTCAATTGGTTTCTTCTTAGTCTAGCTGAATTGATTTTGTTTATGCAAAAGGTTTTTTAAGCTCGTGTACTTGAAATTGTCTTTTCTTAGAGCATCATATGATCAACAAAATGGAGGACTAGACATTTTCTCTGATATTCACAATCTCTCAGATCTTTCCAAAATAGGAATCAGGCACAAGAAATAAAGCTATTTCAGCTCTTTGGTGGTTTAGGGTACCAAAATACAGTTGTTACATTCTACCTGTATAGATTTTTTTCCTACCACTTCTCTTTCATAATCCAACCTGAAAGTCTTGTCCATTTTACCATTATAATATCTTCTTTTAAAAAATATTTTTATTTTTGGTTTCAAATTCTTTCCCTCCTCACCTCTTTCCCCACTCATGGAGAAGGCAGTAAATAGGATACCCATTATACATAGGAAATCATGCAAAACATTTCCACATTAGCCATGTTATGAAAAAAAAGGAAAAAGAAAGGGAAAAATGCTTCAATCAGCACTGAGTGCATCAGTTCTCTCTCTGGAAGTGGATAGCGTTTTATATTATGAGTCCTTTGGAATTGTTCTGGATCATTCTACAACATCTCTTATATTAGTCTCCTCTCTATTCCCATGGCTACCACCCTAGGCCAGGCTACCTAAGGAGGCTACTAGTAATAGCCCCCTAATTGGTCTCCCTGCTTCCAATCTCTCCTGTTTTCCAATCTGTCCTCCACATAATCACCAAAATTGGCTTCCTAAATCCCAGGTCTGACCATGCCACTCCAATCTCAAGAAGTTTCCATGGCCCCTATTACCTGTTGGATAAAATACAAACTACACCATGTTTGACATTTAAGCACTTCACATCCTGGCTCCAGTCTATCTTTCTAGACTTCTTTCATATTCCTCCCTGTACATATTCTAGGTTCCAACTAAACTGCTCTCCATACAGGAAATTCTGTCTCCTGCTTCCTGGCACTTGCCTTTGGAATGCTCTCATTTCTCACCTCTATTCCTGGAATCCCTATGTCCCTTCAAAGTTTAGCTCAGGTGCCACCTGCTACATGAGACCTCTTCTGATCCTCCCACTTATGTTTTTTCTTTTTGGAGGGGGTAAGGTAGGGCAATTGGAGTTAGGTGACTTGCCCAAGGTCACACAGCTAGTTTTGTGTTAAGTGTCTAAGGCCAGATTTGAACTCAGGTCCTCCAGACTCCAGGGCCAGTGCTCTATTCACTTCGCCACTTAGCTGCCCCCCCACTTATAAATGCTCCTCACAATCCTCCTCCTGTGCAATTACTTTGTGCTTAGATGTTTACATATTATATTACCTTAGTAGAATGTTAGCTTCTGAAAGGGAGTAGTTTTCTTTTCCCCTCTGTCTAATTCCACTGTCTAAGATGTCCCAGTGACTGGCACACAGTAGGTTCTTAGGAAAAACTTGTGGATTTGAATTGAATTTCTCTTCTGCCTTCCTGCTTTTCATGACTATGAACACCTGTTCCTGACTCTTGCCCCCAAAACAAAGACTGAGACAAACCCTTGACCCCCAGGGTGCTATAAGAGAAGTGCCCCATGGATGGCACTTGGGGGATGGGAGGTAGTGGCGGTAGGGGCTCTGAGAACACCGTATCAGCTCCCAGGTGCTCAGAAGAAGCATCATTGAGTTCAAAGTGCTCATGTCTACTTTGGAAGCTTAGAGAGAGAACATTTCCCTTGGACATTGCAACGTTCCAGGCAGGCCTTCTTGTTCAGCCAGCAGCAGCCACGGCAAGGGGAGATTTTGACAGGTTAAGACAACATCAAGGGGGCCATGGCATCAGTGTCTTGGCTGCCAAGGCAGCGGCCGTAGCCGCTGCCTTCTCAGGCCATAATGTGGTGTGGATGAGAAATCGATACCTTAGACAATCCCTGCTTAGCCGAGAGCTTATTATTTAAGGCCATGGAAGAGCCGATCAATTTCTTAAAAGTGCCAAGGACACTCTTGACAAAGGACTGCACAGAAGAGGGCAGGCCCTGCTCCATCAAGGGGATCAGAAAGATGGAATACTATGCCCTGTGTATGTGGAGCTGTTCCACAGGAGCTGGGTGTGTGTGTGTACACATATATACATATACACAGCTGAGCACCTGACTGGCATAGGGCCAAGAGTGTGTTCCCATCATGATCACTTCACACTAACAACAAAAGTCAACATTGATACAATGCTTTAAGGTTTGCAAAGCACCTATTATCCCAACAACAAGGCCAGCTCCCACCTTTCTAGAGCTTCAAAGTTTACAAAATGCCTTCAAAGCAACAAGCCTGGGAGGTGTTTTCATAAGCGTTAGTATCCCACGAGAAAGCAATGACTTGTCTAAGGTCACAGAGCTAGTAAGCAGAAGAGCTGGGGGGAGAATCAGGTAACCTGAGTCCTGGTCCTGTGCTGTTTCTGCTGCCAGCACTGCCTGGAAAAGTCAAATTCTGCATGTCAGTTTATTTAGAATAAGGGATAGCATATTCAGTGGCAGATTCCTGAGCATCTTTCTACTTTATTCATTAGTCATAGCATCACAGAATCATGGATGGAGACCTAAAAGGGCCCTTAGGGATATGATCTAGGCTAACCTCACATTTCAGAGGGGGAAGGGAGAAGCTTCCACCTTCCAATTCACCAGGAGAGATTGGGGGGGTTCCAACGGCCACTGGAAAATGTCTGCTCAGAAGTTCCTTATTTGGCTTTTGTAGACAATCAGGATAACATCAATGTTTGTATATCACTTAAGATATTCAACAACATCAAAGAGGTCTTTTAATGCTTACAATAACTCCACTGGGGCAGATATTCTCATTTTAAAATGAAGAACACTGCAACATGGAATAAAGTGAAATGACTTAGCCGAGATTCCCCGATGAGTTAGTTGCATAGTAGGGACTAGAGCAGAGGTAGGGAACCTGAGGCTTCAAGGCCGCATGTGGCCCTCTAGGTCCTCAAGAGTGGTCCGACTGCACTTGAGGACCTAGAGGGCTACATATAACCTTGAGGCTGCAGGTTGCCCACCACTGGAGTAGGCCCCAGGTCTCTTCTTTACTCCCTAGGAGCCTGAAGGGCTCACTATTAGAAGTCCAAGCTGCAGCAGAGAGGGCCCATAGTGATTCTCTGAGCTAGTGTCCAGGAAGCAATTACTTGGATGCCAGACAGTTGGATTACTGGAAGGTTGGCGGCAGCCAAGGCATGTTGGAAGAGATAATAGCTCAAGGATGGGATGCAGTCAGCTTTTGTCTGGGGCGAAATTAATCTGCTCTGGGTTAAAAAGGAACACAAATATAGGGACCTCGCTAAAACAATATGGCATAGTGGAAGCAACGCTGGTCTTGGGGTCAGAAGACCTGAGTTCCACTTACAGTTTTGACACATACTTATTGTAAATCCTCAAGTGAATCATTTCATCTGTTAGAGCCTCACTTTTTTCATCTATAAAATGGTGATAATAATATTGTATTCCCTACTTCACAAGACTGGTTTGAGGCCATCGCCCTACACTAAAAAAACAAAGCCAATAAAGGGTTGGCTGGCAGCCTCTTTAGTCCATCAGGACATCTCTCTGTGAGACATTACAGATGGACAATGAGCTGAGTTCAGAACTGAAGAGGAGGCGAATGGGGGAGAGTCCCTTTGAGAAATGGGACAGGATGATGCCAAATCCATCCCTTTCCATCAGTGTTCTCTCAATGATGCTCTGTGGCAATAAATCATGGAAAGCTACAATCTTTAAACAATCCAAATCCCGAGTGACCGAAAGGGTAATGGAAAGAAAAATAGCAGGTTGAAGTAGTCTGCATTAGAGCTAGCCAGCCTCTGCCTGAAGCCTTCCAGTGATGGAGAACTCACTATTACCCAAAGCAGCCTGCTCCACTTTTGGTCCCCTCAAAGGAAGTTTTCCTTTTATATTAAGCCTAAATTGACTTCTTTGCAATTTCTACCCATTTTGCTCTTACTTCTGCCCCCCCCGTGGGGGGCAGTTCTAATCCCCTCAATCTCTTGACAAACCTTCAAATACTTAAAGATGGTTATCATGCCTCCCCAAATATTTTCTTCTCTAGGCTAAACACCATCCCTCAGTTTCCTCAATTGATGCTCATACGCCATGGGGTACAGTCTTTCCTTCTGTATTTCATTCTTCTTGTTCTTATTTGCAGTCAAGAGACCTAGGTTCTAATCTTGACTCTACTGCTTGTTAATTGTAAGTAATTTCCTTTGTCTGGGCTGATATCATTTGTATTGCCCACCATCCATCTGCAAAGTCCCTATCCTGGTGGGGGAGAGTGCTTTAATAACTTTGAAGCTGAAAGGAAAAGAGGAGCCATTACTACTATTGGTCACCATGATTATCACATGGTGACAAATTGGGACTTCAACTGAGATCAGGCCCTGGGCAGACAGATAGGAGGAAGAGAAGTTTGGATGGGATCAGGAACTGGGAAAAGGTCTATGGTAGGTTAGAGGCCATAAAGGCAGTCCTGGAAGGCAAGAGAGGAAATGCAGAAATGCAGGTTTGGGGAGAGGGGTAGAAGGCAAGCTTCTCACACAGAAATTTCTAGAAGAGTCCCTTTCTCCCTCCTGTCCCCAGTAGCACATGGCAGTGGAAAGAGAACTGGGGTTCTTACTCCCTTTCCCCTGTCTGTGCCTCAGTTTCTTCATGTGTAAAATGAAGGGCTTGGGAAACAAGGGATAGAGACAATCATAAAACAAAATAGATAATTTTGATTATTGAAATTGAGATGTGTTTGCACATGCAATATAAATGAAAGGAAGCTCTTATTTAGGGAAAATCTTTACATCAAATATCTTTGACTAAGTGTCTGATATCCCATGTATATAGAGAACTAACACTATATGTGTATAAATGTATTACACACACAGAATATAAAGATCCAAATAGAAAGAACAATACTTATAACCCCCCCAAAACTGACTGCTATAAAATTATAAAAAGTAAGCAGAACCAGGAATATAATATACACACAGCATATAAAAATTCAAATAGAAAGAACAATACTTATAAAAAATTCCAAAACCGACTGCTATGAAATTATATGAAGTAAGCAGAATGAGGAAAACAATACACATGGGGCAGCTAGGTGGTACAGTGAATAGAACACTGGCCCTGGAGTCAGGAGGACCTGAGTTCAAATCCGACCTCAGACACTTAACACACACACACACACACACAAACTAGCCGTGTGACCTTGGGCAAGTTGCTTAACCCCAATTGCCCTCCAAAAAGCCAAAAAGAAAAAAGAAAAAAAACACACACAGAATACAAAAATCCAAATAGAAATAAAAATACTTACAAACCCCCCCCAAAACTCATTGTTATAAAATTATATGAAGTAAGCAGAATCAGGAAAACAATACACATAGATAAAAATCCACATAGAAAGAATGAAACGATAAAAAATACTTGACTTCTATGAAATTCTAATGACCAAGTCTGACCAAAGAACAGATATGAGAATGCACTTCCCTTCTTTCCTTTGCAGAGGTGAGGACTATGGGTATGGAACACCATATAAACTTTGGGTGATGGATTGGTTAATTTTGCTAGACTGTTTTATTCCCTCTTGTATTTATTCTCTGTTATAAGGTATGACTCTCGGGAGGAGGTGAGGGGGAAAGATATATTGTGAAACAAAAGTCATAGTAGGAAAAAAAGATGTCAATAAAAATTTAAACTGAAAAATATAAAAATGAAGTTGGACTAAATGACCTCTAATGACCTTTCCAGTTCTAAGTTTCCTGATCTGATGATACCTTAGTAATGTCTCCATTACCAGGGTAAGATGGAAAGTATGTTCAGTCCTGAGTCTCAGGACTGTAGGAAGAATTCCTTGGCTGACTTCTCTATGCCCTGGCTCAGGGGACCTGCAGACTTTTTTCAGCTCTCCTGACTCACATCTGCAAAGTCCCCATCCTGGTACTAAGGCATGACCTTCTGAGGGCCTTGAGCTCCCGGCCTGAATTGGCTGGATTTGCAAGGACTTTGCTGATGGGACCCTACAGCTGCTTGGGGATCTAGTTCTGCTGGCTTGGCAATGATTCTCCATGATTAGGGAGGTGTGGTGGTGTGTGGCTGGAGATAGAGAAAGGGGTAGCTGGGTCAGCACCTTTCGTCACTGTTAGAGACTACCTGGGAAGTTACATGTGAGAAAGAGGTCAAGCAAGCTTATGGGATTCCACGTCCAAAAGCTGATGCTAGAGTAGAATTGCACAATCACACTTAGGCTTTTTGTTTTCATAGACAATGTACAATTAATTCCACATAATGATGGGAATGCCACTAGCTCTTATTTTGTGTGAAAGGACTAGGCCCTGTGGTAGGGTAGATCAAGGTAGACATAAACAAAGGCCATGTGCTCAAGGGGCTTATGGTCTAATGGGGGGGAGAGGAATAAAGTGAACAAATAACACTTATGTAATACTTATGCCTCTTGCAAGGGGCAAGGAAGACCCAGGCAAAGTGCCAGAAGAGAGTGGGGAGGGACAGGTGACTTTTGGTAAGAACCAAAGTTGGCCTTTGATGGAGGGGGTGAATTTCAACAGATAGAAGGGTCCGGATAAAGTAACTATTCTTGGCATGTGGGGATAGTGTGAGCAAAGACGCATTTTTTGGGTTTTGTTTTCTTGATGCAGTTTAAATGAAAGGCCCAAGAAGCTGGCTGAGCTGGTGAAGAGGTTAGGGGTGCTGGGACCCCGAGAATACCAAGGCAGAGTCACCTGGAACAAATTCACACATTCTTGGGCCAGCCAAGGACAAAGATCTTGGGCCAGGCACCCCTGTGTCTGTTCTGATAAGAGAATGTGTTCTGCAACAAGAGAAAATTTTCTCCCAGGGCAGAGGCTTATTGAGAAATTGGGAGGCTTCCAGAGACATGATCTTAGGGGTGGTGCTTGGGTACCCCACCATTGGGGAGGAGAGAATTAGACCCAGGTTACACTACCAGCCACCAGATTCTCAGCCCTTTTCTTGGGCAGAGGGTGAGTGTGTGTGTATGTGTGTCTGTGTGTGTGTCTGTGTGTGTTTTGCTGTTAGGTTTTCCCATACACTAAATTTCTGTTGTAATGCAGTATATCCCTTCACCAAAAGCAATGCGGCTATACAAAACTGCAAAACCACAGGGCTTATGGGAAAAATGGGATCAGAGGCAATACACTCACAAACTTCCTCAGTAATACATTAAAACCAAAAAAAGAAGAGCCCAATCAAAATGGTAGCAGAGTTTTAGACATGTCAAATGATTAAGGAATACATAAATACTGCCTAAAGTAGTGGTGGTGGCAGTGGCCTCAGGGAGCTGTCCAGCCTGCAGTCCATATTCCCTTCCCAAAACCCAGCTGGCAAAGTCTGGAGATATGTGGGCAGGCCTGGGCAAATCGCAGCTCCAGGGGGTTGGGCTTCAGCTGGGCTAAAATGGAGGCAGGGGGAGGGGTCTACCTCCTGGCTGACCTGGGCCTAGTCCTGGGCTCGCTGGCACCACAGGCCCCAGAAGATGGACAATGAAAGTGGGGCTTTAGCTTGACAAAGCCCTGCCATTTGCTCATGGAAGTGGGTGGCAGAACATTTGCGGCTTGAGGGTTATTGCAAAGTGAGGTAGGTTTCTGCATTCTCACAGAATCTAACCAAAATTTGAGTTATGTTCAAATTGTCTCCTCATTTAACAGTCAAGTTGGAACAAATTCACAGTTGATAGTCTGGACCAACCCTGAGGAGAGGTGAAGTGGGGCTGCAGAAGCTGGCTGGGCCTTCCCTGGGACCAGATGCTTAAACCACAAACCTGAGCCTTGAAAGGAGAGGAAATTCTGAATGTAAACATGGCCCTTCATGTTCATCAAAGACCACAGGAAGGAGGAAATATTAGGAGATTTAGATTCCAATTGTCCAATTGGCTTGGTTACAGATTGCCGTGGGAGTAGACTGTTTTTGTCATTCACAAATCTGACCTTGTCATTGTTGGTTCTCTTAGATTTTATGCATATCTGCCATTATATTGATCATTTATGGTACTCCATGACCTACCTTTACCTTATCTTTCCATCCTGATCTCATGACACTTCCTCCAAACATTCTGCCCTTCAGACAAAGTTGAGTACTTGCCATCCCCTGGACATGCCCATACAACTTGCCCATCCTGTTCCCTAACCTTGCAATGTTCTCCTTTATATACTTGACATCCTCCTGATCCTTCAAGACCCAGTTCCAATACTCCAGAAGGTCTTCTATGATCTCCCAGCCATAAGAGCTTTCTCCTTCATCTGATCCCATAGCATGTTCTACCCCTCATATGAACTTACCATATAATACTATTTATTTTATTCATTTTTATACCTGCATTATCACTTCCCACCTCTAAGCGATATTAAGCCTATAAGCTTCATGAGGGCAAGAATCATGTCTCATCTCAACTTTGTAACCTCCCCCAGACCTAATACAGTATGCTACACACAGAAGATACTTAATCTTCATTGAATTGAATTGAATCCAACTTGCTGGGTACCATGCCTAGCACAAAACATATGATGAAAGCTATTTTTTTTTGCTGACAATTTTGGATGAAGTGGAAGGCCTAGCCCAGGGCCTTGCACATGACATGTCTTTGGAATTGAATGGAATTAAAGTGGAATTCTGAAAGTGCAGCCTTAGGCTAGGTCAGCAGGTGATTATTTCTGAGCAGAGAGGGAGAATTCTAACTCTCCTAAGAGCATCTGGCCTGCCTGTAGCAGTGAGTGATGTCATTTGCATTGGCTGCTCATCTCTTGTCTTTATGTGGTCCTAGTTAATGGACCCATTTTGGCCTTTGTTGGCCATTGCCCTCCAGGACTTACTTCCATTTTTCTGAGTCTCTTTATTTTCTCCCCAGGAGGTTTCCCCTCACACTGAGGAGTCATTTAGTGACATATCCTCCACCTGAAATCATTATCAACTTGGAACTCTGTAAAGGTAAGCCTTAACCTTCAATCTCAGAAGTAGACAGCTCCCCTATAATTAATAGTAAACTGATCTGCTTCCCCCACCAACTCACCCCATCTTCCAGCTCTACCTCCTGACAAAAATGAAGCTGGTTTTATGCTATTATGGTGCCTCAAGGCTAGACAGATGGGTCCTGTTTGGACAGTTTTAAGGTCCTAGCTCAGTAGACCTTTAAGAACCAAGGGTTACTAATGTAAAAGGAGACAGATATTAAACTGGGAGCTCCTTGATCCCAGCAAAACTTTTAGCCAGTGGATGCACCACTCCCACTGGTTCTGAACTTGACCTTCAGCATAGGTCTGCTTGTTTTCCTTGCTCTCCAGATCTGCCCCTGTCTTTACTTGGCTCACATGGTGTTGGATTCCTACTTTGGCTCCTCATGGTCTATGCTTCTCAGTCATTCCTTGGGTAACCTGGTGCTGGTCTCTTCCTTGGCACCATTGGTGCACTTGGGTCACCCCTAAGCACTAGGCCTTGACCCAGGAGCAACACTGGCAAACATTCCATTGGGCCTGTGGGTCTGGATCCATTTCCAGACATTACTTTGTGCATTCATAGCCAAACAGGTGTTTTCTCTGCAAACTGCCTACAAATTTGCAGCTAGCCATATGGGAAAAGATTCAGGTGTGAAAGTTTGGGGTCTAAGAGCTTACTTTGGGACCCACCCCCACCTCCCACTTCCACTTGCTCTGAAGTCTTTTTAATTTAGCTAGAGACATTTCCCCCAGACAAAACTACAGATCTAACCATTGATTTCTCAGCACTGGCCAAGGTCACCCTCATTAAGCTTAGTCTCTGAACACTAGCACTTGCCAGGAAGGAGGAAAACCCTCTGATGAGAGGATAGGTAGAAGGTAATCCTAGCTAGGGGCAGGGGAAGAAAGCATTACAATTTGAAAGCTAGGCTAGGTCAGTTACCAGAACTCTGGGGGGCACCAAGATCTGAGGGATAAGAAGGGGCAAATAACAGTGAGTGCCAACCAAGGAGTTCAGAGCTAAGATCTTTCTGGAGACCAGGGAGCCAAAATGCAGGCTGTACCAGGGGATTGAAACTTTGTCCATCTCAAGTCACTTTCTGGAAGGATAGGCCTTTCTATTAGGGAGTCTTTGGTATACCTTTTTGGCTAGCACTGATGCCCAGTGCAGCCTTTGGTGGGGCCTGTCATTCTAGGAACCCCTGCAAAACTGCAGGCCCGTGCAGGGAGTGATTCAGACAGCATACCTCAACCCTCTATAGTTGGATATTTTACTAAGCCAATTAAGATGTTTTAGACTAAGTTGGGGGAAGGTCAGTCTGAATTAGTGAACAATCTAAGTGAGAGGTAGACTATTTTTAGAAGAAATACAGATTTATTACATTCATGTTCACACGGGAACTCAAAACGAGGCTAATGAAGCATTGCCAGGATGTTTTGCCAAGAAGAGGTCCTAGGGCCTGTTTTAATGATTATATGTGAGGGCGAAGAGTTGATGTGTCATAGTAGAAAGGACTTGAGTTTGAATCTCAGCTTTATATCTTGGCCTTGTTAGTTAAGAGCTGTATGACCTTGGATATGACACCTGACCTTTCTGGGCCTTAGTTTCTCCATCTGTAAAATGATGGAATTAGACTAGATAAACTCTAAAGGGCCCATTCCAGTTTTAGAACTGAGATGGCCACTTAATATATTCGCTTTCTATGTTAATGGGTCTGCCTCTGATGTTCTGTTCCAATGCTTGAGAAAGCTGAAAAGGCTTTGAGTTAGGGCCTAGCCTGGATCATGTGTCTTTGGTCTGAGGACCACCCTAGCTACACAAGAAGAAGGTCCTCAATGGAAAGATAATGATTTCATGAAACCACATAAAATAGTCTCATGAAAGCCACATAGAACAGTCAGGGAATGTGGATGTTGTCACCTAGAACGTCAGCCTCTCTGGTGTTTCTTTGTCTCCCCCACCCCTTACTCTGCCTCCCTTCCTTTTAGTTCACCAAACGTGTATTAATTATTGGTTAAGCTTTACATTGGGTTATGGGTCGATGACTAAAAAAATTTAATACCCAGACACTAAACCATCCCTGCCTTCAAAGAGTTTACATTCTATAGGAGAGGCATGGGGCAGGGGAGGAGTATATACCAATAAGTAAATAGAAGGTAATTTGATGGGAGAGACAGAGAGAGACAGAGAGACAGAGAGACAGAGAGAGAGACAGAGAGACAGAGACAGAGAGAGACAGAGACAGAGAGAGAGAGAGACAGAGAGAGAGACAGAGAGAGACAGAGACAGAGAGATAGAGACAGAGAGAAAGACAGACAGAGACAGACATACAGAGAGAGACAAACAGAGAGAGAGAGAGAGAGAGAGAGAGAGAGAGAGAGAGAGAGAGA
>NW_027187369.1:1660989-1664208 GCF_028583685.1 Petaurus breviceps papuanus | reverse complement strand
AGAGAGAGAGAGAGAGAGAGAGAGAGAGAGAGAGAGAGAGCGCTAAAATAGAGGTCCAGGAGGCAAGGCTGTGAGGTATCTCCTGAGCCAGGTCTTCAAGGAAGATGAGGACCCTGTGTGATTTGCATGCTGAAAGTAGCAAATAAATGCTCTTTCATTCATTCCATCTGAAAGGCAGAAATGAAGAGGGAATGCATCCAAGGCAGGGGAGACAGCTGTTGGGAAGGAAGAGAAGCAGGAGATAGAAAGTCCAGACCAGTGAAGACCCAGGAGTCCAAAGAGGGTGGAACATAGAGTTTGCAAAGAGAGTGATAAGAAATGAGATTGGAAAGGCTGGTGGGAGTCAGATGGTGGAAGGCCTAAAAAGCCTGATGGGGGAGCTTGTAATATTATTCATGAGGTAATGGGGAGACACTGAAGGCTTTTGACCAAGGAAGTGGTTAGAACTATGCTTCAAATGGTTTCTTGGAGATCTGCTTTAAGATATCTCCATTTCCAATTAGAAACTCCCAAAGTAACATGTTCCCTAGGTTCAAAAGCAGAAAAGCCACTGCTTTGCCCACAGGATAAAACCCTTTGCTGCTGTGTTCTGGAGGAGTGCTACTTGATACTAGAGTTAGTTGTGCTTTCCCCATGTCACTTTCCCCATCTAGGTTTTGATATATGGCAGGCTGGCATAAGAAATTAAATAAGAATTGTGGGGAGTTTTGTGGAAGCCACAAACACAAGGGGGCTAGCAGATGATACCAAGTCTGTGACCAAATACCCCAAACTTTACAATAAGGTACTGTAAACACCCCATGAAAGAAAAAGGACAAATTCAGACTTCTTCTCTGGTACAAAGGGAGGGAGGGAACTTTTATTCAGATTTTCCAGATCATGGGGACGCCATGCTCCTAACCCCTGAGATGTGGAAGGGATAGTTTGTACTTTAGTAATTATATCAGTCAGTCATTTGATCAGTGATCAATTGGTCATCAATCTGTCAATCACTAAAGGCATTTTTTAAGTGTCTGCTACATGTCTCGTATTTAGTGTCACAGAAACTTGGGCAATGTATCCGTGCTTCGATTCTGCTCCTTTCTCTGTGCTAACAATTTTCAGTGTTGTCTATTTGCTTGTATTTGCAAGGCTGGGGGGTAGGGGAAGGAAGAGGGAATCTAACCTAGCGATTTTTTTTTAAAGCAATTGGGGTTAAGTAACTTGCTCAAGGTTACATGGCCAGTTATTTCTGGGTGTGGCGCTAAGTATCCGAGCCCGGATTCGATCCCAGGTCATCCTGACTCTGGGGCCAGTGCTCTTACTCACTGAGCCACCTGGCCACCCCATAACCTAGTGATTTTAAACCTTTTCCTGCCTACTAGTCACTTTTCTGGGGCAGAAGACCCCAGAAATCACTCAATCAACCACTGTAACACTGCCCAGATACTTCATCAAAATTAACGAGATGAATAGCTCTGGGTTGGATAGAAACTATGAAGCTGATTCCTTGTCTTTGCTAAATTTGCTAAAAATGAACCACTGATTCAGTTCAGAACCAAAAATATAGATACTGGCATATTATAGTACAGTTCTTGATTAACTGGCACTTCCACTTAGCCATTTATACCTATACATGTAGAAGTTCAATGTGGTGAAACAGATCCCATGGCATATTACTCTAAAAGTGCACAAGCTGAGATTTTACCCTGAAAGCAGGCATACAGAACTTCAAAATGAAGTATCACACTCACTTTTTTTTCTTTGAACAGGAAGCTATAATCCTTCCCCAGTCAAAAATGAGGCTAAAGACCAGGTATTGAAGATGCCTGTGCTTACAACCCCTAGGTATGATCTTTAGCATTTCACGTAGTAAATTTTTGGCAGTTTCCTCATCTTTAAGCCATTTTCAGTATTATTTCTTTCTCTAACTCAACAATCTTAATTGTTTTGTGTAGCAAAGCCTTTCTAGGGCATGACCATCCAAATCAGGTTGGCCAGTATTCTAGGGACTTCTGAGTTATCAGAATGCGTTATGGGCAGTAAGCCTTTAAAGAGCTGACATTATTCTTGTGGGGTGAGGAGGAAGGGAATACATTTACACAGATAAGTACAAAGTATATAAAATAAATATGAAGATGTTTCTGTTGATGGGGCATAGTGTGCTAACAATTGAAGGATTAGGGCTGACCTAATGTGGGAGGGGGCAACTGATTGAAGTCTTGAAGGCAGTTAGAGATTCCAAGAGGTAGAAGTGATGAGTGAGGGCAGTATAGGCATGAGGGATAGCTTGGGTAAAGGCACGGAGGTAGGAGATTGCAACAAATTTATGGGGAACAGCAAATAGACCACTTTGGCTCAAATTTAGCATGTGTGAGAGGAAGCAATGTGAAATCAATCCAGAAAGATAAGCTGGAGCCAGATCATGAAAGGCTTTAAAAGCTAAGCTGAGGGGTTTGAACTTTATCCATCCTAGTGGAGAGTGACTAAAGTTTCTTGAGTGGGGTAGTGACCTGGTCAGACCAATGGTAGCTGAGTGGAGGATGGATTGGAGATGGGAGAGGCCAGAGGCAGGGGGACCAATCAGGAGGCTATTTCAAGTGTCTAGGTGAGAGGTGGCCAGGGTTTTAGATGGTGGCCAGGGAAATAGAGGAAAGAGGATGAATGTTAGAGATGTTGGCAACTGGCTGAATATGGGTGAAGCAGAGGGAAAGGTCAAGGATAATTTTAAGTTTGGGAACCTAGGAGACTGAAGTGAGGACTGCGATGGTCCTCTCAGTAAGAAAAAAGAAATTGAGGGGGAGGGGTGGGTTTAGGGGGAAAGAGAATGAATTCCATTAAGGACATGTTGACTTTGGGATGTCTATGGGATGTCCAGATGGCAGTGACCAGCAGGTAGTAAGTGCTGAGGGAATAGAACTCAGTAGAGAGAGATCAGGGTTAGATGTGTAGATCTGGGAGGCATCTGCATAGATATGGGAGCTGAACCCGTGGGAACTGATGAAGTCACCAAGAAAGAGAGCCTAATATGGAGTGCTGGGGTACATCCAGAGGATGAAATATGTAGATGATCCAGTAAAGGAGACTGAGGAATGGCCAGATAGGTAGGAATTTGAGAATGTCACAAATACCCAGAGAAAGAGTGGCTAACAGCAAGGTCAAGAAGAATGAAGATTGAGAGAGGAGAAAGAGGGGAGAGAGAGGGAGGGGAAGAGACAGTCAGAGATAGAAACACAGAGG
>NW_027187369.1:1647174-1660889 GCF_028583685.1 Petaurus breviceps papuanus | reverse complement strand
GAGAGAGAGAGAGAGAGAGAGAGAGAGAGAGAGAGAGATTTCTGTTGAGTAATCAGGTTGGAAGCTAGATTGTAAAGGGCTAAGTGAATTGGAGGTGGGGGCGTAAATGAGTCTAGATTTTGTCAGTACCAAAAGACTTATTGAAATGACCAAAGATATGCAGAAGTAAGGAGATAATGTAATGAAAATGGTCTTGTTAACTTTAATTCTAGCTTGTTTGCAAGAGAAACACAATGAACCATCAACTAGTTCTATCAGCAGTTCCCCTACATCCCCCCCCATTTCCTTCTCACCCACCTTTTCCGGCAGATTGCTCCCATTATCACCCCCACTCTCACTTATTTTCAATCTCTATCTACTTGTTCCCTCCCCGCTGCCTTTTCTAGGAGCAACTAGGTGGTACATTGGAAGACTGTTGAAGTCAAGAAAACCTGATTTCCCTTCCTGACTCTTGGTGGTGGTATTACTATGGGCAAATCTTCTAACCCATGAGCCTCAGTTTCCCCATTGGTAAAATGGGGATAATAATAGCACCTACATCCCAGGATTGCTGTGAGGATCTAATGAGGTAACAAATGTGAAATATTTCATAAACCTTAAAGTTCTAGAGAAATGCTGCTGTCATCATCAGTCAATTGATCAATCAATCAACATTTATTAATCAACTCCTGACTGTCTCTTTTTCTAGATCTCACTTTCTGCTCTCTGTAACATAAGAAAGGGAGGTCTCTAAGAATCCTCCCTTCCACCTAGAGACATCTAAGTAGTTATGACCAATTACAAGCTAGGATAAACAAACCTACCAGGGTGAAAATTTTGAGATAAGCAGAAAAAAATAAAGGCAGTCCAATAATGATCAGTGGACAAAAACCAGGGGCTATGAAGTTGAAAGGTTTTATCTAATAGTTCAAAGCAAGCCAGAATGAAAGAAGAGGCCAATCTGCCTCCACTAAGCCAATTATACGTGGCCTCCTTAAGCCATTGAATAAGCTAAGATACACTGAAGTAGCTTTGACAAGCATTCAGGCCTTGAAAGGTATCTATAAATGATGGTAAAGAATTGATGGCCTTCCTTTTAATCTTCTTCCATGTCAAAATAGAAGTAGTCCTTGGAAAGTTGGCAGAGATAGTAATTGAACATGGCCACTTGGGAGTGCCTGTCTCAGTTGTGATGGGTACTCTTCTAATTTAAGGGAACTATTTAGGAACCCAGATTAAACTGACTGAAAGCAAATTGAGATTGATTGATTGACATTTGGCCCATACTGAACCCTTGGTATGACTATAGAATGTCACAGCCAGAAGGGCCCTTGAAACATAGGGCATAGAATGTTAAAGTTGGAAAAGACCTTGGAACAGGGGTGGGGAACCTGTGGCTTTGAGGCCACGTGTGGTCCTTTAGGTCTTAAAGTAACTGAAAGTCAAAAGGCCACACTTGGGGATGTAGAGGGCCACATGTGACCTCCAGGCCACATGTCCCCTATCCCTGCCTTAGAACAGAGAATACAGAATTTCAGATCTGGAAGTATGCTTAGACTACAGAACAAAGAGGTAGGAAGGGCCTTAGGATAGAGAATGGCAGAGCTGGGAGGGGCTTGGAACACAGACTGGCAGAGATGAGAGAACACAGAATGACAGAGCTTGCAGGGACCTTTTTGCCAGCCCTATTCTGTCTCCTGAGCTCTGGTCCCACATGATCAAATTCTTAGTTGGACATTTTCCAGTAGATGGCTTATGAGCATTTAAAATTGAACATGTCCCAAACAGGACTCATTATATCCCCTGCCCCACCCTGTCTCTTTTGCAAATTTTCCTATTACTATAGAAGGCATCGCCATGCTTTAAGCCGTCCAGGTTTGTAACCTCAATCTCATCCTTGGCTCCTTATCAGTACATTTGGGATAATAATAGCACCCACCTCTCAGGCTGGCTGTGATCAGATGAGGTCCTATATGTGAAATGCTTTTTAAACCTTCAAATACCAGAGAAATGCTGCTGTCGTCATCATTATCCAATCAATAAACATCACCGACTATGTGCCAGGCACTGTGCTGAGGTATTTTTCCCCCAGAGATACAATGCTTATTAATACAATACAATATCACTCACCCCACATATCTCATCATTTCCCAAATCTTGTTTCTATCTCTCCAATATCTCTTAATACATTTCTTCCACACCACTCACATTAACCACCACCACAATTCAGGCCTTCATCACCTCTCTATTAGAGGATTACAATAGCAAGTCTGAAACAGCTAGGTGGCACTGCAGTGGATAGAGCACCAGGCCTGGAGTCAGGAAGACCTGAGTTCAAATTTGGCCTCAGACATTTAGTAGTTGTGTGACCCTGGGCAAGTGTAACGTAATGTCAAGGAAAGGCAACTTCCCAAGGTTCAGAATACCAGCATAGGTGCTCTCCATTTTATTCAGTGACAAATTAAGAACAGAGAAGATAAAAATATTACATCATTCAAAATACAGCATTTACTAAGTGTGATTAAATAATCTCCAAGTACTACCCCACCCCAGGACCTTACATTCATTCAATCAATTACAAAGTCCCTGTTCTAAATACTACTCCACCCCTAGGCTGTACCTTCATTTAGTCCATCACAAAGCCCCTCTTCTCAAATGGAGATTAGTTTCCAATCATAAGTAAAGTACATTCATTTGTTCAATCACAGAGCACAAAAAGGTCAAAAGTTCCCCACCCCTGGATCACAATTGAATCTACCCCAGAGTTACAACAAGTTTAAGCACAGCACTTAATACCCAAATGGAGGTCTTTTCTTCATCTTGACACAAGGCAAGTTCTCAGCAATCTTTGTTCCTGGGGAGACAAAGCTTAGCAAGGCCACAAGATACATTGCCAGTCTCTTCATTAATTCATCCTCTGTCTGCAGAACAGTCCTAGGACCCTTGAAAACATTAGCAAAACCCTCTCCCAGGATTTCTATAAACATACAACAAGAAAATCCTTCTTCAGGGCTTCTAAACCAACAGAAAGGTTCCCAGACCCCTGCAACAACAGCACTGTCCTTCACCAGTGGACAGTATTCACTCTCTGTCTGCAGGACAGTCTCAGGAGCTCTGAACCAACAGAAAGGTTCCAGGACCTCTTCAACAACAGGACTGTCTTTCACCAGTGGACAAATCTGGCAAAACAACATCAAAACAGACAGACAAAGTACCAGCAAAACAGCCATGTCTCCTCAGTCCTTGGCAGCTCAGGGGGCAGGTCTCAAAAGTCCAGGGCAATTCAAAGCGGCCACCAGCAATTCTCTTAGTCTTTCTCTCTCCATGAGGTGCTGCTTCCAAAAAGATCTTCCGCCTCTCTCTAGTGTCTCTCCAAACTACATCACCAGCTTCTCCCAGTTCAGGACTTTCTTTTCACATCAACAAATCCATCCCACAGGTGGGATTAACAAGCTCTGGGTTTTAACACAATCAATTTGAAAACCAAGCCAATACAGGGGGATCTTTATATTCCATTACTATCACAGCAAGTCACTTCACCCCGTTTGCCTCAGTTTCCTCATCTGTATAATGAACTGGTGAAGGAAATGGCAAACTACTCTAGTATCTTTGCCAAGAAAAACCCAAATGGGGCCATGAAGTCAGACATGACTAAAACTATTAAGCAGCAACAACAAATAACCTCCTAATTGTTCTCTTTGTCTTAAGTCTCTTCTTACTCCAATCTATCTTCCACATAGTTTCCAAAGTGATTTTCCAAAATGACCATGTTATTCGCCTATTTAGTATACTTCAGTGGCTCCCTGTTACTTTAAGGATCAAATAGAAACTCTCTTTGTAAGTGATAGGTTTATAACTTTTGCCCTCTTCTTATTTTTCCATCTTCTTACACATTATTCCCCTATGTGCATTTTATGGTCCAGCTATGGCCTTCTTGGAAGTTCTCATTCATGATACTTAATCTCCTATCACCATGCCTTTACCCTGGCTGCCTCTCATGCTTGGAATAAGGGAATACTTTCCCTTCTCATCTCTGTCTTTTAGAATCCCTGCTTTCCTTCAAGAGGCAGCTCATGTCAGCAGGAGGTCTTTCTTCTCTCCCCACTCTAACCAGTGCCTTCCTCTCTAAGGTTTCCTTTTATCTGTTCTGTATATGCTCAAATATATAGTCCTCCTTCCCTACCATTAGAATATAAGCTCCCTGAAGGCAGGAACATTTTTTCTTTCAGTTTTTCTTTGCTTAGCATAGTGTCTGGCACATAGTAAACATTTAATAAATGCTTGTTTCAAGTCCCTGGGAAAGTTGTAAACATCTTGTTCCCCTCTCCTGCAAGCTGGAGGGTTTGCTCCTTTTTCCCAGCATGCAACTGCAATTTGCCCAAAAAGGCATATGTGTGGGGTGTTACACAATTTTGAGACCTGAGGACCCAGCATACTCTATCTTTTATTTGTTGAAAGCAAAAACCCTTCCTTTTTGCTTATGTAGGGCTGCTGACTCCTCAGTAGCTACACAAAGTTCTGTCTCATCAGCTCTCAATACCATCATGAAAGTTGTGTCATCAGCCCTCAGTACTGTTCAGTTGCACTCCTTGAGAGTGAGAATAGTTGCTAGAAAGGCCAGGCCAGGGTGAAGGAAGTCCTACCTTGTTGGGAAGCCCACGAGGTGGCAGCTGCAGCAGCTTTAAATGTACACATGACCACACATGATAAAGCCCCAGCTTTCTCCTTCCAGCTTTATCTTATCAGGCAGTGCACTGCAGCAGAATGATTGGCCTAAATGCCTACCGTTCCACCTCCCTGTTGAAAACGCCAGCATTTCTCCTTCACTGATCCACCACAGATCTGTTTGCTTGACTCAGTGTCGCTTAATGGGAGCGACCCATGTAAATAGAACATGCATCGACCAAACAAGAAGCCCTGCTGTGGTGGGAATCTAATTTTAACTCTCCCAGCAGTTTGGTAGAAAGTCTTCCAGCAGACCTGAGAGACAACAGTGGTTTTCCCAGAGACTAAAATTCTCAGCCCACCTTGTTCTAGAGTGTTTCTAGGCATACCTCATCTAATGCCACTTATTAATTCCGGGAAAATGCATTATTAGGTGAAATAACATGACAAGAGATACTTAATTCCATAGGAACATTATAAAAGGGCTGAGTGACAAGACAGTGGGGATTTCATGACTCTAAATGGCTAGAGTTTGGTTATAATGTATTAACATCACAATTGCATTAAGAGGCAGCGAATGGGGTGTGGCAGAGAGCTTTGCAGTCTCGGTCAGGAGAGACCTGGGTTTGAATCCAAGCTCTGCCACTCATGAGCTAGCTGTGTGACCCTGGACAGGTCACTTAGCCTCAAAGAATCATAGAATTTCAGTTAGAAGGAACCTCAGTGCCCACAGTCATAGTATCATAGATCTATTTAGATCTGGAAAAGACTTTGCTCATCAAGGGACAGCTAGGTGGCACCATAGCACACAAAGCACTAGACTTGGAATCAAGAAAACTTGAGTTCAAGTCGGGCCTCAGACACTAGCTGTGTGGCCCTGGATAAGTCATTTGACATTTCTGCCTCAGTTACCTCATCTGTAAAATGGGGATAATAGTTGCATGTTTCCTCCCAGGGTTGTTGAGAGACCCAAATGAGATAATAGTTGTAAAGTGCTATGGAGAACTTCAAGTATTATATAAATGCTAACTTATTATTAATCTAACCTTTTCATTTTATGGTTGACAAAGCTAGAGCTAGCTGGAACCAGTTAGGGAGCTGATTGTTAAATTTTTAGTGTGAGCATTTATGCTTTGAAAATCAGTCAATGCGAGGGGGCCAGGTGGAGCAGTGAGTAAGAGCACCGGCCCCCGTCGTCAGGAGACCTGGGATTGGTGTTCTGGCCTCAGATACTTAGCACCCACACAAAATAACTGGCCGTGTAACCTTGAGCAAGTTATTTAACCCCAACTGCTTTAAAAAAAAAAAAAGAAAATCAGTCAATGTTACAAATCAGGGCTTGATTTATTGTTTTGTTGATTGTCCCAATTTAAGAAAGTGTTGGAGAAAATGTTGATAATATAGATTAAACTTAAAAGTGTATCATGTGTACACATTTTTTTTTGCTGGAGAGCTGGTTGTTAAACATTTACCAGCACACCCCTGTTTGTTATCATTGCAAAATGGCTCATTAATATAGAATCCTGAAGGTGGTAGGAGTGGGGAAAGAAGGGAACAAACCATTAAAGATCTTGCCATTGTTTCCAGTATTTTTTTTTCTGGCCCAGTTTTTTTTATTCTACATCAAGTTCTTTTTGCTTACATAGCCATTTTAATAGGAGTTTCTTTTGCTCTGCAAAGAAGTTCTGATAATTTGGCAAAAGATTTTGACTGAGTCCAAGGTTTATAGAACAAATCCTTTTATTAAGGGGATTTGTTCTGTGAAGTTTGGATTCAGTCAAAGGGCTGCCCTTGAGGACTTAGAGGGATACATGTGGCCTTGAGGCTGCAGGTTCCCTACCCCTGCCATAGATGTACCCAGACTCTCCAGCAAAAGGACAGTGTGATCATTTTTTCTCAAATGAATGAAGTTCTAAGTGCATTTAGACAATGTTCTCCAAGAAGGAAGTAGCAAATCAGCTATGATTTTGCCAAGAGTTTGAAAATGAATGATTTTAAAGAGATATGACCCACAGCAAGCAGATCTGGGACCTATGCTCCAAGCAGATATGTCCTGTTACTATTAAAAATAGCATCTCTAATACATTTTATTTCCAAACTACCTTCCTATCTTTCCTATCCAGGTAAGATCCTATTCCCAGGAACTGGAAGAGCACCCAAATCCTCTGTTTGTTAGACTGTCATTATTAAAAAGAATAGTTTTGGGGCTCCAAGTGAGACACAGATAAATGAAGGTGCTTAATTTTAATGAGAGAAAGAAAAAAGAAAGAACCAAGCAGGGTAGTCTGTGACGAGAACCCTGTGCCAGTAGGAGACTGCCTTGAAAGGTATGGCTTGATATTAATTTAAATCAGACAGACATTGGCACCTCATTCTTTTATTCTGCATTAACGTTTTGATTTAGAACAACAGATTGCTGCAGTGAGGGAGCCATCTGCTGCGAATCTACCTGATGACTCTGCTAGCAGAGGAAGCCGGGGGCTCCTGGAACATGTGCAAGAGGGACACACACCATTAACTAAATGACAGGATGAGATATTCAAAACTTCAGAGGGTCAGAGGAGGCAAAATCAGAGAAGGCAAGCTGGAGCAAATATGGATAGGAAATCCAAAGGAATGAAATGATCGCTGAGAGCCAATG
This sequence comes from Petaurus breviceps papuanus, assembly GCF_028583685.1. Taxonomy (NCBI): domain Eukaryota; kingdom Metazoa; phylum Chordata; class Mammalia; order Diprotodontia; family Petauridae; genus Petaurus; species Petaurus breviceps. Next base: position 1,653,604 of record NW_027187369.1, on the reverse strand, counting down.
GGAGCAAATTTTGGCTGGAAGTTGAGTGGGCTTTCTTTAAAAACTAAAAGGGCATGGGGTGGGTAGGTGGTGCAGTGAATAGATCAACAGCCCTGGAGTCAGGAGGACCTGAGTTCAAATCCAGCCTCAGACAATTGATCACACTTACTAGCCGTGTGACCTTGGGCAAGTCACTTAACCCCGATTGCCCTGCCCTCCCCCTCCAAAAAAGCAAAAAATAAAAATAAAAACTAAAAGGGGAAAATGTAAGCTTTGGATACATTTTCCAGGGGCTTAAAGGTGCTCCATTAAGCATTGTTTTTTTAAAGAAAATTTAACCATTTTGTATGAAAACATTTCTCTGAGCTCTGTTACAACTCTCCTAGCCTTTTAAAAGAGACATTAATTATTTTGAACACCAAACATGGGCCTGTGCCATGCATCCAGTGATGCCCTTAAGGGCTATAGAGGCATATAAGGGTATTTGCCCCTGCACTAAATGGTCCCTGGTTGCTGTGCTTTAAAAAAAATCTGCTATTTGTTCATTACCAGTTGTCACTTCTCAGTATATCGGCTTCTAACTCCACCCCCTTGCCTCACTTCTAAGAGGCAGTGTGATACAGTGGAAAGAGAAATGGATATGGATTCAGAAGTCTCGGGTATGAATTATAGTTGTCTCTCCAGTTAGTTTTGTGACCTTGGACAAATTGTTTTACCTCTCTGAGAATCGGTTTCCTCATCTGGGGAACAGTCATGCTTGTACCATCTATCTCTCAGAGCTAATTTGTATCAGCTAATTACAGGTTACTAATCAGTTATCTTCATTTTATTCACAATTTAAAATAACCAAACATTGGGTTGAGGATGGCTTTTGTGTTTCTCTTTTGTAATGAAATGCATGGGCTTTGTGACATCTATTTTCCATTCCACTCAGTCTTTCTGATTTACTTTTAATCTCATGGCTATGTTCTTGAATGTTCAAGTTGTCAAAAGTTGGAGTACAGAGTAAGTGAGACATGGCTACACATTGTTTTGACCATCATATATTCACATACTAAGGTAAAATTCCAGTTTTGATAAAATTAGAAGTTGGTCAAATTTTGTACAATGGACTGAACCAATGGTTTCTAGGAATGTTTAATACTTTGTGTATGAATTTCAGGAACAAGTTCACCTTGCTCTACCGGGAATAACCATGGCAAATTGATTAAGATCATCTCTCATCTTAATCAGAGGGGATTCAAACATCCAGAATAGTAGTTACCAAGACAGGAGAACATGGAGTTACTCATGACTCTCTGTCCTGCCCTCTAGTGGGGAATAAATGACCTTGCCCTTCTCCAGAATGTGAGGAGTGTAAAGTATTCCAAAAAATTGTAGTGGAGATTTAAGCTATTACCACCTAAAGGTAAAGATGAAATAGTAATTGCTAGCATTTATATAGCATGTTAAGCTTTACAAAAGCATATTCACATATACCATATATATGTATATGTGTATCTATATATCTATCTATATCTGTTTGCTTTACATCCATTATTTCATTTGATCCTCACGACCACCCTGTAAGGTAGGTGCAATTATTGTTCCCACTATACAGGTGAAGAAACTGAGGCTCACATTGGTTAAGTGACTTATCCAGGGCAAATGACAGACACAATTCTAATTCAGGTCTTTCTGACTCCAGCTTCAACACTCTATTCACTAAGCCACCTAGATGCCTCAAGAATCAAATATTTATTCCTAGACTCAATAGGGAGCCACCAGAGTTTATTGAGTAGGGAAGTGATACTATTAGGCCAGTTCTTTAGGAAATTCAGTTTGGCAGCTGTGTGGAAAATAAATCATAGAGAGGAGAGACTAATTTGGGGGCTATAGCAGTGGTCCAGATTATGACGGTCTTAACTAAGCTGTGTTACGGAGGAGAAGGGGATACATATGAAAAATGAAATGGATGTAAGAGTGACAAGATTTGGCAACTAATTGGCTATGTGGGGTGAGGAAGAGTGAGGAGTCCAGGGTTATGGTAATGTTGGGAACTGGTTGGATTTGAAGGATGATAATAGAAAAGTTAGAAAGAGGGGCGGGTCTGGAGGGAAGATGAGTTCTGTGTTGGAAGTGTTGAGTTGGAGATGTGTGTGTAGAACATCTATTTAGAAATAGCTAAGAGGTAGTTGGTGATATGGGACTGGAACTTAGGAGAGAGACTGGGGCTACATATATAAAGCCAGGAGTTATCTGAATAGAGGTGAGTTAAACTCATGGGAGTTGATGAAGTCACCAAATGAGGGGGAAGAGAGTAGAGAACTTGGGGTAGAGCCTTTGGGACCAATAGTTAGAGGATAGGATGTCAGTGATGGTCCAAAAAGGAGACTGAGGGAGGGCAGGCGGGAAGGCAGGAAGAGAACCAAGAGAGTATAGTGTCGTGAAATCCCAGAGAGGAGAGAATGCCCAGGAAGAGAAGGTGATTAGCAGTGTCTAAGGCTAGAGAGGTCAGGAAGAATGAGGCCTGAGAAAAGGCCATTGGATTGGGCCATTAAGAGGTCACTGGTAATTTGGGGGCAGGATCAACTGAGTGAGGAGTCAAGGAGTCAAGGGAGACCAGAAAGATGATGGTACTACAATGGGGAAGTGATAAAAAGGGGTGGACCTGGGGAGAAACAATGTGCAGGAAGGGAAAAAAGCCCATGGAGGCTTGTTCATTTTGTGTTACTTTTTCTCATCTCAAAATGAAAAATGTATGTATGTTTGTATATGGGGGCAGGGGAGGGAGGGAAATATTATTCATTAGCCACTGTTTCAAGACCAGTGATCCTAGGACCCAAGACCAGGGTACCTGAATTAAGTGCCATTATTATCCCCATTTTACAGTCAAGGAAACTAAGGCAAACAGAGGTAAATAACTTGCTCAAGGTCACACACAAGTATCTGAGGCTGCATTTGAGCTCAGGTCTTCCTGATTCTAGGCCCATCCCTGTGTTCCTCTGTCCCAGCTGATCACACATCCCTTGGGGTACCCACTTTGAAGACTATTATTGATTTAGTCCAAATCCTTCATTTGACAGATACTGGACTGAGGCCCAGAGTTAAGTAATTACTCAAAGCCACACACAGAATCCTAGTTCTAGAGCTGGAAGGAACTTCCAAGGCCATCTAATCCAACCCCTTCATCTTGCAGAGAGAGAGGGAGACAGAGAGAGAGAGAGAGAGAGAGACAGACAGACAGACAGACAGACAGAGAGAGCAGAAACCATGTGTCTATCACATAGTACAACTGAGGCCCAGGGAGGGGAAGTGATTTGTCCAAGGTCATACAGGTCATTCATGACTGAACTAGGATTCGAACCCAGTTCCTCTGAGTCCAGAGTCAGTGCTTTTTCCACTGTAGGCCCCCCACAGGATGAGATGGGAGGAGGGGGTGCCAATTAGATTCTCCTAGAAGGTCAGGGCCATCTCCCAATGTTCTCATTTCCTTTAACACACCATTCTCACGCTACTCCCTGGACTTAGCTAACCCTTTTTTGGAGCCTATTTATATTTCCAGCCTGTACCAACTCCTGGGGAATAAAGTTCCCTATGTTTGCTCCCCACTGTGTAAAGTAGGACTTCCTTTTATTTGTCCTAAATCTGCTTCTTCTAAGCTTTAAGGGGAGTCCCCTAGTTCTAGCATCCCGGGATCTGGTGGCTGAGTCCACCCCCATTCCCTCAGCCTAGCCCCTGAGGCCTATGGCCTTCATCATTTCTCAGGTTGTAATCCTATGCCTTCTCTCAGCCTTGGTCTTTCCCACTTTAGCAGGCCCAGTCTTTTTAATTCCCTTAAAGGTCCTAAAACCCCAGAGATAAATGCAGCTGCAATAGCCAGTGATCACTAAGGCTTGCTTCCATGGCATGTCAACATGTACAAAGCCCTTTACCCAGCACTCTCTGGTGAAGTCAGCAGAGTAAATATTGCTGCACTCCAGTCATCTTCCAGCCGGGCTACTGCTTCCCTCCACCCTCAGAGGATTGCAGTGCAGATTATAGCTTTTGAGTTGGAAGACATATTGGAGCCATTGAGGCCACCCCTTTCATTTTACAGATGATAAAACTGAGGCCCAGAGAGGGGAAGTGACTTGCCAGGGTTACACAGTAAGTGTCTGAGGCAAAATTAGAACCCATGTTTTCCTGATTCCAAGTCTAGCACTCTATTCACTAGGCCTGGCTGCCACTCCTCTGCTTTGAGCCAGATAACCCATCTCCTGCCATGGGGCCCTGGGCTCCCAGTTGGCAAAATTTCACCATGTCTAATGCCCCCAGACCCTCCATGATTTGCTCTGGTCATCTTTATGCCATCCTTTTCCTTTCTCACTCCCCGTACCTAATTTCTACCTTGAGCTCTAGAAATTAACTTGCCAATACATCAGTCCTGGAAAGGCTACGTCACCTAGCTGTGCCATAACTCCACTCTCTAACTCTGGGACTTACAGATAGAAGCTCCCTCTTCTGTCTCCCACTCCCCTATATATGTTGACTTCTCTTACTACAATGTAAGCTTCTTGAAGTAGAAGCTGTCCCACTTTTCTATTAGCATCTCCAGGGATTAGCATAATGTCTTGCACACAGCACCTAATAAATGCTTTTTCATGCATCATGCACTAATTATTGTACCCATTTTACAGATGAGAAGATTCAGATTCAAGGAAGGAAAGTGAATTGGTCAAGTTCACACAACCAGTAAAGTTTCAGAGCCAGGACATTAAATTCCTTTGAATGTAAGACCAATGCAGAATACCTCCCCAATAATAATGTGCATTTCTAAAGCCCTTTAAGGTTTCACAGAGTGCTTCCCTCCCAATTATCCTTGGAGATATGTAGTACATATTATTTGGAAGCCCAGAGAGGGGCATGACAAAAGGATTCAAACCCAGGGCTTCTGAACCCAAGTCTGACACTGAAAGAAATTGACCCAATGTAGTGGGATAGCTTCCTGGCCAAAGCAGGGCCCTATACCATTAGGCAGCACTCTCTCCCAGCTGTTACATTGTCTGGTCTTGGGCCATTAGGCTTCCTGGACCTTGACTGTGGGTGCTTCTGGGCTGTCGAAGTAAAGATGTGTTGCTTTCCCACAGCTCAGCATCTTTTAGGTGAAAGGGGGAAGGAGGGATGCCAGGAGTGGGAAGGGGCTGCAGTGGATTTCCTTCTGGCAGCTCTGTTGATGGCAGCTTTGGTAAAGGCAGTCAGGTTTCTAGAGCTTAGAATAGTGGGAGCTCATTTAGGTTAATCGTATTAACACATTTCACACTAAATTTCTTAACTGGCTGCCTCCTTCAGTGGCATTTTTGGTCACCTTTGGAGCCTGCTACTGAAATACTCTGTTCTTGTTTCCTTTTAAATAACCTTCTGAGCCAATGAACTTGAAAAGGTTGTGTCAGGTAGAAGTGTTTATGTACTCACGTCTCATCTCAAATAGCATGAAGATGAAAATACCCTGCAAACGTATTTACCCAGGACCTGGTGCTATATAATTCAGGGGATGTGCACAATATCTGGGCTGTCATCAGCCATGTAGCCTCCTCCTAATCCCGGGCCTGGACGATGGCCAGTGAGAAATGAATGGTCCTCACACTCAAATCACTTCCGCCCATTCAAAGGCTTGCGTTTTCAGGTGCCTCGCAATTTCCTCTGCTTTGCTGGAAGTGTCACTAGATAAATAGCTGGGCATCAATTGAAAAGAACCAGATGAACAGTCAGAGAAGGTGATTTTAGGAGGAGGTCACCGAAGTCCAGAGCTGGAAGGGACCTGTCTGCACCCAAATCCTCTTTCACACCCAAAAGCCACTGGGTGAAGACTTCGAGAGAAGGAACTCATTACTTCTGAAGAGGAAAGCTTTAGTTTTTTGGTCAAAAGATATGGGTTCAAATCCTGGCACTGCCATTTGCAACCTGTGTGACCTTGGCCAATCACTGCCCTTCTCTGGGCCTCAGTTTCCTCCCTCTGTAAAATGGGGGGGGGTTGGACTAGATGGCTTTTGTAGTTCTAAATCTATTCTTATGATTCTAAAGATTGGTTTTGGGGACAGTAGAAGCTGAATGAGGATGTGGCCAATGATAGAGACAGAGAGAGACAGAGACAGAGACAGAGAGAGAAAGAGGAGAGAGAGAAAAGAGAGAGTAAGAGGAGAGAGAAAAAGAGAGAGAGAAAAGAGAGAGAGAGAAGATAGAGACAGAGAGACAGAGAGAAAGAGGAGAGAGGGAAAGAGAGAGAGAGAGAGAGAGAGAGAGAGAGAGAGAGAGAGAGAGAGACAGAGACAGAGAGAGAAAGAGGAGAGAGAGAAAAGAGAGAGTAAGAGGAGAGAGAAAAAGAGAGAGAGAAAAGAGAGAGAGAGAAGATAGAGACAGAGAGACAGAGAGAAAGAGGAGAGAGGGAAAGAGAGAGAGAGAGAGAGAGAGAGAGAGAGAGAGAGAGAGAGAG
>NW_027187369.1:1641396-1647074 GCF_028583685.1 Petaurus breviceps papuanus | reverse complement strand
AGAGAGAAGGAGGAGAGAGAGAGAGAGAGAGAGAGAGAGAGAGAGAGCAGAAACCATGTGTCTATCACATATTGCAATGGGGTCTCATTGACTTGGAACTTCAATGAATTACCAGAATGTTTTCACATACCCTGATCTTAGGAGGAAGAGGGCACATAATAAAAGAAGCTGTGTGGTATAGTAGAAAGAGCTTGGGGCTAGAACACAGGGGACTTGGGACCTTGTACCCACTCTGTCACTGACTAATTGTGGGACTTTGGATAAGTCATAAGGGAGGCAGTTTGGTACAGCTATTGGTTTAGAACAAGTCCCTTTCCCTCCCTGGGCCTCAGTTTCCTCTTCTGTAAAATGAAGTGACTGGGCTAGATGGTCTCTGATGTCCTTTCCAGCTCTGGGGCTCAGATCCTATGAGTCTCTTTTTTTCTGGACCTTAGTAAAATGAAGAGGTTAGACCAGCTGATCTCTAAACTCTCTCCCAGCTGTGACATTCTGTGTTCTCTGTTCCTGGGCAGAGGGTTCTCAAAGGGCTACCTTCCAAGGGGCCATTTTGAAGACATTGCTGACCCTCTCTGAAAACTAATTGTATAGCAACAGGCTGCTCCTTATTGTCATATTGCTGATTTTCCCCAACAAAGCTTAGCTTAGCCCACAGAAACAGGGGTGTCCAGATCTCTTCTCTTATCCCACAGACATAACTGTGACTCGTGAAGGGAAACTATTTCTTGCCAAGATCTTTCCCTCCTCAGCTGGATTATAGTGGGAAGTGAGAACCCAGAGGACGGCTAGAATGGAGCCTCCTGGAGGGCAGGGACTGTTTCCTTTTTATTCTTGTTTACCCAGTGCTGAGCACAGAACATGGATCATGGCAGGCACTTACTAAGCACTTGTTGATGACCGAACAATACTGCTATCCGACCTAGACCCCAAAAAGATCAAAGAAAGAGGAAAAGGACTCATATATACATAAATATTTGTAGTAGCTCTTTCTGTGGAGGCAAAGAATTGGAAACTGAGGTGCTGCTCATCAGTTGGAGAATGGCTGAACAAGTTGTGGTCTATGAATGTGATGGGATACTCTTACACTGTGAGTAATGATGAAAAGGATGGTTTCAGAAAATCCTGAGAAGACTTGTATGAACTGATACAAAGTGAAGAGAACTAGGGGGACTATGTTCATAGTAATAACAACGTTGTAAAGATAATTAGCTCTCAAAAACTTAGGAACTCTGATCAGCACAAAGACCTACGACTATTCCAAAGGATTTATGATGAAATGTTCAATATACCCCTGAGTAGAGAAGTGATGGACTCCAAGCACAGATTGAAGCCCATTTTCTTCTCTTTCTTTTTCTTTCTATTTTTGGATGTGGCTAAAGTGGGAATTTGTTTTGCATGACTATACATATTTGTAAGGAACTTTTTTTCATGCCTTCTTAGTGAGTGGGGGAAGGGCAGAAAGGAGAGAGAGAGAATTAGGAACTGAAAATAAAAGTTATTGGAAAGAAACCAGTGCTTGTTGATCGATTGATTGACCATATAGATCTAGGGCTAGAAGGGACCTCACAGGCCACCTAGTCCAACTCTCTCATTTTAAGATGAGGAAACTGAGCCCCAGAAAAGGAAGGGACTTGTTCAAGGTCACACAGAGTCTTCTAGATCTAGAGATTGAAGGGACTTCAGAGGCCATGTAGTCCAATCCCCTCCCTTCAAAGATGAAGAAACTGAGGCCCAGGGAGGTTAAGTAATTTTTTTAAGGTCACACAATAATGATTAGGAGTAGTATTTGAACTTAACACCTTTGACTTCAGCATCAGTGTTCTTTCTACAATATTATTCCTGTGAGGTAGGTAGTGCAAGCATTACTGGCCCCAGTTTCCAGATGAGGAAATGGGGATTTAGTAGATTTGCTCAGAGTGACGAAGATAGTAAGTGTCAGAGCTTGGAATTGGAACTCCTAACTCCTAGCCAATTCTACACTCTTTCCCCCTGCATCACACACTGAGGCATCTCACCCATGGAAGGACTGTGGTAAATTTGTAGGTCCACCCCAAAATATAAGAAAAGAAACCAAAATGGTGGTGGATATCTTGTCCTAAACTATCTGTACATAGGTGGGCAGTCTCTAGATGGTCCTTCATACTATACATTTTGTCATAGAATCCACGAATGGTCCTGTGCTCTGGGAGGGAACATATTCTTGCAATCTGAGAGATGCCATTAACTAAATGACTCATTTCGTCTTGGCCCATCTCTCTGTTCCTTCAATTCCCTCTTTCTTGGGGAAGTAACATCAAAAGCAAAGCCCCACTCCCAGGGAACTACTGGTACTGCCCATTTTCCTGAGTCCTTGATGACAAGGCCCCAGACAGCCTGGGCTTGACTGAGGCCTCCAAAAGCTATTTCCTACTTTCTTCCTTTCAATGGCATTAAAATAGAACTTTTCATTTAAAGACAAATTTCTTCTCCTTCAAGTCAGCAAGTACCAAGGTTAATCTGAGCAGCACTCTATGGGGGGGGAGGGGTGTAATAAAGTGCCAGCCAGCTCTAGTTCTGAGACAGGAGAAAGGAACTCCCAGGTCTATTATGTCTCACTCAAAGAAGGCACTATCCACACTAAACTTCTTAAGGCACAGAGGGCCTTGGGCTTTGGTCCCTAGGGGGAAGGCATGTGCATCTAGGAGGTCACTGAAGGGTACCACAGAGCTCCAAAGATGCCAGGGCCTGGAGGGAGAGCCCCAGTAGCATTCCTGCTGCTCTGCTGTGACTCACACATCTACTCCAGCCCATCTCCTCCAAGTCTCTCTCCACCTCGCTCTCATGGTCTCTCAAAGCTTGTTGCTTGTTTGTTCTTTGTTCTCTCTCTTTCTCTCTCTGTCCCTCTGTCTCTCTGTGTCTCTCCCTCCCTCTCTCTCTCCATGTCTACTATTTCCAACACTTTCTTGATATCTCGATGTCTCTTTTGGTTTCTGTCTCTGTTTCCTTGTCTCTTTCCCTTATTCTCACCTACTCTCTTTCTCATTTGCTATCTCCGTTCCATTCTCTGTGTCTTTCTCCCTTTCTCTCATCATCACTTTCACTCTCTGTCTCTTTCCATCATTCTTTCCCCCTCTCTCTTTTTTAAAAAAAGTCAAGTTCAAGGGTATAGTTCAAGTATTTATTCCATGAACAATGAAGTGTTAAGTGTCACTGGTATGATAAGTACCCATGAACTTCACGCCCAAAGTCAGCTTAACTCACTGATATCCAGGAAGAGGCAAGCATACAGCTAATCAAAGAGACATCCCTGATATTACAAGAAAGGCCTCATCCCTAAAAGCCTGTGTTAATCAGGAGCTAACCCCTTGTCAAGGGACACCAGCCCACACAAGGCTGAAAGTAGGTAGTAAGACAGCTGGGGATCTGGGGGGATGGGTTTCATTCTTATCTAGCACATCTGGATGAATAGGAGAAAACTGGAGGAAGCCCCAGCTATAGGTTTGCAGGTGCAAACCGGAGCATAGGATCTTGGAGGAGCAGGGTGGCAGCCTAGTATAGGGAAAGAACACTGGCTTGGTGCCTGGACCCTTGGGTGCTAGTTCTGGCTTGGGAAGTTTCTCTCTTTGAGCCTGTTTTTTCCTGTAAAATCCTAATATCAGAGATCGACAGATAGAGGGAACCTCAGAGGAAGAAAATGAGCTCTAGAGGTTAATGATTTGTCCAAGATCACACTTGTAGTAAATGGAAGAGCCAGTACTTGAACTCAGGTCCTGAGACTCCAAGTTCAGTGTTTTTTCCCAGGACATGAGAAGGGTTTGTTGATGGAGTTGACTTCTAAGTTCCTCTTTCTATTCTAACATTCTTCATTTGCTAAGTACCAACTTTGTGCAAATAGGGGTGGGACTGGAAAGTGGAACAAAAATGAAAACAGAGCATACCCTCAAGGAGCTTACATTCTATTAGGGTCTATGTGCTAAAGTGTCTCCTATCCTACATTTTCTGTTCCATGGTCTACTATTAATTACATCCTGTGTTCTAAGATCCCTCCCAGCTCTGATGTTACATGTTCTAAAGTCCTTCCCAGCTCCAAGATTCTCTGTTCTAAGCTCCCTTCCTGCTCTTTCTGTCTTGTATAATCCTTCCCAGCTTCCATGTCCTAAGGGCTCTCAGTCTGACCTTCTGTGTTCTAAGGTCTCTTTCTGCTGCCATTTCTGTATTATAACACACATTTCCTAGCCCCATCCCTGATCTTCCATGTTCCAAGGCCCCTTGGGATCCAGGGCTCTAGCATTCTCTGTTCTTAGGCCTCTCCCAGTTCTTAAACTCTAAGTCCTAAGGGCCCTCCCAACCCTCATCTTCCCATATTAGGAGAAACCTTCTAGCTTGGACCTTCCCTGTTCTTAGGTTCTCCCAGTTCCAAAGTTTGCTCTTTTCTGGTCTCTTCCCACTCTTAAATTCTCTGTTCTAAGGTCTCTCTTGCTTCTGACATTCTTTGTTCTAAGGTCCCTTCCAGCTCTGACCTTCCCATATTATAATGACCCTTCTAGTTCTAACCTTCCACATTCTAAAGTTCTTTTCAGCTCTGACTTTATACTATGGCCCCTCCTAGCTCAGACATTATGTTCTAAGGTTTTTTCTGGTTCTGAACTTCCCTGTACTAAGGTTTCTTCCAGATCTTATGTTGTCTGTTCTAAAGCTCCTCCTAGGTCTGACAGTTCTATATTCTAAAGCATTTCTCAGCTCTAATATTCCATATTCAAAAGTCCTTCTCAGTTCTGACATTCTAAGTTCTAAGGGCCCTCTCACGTCCGATATTCTGTGTTCTGAGTTCCCTACCAACTTCCATATTCCATGTCCTAAGGTCTTCCCAGCCCTAATCTTCCAGGTTCTAAGGTCTCTTCCAGTTCTGACTTTCTTTGTTCTAAGTTCCCTCTCAGTTCTAATATTTTATGTTCTAATGACTCTCCTAGCTGTGAAATTCTGTGTCTTAAGGTCTGTCTCAGCTCTGACATTTTCTGTTCTAAGGTCTCTTCCTGCTTTAACATTCTGTATTCCTTCCTCCCCCCATCTCTGCCTGATGTTTCATATTCTAAGCTCTCTTTCAGCTCTTACTTTCTCTATCCTACGATCCCTTCCCCACTACCTAATTCTGTGCCTCAGAGTCCCTCTCTCTTCTGATAATCCTTGCTCTAAGGATATTCCCAGCTCTGACATTCTCTGTTCTAACATTCCTCCCAGCTCTGACATTGTGTTCTAAGGGCCTGCCCAGCTCAGACAGTCTATGTTTTAAATTCCCTCCCAAGTTGTCACTTTCTAAGTACTACAAGTCCTCCCAGCTCTGACTTTCTCTGTTCTATGGTCCTTCCCAGCTTAGACCTTTTATGTTCTAAGTGTCCTCTGAGTCTGATCTATATTGTAAAATCTCTTTTGGATCTGAAAGTTCTATATTCTCAAGCACCCCCTCCCCCAGCCCCAGCCTTGATATTCCATGTTACAAGGGCCCTCATAGCTTTGACTTTTAATGTTCTAAGTGCCCTTCCAGTTTTGACATTATTTATTCTAAGGTGTCTCTCAGTATTGATATTCTTTATTGTGTGGTCTCTCCCAGCTCTGACATTCTGGGTTCTAAGATCCCACCCAGCTCTGACATTCTGTGTTCTAAGATCCCTCCCAGATCTGACATTCTAGGTCCTAAGATCCCT
>NW_027187369.1:1622250-1641386 GCF_028583685.1 Petaurus breviceps papuanus | reverse complement strand
GATCCCTCCCAGCTTTGACATTATGGGTTCTAAGTTCCCTCACAGCTCTGACTTTCTGGGTTCTAAGATCCCTCCCAGATCTGACATTCTAGGTTCTAAGATCCCTCCCAGCTCCGACATTCTGGGTTCTAAGTTCCCTCACAGCTCTGACATTCTGGGTTCTAAGTTCCCTTCCAGTTCTGACTTTCTCTGTTCTATTGTTCTTCCCAGCTTAGACTTTTAGTGTTCTAAGGGCCCTTCCAGTCTGACCTTTGTTCTAAGGTATCTTCCTGCTCTGACATTTCTGTATTCGAAGGCACCCTTCTTCCTAGTACCAGTCCTTATGTTCTATGCTACAAGGCCCCTCCCAGCTCTGACATTCTGTGTTCTAAGTTCCCTTCCAGCTGACATTCCCTACTGTCAAGTGCCTCTTAGCTCTGACATTCTGTGTTCTAAGGTCCCTCCCACTGAGATTATGTTCTAAGTGCCCTTCTAGCTCTGCCTCTCTGTATTCTATTATCCTTCCCAGTTTAGACCTTTGATGTCCTAAGGGCTCTCCCCAGTCTGACCCTCTCTCTTCTATGTTCTCTTGCTACTCTGCAATTTTTGTATTCTGATGTAACCCCTTCCTAACCCCAGACCTGATCTTCCATGTCCTAAAGCCCCTCCCAACTCTGAGCTTCTGTGTTCTACACTCTCTTTCAGTCCTGACATTTTCTATTCCATGGTCTTCCTAGCTCTGATATTCTCTATGCTAAGGCTCCTCTCAGACTTGACATTCTGTGTTCTAAAGGACATCTCTGTCCTTTCATATTCTAAGGCCCTGCCTAGCTCTAACCTTCTCTGTTTTATGAATTCACAGCCTGACTATGAAAAAAGAACCTTTTGGGCTCAATGTAGACCCGAGCACTTCTAGAAGGATCCAAGATGATTAGCCTGGGCTAGGCCTAGTCTAACCACAGCCTTTTATCATTGCTGACATTCTGATCTGGAGACTAGGCTCAGAAAGGTGTACAACACACACACATGCACACAGAAAACGTGCTGTGTTTCTGTTGGCAAAAATGATCCTGTTGCCTTATTTATAAGTAGCTGATTTTTGTATAAGTGACACCAGAGTCTCCTTAGACACTGGCTGGCATTGCAGGAGCTGCAAATGTAAAGTACAATTCCCCCCAAGTGGATGAAGCTCCAGACCCAGACCCAGGGGACCTCAGGGAGCACTTGGCCTGCCTTTCTCCAATGTACTTAGTGTGCATTATTGTTCTTTCTAGTTATCTGTATACATGCCACATACCCCCCCATGATCAGAGGGCAGGGGCTTCTCCAAACAGTCTCCCTCAGGGCCAAGCAGGGAGTTCTACACCCAGTAGATGCCTAATAAATACCTGTTGCATTTGAAGGATGCTAAAAAAATATGAAGGGAAATGGAGGGATGGTAAGGAGCCTTCCTTCCTGGAGAACTTGAAGAAGAGAAGACATCTCTCAGATATTCACCTTCCCGCAAGCAGGGAATGGACCAAATAAACATCAGCTCTTTCACAGCTCTCAAATACCCGGACTCTGATATCTTTCTTAGGTAAAACCCTCTGGTTCCCTAATCTCAGTATGGTGTATTCAATAAACAGCCACACATGGAGTTAGGAAGATCTGGCTTCAAATCTCACCTCTGACTGTTTGTGTAACCGTAGGCAAGCCACTCCCCTCTCTGAGCCTTGGTTCCCTCATTTGTAAAGTGAGAATATTATATTAGGCAGCCTCTGAGTTCCCTGACATTTCTAGATCTCCAATACTATCATTCAATTCTCTGGGCCTCAGTTTCCCTATCTGTAAAATGGAGGGAATTGGACTAGCTAAACTCTGAAGTCCTTTTCAGTTCTATATTTGTGATCTTTGGGTAAGTCACTTTACCTCCCTGGCCTCAGTTTTTCCATCTGTAAAGTAGAGGGAATTGGATTAGCTGATCCCTGAGTGCCCTAAAGATCTATGATATTAAAGTAGATATAAAATGTTATGAACCAGGTTGACAGAAGCCCTAAGCGGTATGGATGAAATTCATGGTGGGATTTGTTTAGTCATATTAAGAAAGGCTACTGCCTCCAGAAGGTCTCATCTTCCTGCTTGCCCATGCCTAATATATATTTTTTTCACAGAGGATAAAGTCTGAGAAAGAAGCTTAAGAATAAATATGCCCTAGGAGAGAGGACATATGGGCTTAAATTCACACTCATGTTTAAATGACTAATAGCAGAGTTTTTCCCCTTAGGGCAAGTTTTGACAGAGGGTTAGAGAATATACTGGGGAGGGTATGGAGACACTGAAAGGTAGTTAGGGGAGGACCAACCAGGGCCTGGGCATATTTATTCTTAAAGTGCCCATACCAAGGTGTCCATCCAATTGTTCACAAGCAGTGAGTCTAATTTGCTTTGCCTTCTCCCTCTCGTTGTCCCTTTCTTTTCCTTTTTTCTTTAAGGTTCCTGGAGGCCTTTAGCATCTGTTAGTGTCCTTACAGACCATGGCTAGGTGATTCAGCTGGTGATTTGTTTATGGCTTTGAGTCAGGATGGTGGGCTTTCCCTTGTCCAACACAGTCACTGACAGAGGCTGTATCTGGCCCACAAAAACCATTATCTCTTGATAAGAGCTATAGTATGTTTAGGTTGGAATTGAATTCTTTTTTTAATTTTTGCTATTTGGAGGGCAATTGGGGTTAAGTGACTTGCCCAAGGTCACAGGCTAGTTTTTGTATTAAGTGTCTGAGGTAGGATTTGAACTCAGGTCCTCCTGACTCCAGAGCCGGTGCTCTACTCACTGTGCCACCTAGCCTCCCCTTGGAATTGAATTCTAAAAGGCAAGCTGCCTACCAGAGAAAGAGATGGGATTACAGATATAGAGCTAGAAGGACTTCAGGGGTCCATTAATCCAATCTCCCTCATTTTACAGTTGAGAAAACTGAGGCCCAGTAAAGGGAAGTGACTTGCCCAAGGATACAGCCCTAATAAGTAAGTGTCAGATGTGTGAATGAAGGTAAATTGTGAAGATTGCATCTTTTTCGGGTAAATCAACACTCTGTTATATTCTTATTATTATTGTAAGCTTAGATGGAGAGGATTTCATTCACCTGTGATATACACTAAGATTTTCTATATAAATGTCAGGTTTTGCAGCCTATTGGCTGTATAATTTGATACCTAATCCTTTGGCTATTCTAAGAAACTTCAGCCAAAAAACTTCAGCTCCAGTGATGAACCAGGATAGGGGTGAGACATCTAACTGCTGGCATAGCTAGCATAGAGGGGAACCCTAGCTGGAGAAAGAAATTGTATTTTTTTAATAAGGTTCTTTTTTTTTTTTTGCTTTTTAGAGGGGGGAAGGTAGGGCAGTTGGGGTTAAGTGACTTGTCCAAGGTCACATGGCTAGTTTTGTGTGTGTGTGTGTGTGTGTGTGTGTGTGTGTGAAGTGTCTCAGGCTGGATTTGAACTCAGGTCTTCCTGACTCCAGGGCTAGTGCTCTATTCACTGTGCCACCTTGCTGCCCCAAAATTGTATTTTTTTTAATGTTTAAAGGATGCTGGGATATATCATTTATGTTATGGCTGAAGATCAAACATTGGCTAATGTCCAAAAGAGGGAAGAACAAATGCAACTTTGTGCATTATTCTTCTTCTGTCTACACTTCACTTTCCAAGGCTAATTGTTATGTTTGTTTAGCTAAGGGCCTGATCCTTGATTCTAATGCCAGGGGTAGGGAGCCTGTGGCCTCAAGGCCACATGTGGCCCTCTAGGTCTTCAGGTGTGGCCTTTTGACTGAGTCAAAATTTTCCAGAACCAATCCTTTTATGAAGGGGATTTGTTCTGTGAAGTCTGGATTCAGACTGAGTCCAAATTTTCCAGAACCAATCCTTTTATGAAGGGGATTTGTTCTGTGAAGTTTGGATTCAGTCAAAGGGTCACACTTGAGGACCTAGAGGGCCACATGTGGCTTTGAGGTTGAAGCTTCCCCATCCCTCTATCTATTGCATTAGAGATCACTTGTTTTAAAAATGTATATCCTGTATATTTTTCATTTTACATCAGAGAGGCAGCCAAACTTAGGAAACACTTATATAGGCTAATATCTGAGTAAAACATTGTTTTACTTAAGTGAGCTAGCAATTAGCATTGAAAACAAGCTAAACACAAGGCAATGTGTCACAGTGAAAAGAGTGTTGGATCTGGAGTCAGAAGACCTAAGTCCTGTCTCTGAAGCTTACTGCCTTTGGGACCTTAGGCAAATCACTTAGATTCTCTGGGCCTTAGTTTCCTCTTTTGTAAAATTAGGGGGTTAGGCTAGATGACCTTGAAGATTCAACCCAGCTCTAGATCTAGGATCCCATAATGGGCTCTTGGGTACATCCTCTCTGGGCCTCAGTTTCCGCTTGTGTAAAATTAGTGTGTTGGACTCCATGGCCTCTGAAACCCCTTCTAGCTCCAATTGCTGTGATCCGCTGACCTATTTTGGCCTGCTGCAGATGCCAGTCAACTTTTCATCTTTGACCGTATCAGATAGACTTACCGGCACAGACACTTCCACACTTACCCCAGTCTGATCCCTTTCTGTATCAGGCCTACTGATGGTAACTGATGGGAGAGCTGCAAGGAGAAGGGCCTGAGTTTCCCTCCACAAAGTAGATAATTCAGTAAGAGAGAATAATTGAGAGGAGACGGTGAATGAGAAACTTCCACTAATGGACAGTGGAAGGTCCACCTGACGGGGAGGATAATCTGTTACTGTCCCAAAAGAACCAAAGGTCTCCCGCTTCCAAGAGGGCTTGGTTTCATGGAGAGGGTCAACAGTGTAAGGCAGATACAATCAGACACTAAACCATCACAGACCCACATTCACAGAGGGCACCTCAGTACACATTTCATAATTGTGGGAGGCAGGAAAAGTCCAGATTCACATTCCCTCCCTCTACTTCTTTGAGCCTCAGTCTGATCCCTAATTGCCCTAGGACCTTACTATATCCTACCCTGATGTTCCCTTCCTCAACATCACCTCATGTTCTCAGCCTTTCCTGGCCTGCCCCTGTCACAAAACTTACCTGTCCCATTTCCTGTGTCCTTGGGCTCCTGCTAGAAGTTCATCTAGAAAACTAATTCATGCTGAAGTGCTCATGGCAGATAGTGGTTCCCTTCTTCTAGATTACATTTGTGTAGTTTAAAAATGACCTTTGATGCCTTTACCTCAAAAAAGGAAATTCAGCCTATGGTAAAGAAGAAATTGGGGCTGGGATGGGGTAAGGGGTACCCCTTGGCAGCCCCTAAGTCATATCATATAAACAGCTGCTTGGTTCTGCTGTAGGACCTGGGTCTAGGTGTATAAAGCTGAAGGTCAGAGGTTATAGGATCACAGAATGTCAGTTAGGAGGAATAGCCTTTAGAGATCATCTCCTTCAGCCTCCTGCTCTTTTTTTTGAAGGGGGTAAGGCAGGGCAATTATGGTTAAGTGACTTGCCCAAGGTCACACAGCTAGTTTTTTGTGTTACGTGTCCAAGGTCATATTTGAACTCAGGTCCTCCTGACTCCAAGGCCAGTCCTCTATTCACTGCACCACCTAGCCACCCCCAGCCTCCTGCTCTTACACACAGGAAAAGTGAGGCCCATAGAAAGTAAGTGAATTCTCAGGAGCCATCAGATTCCTTTGAGATCACAAGGAGACCTAAGCAGTCAGTCTCCTCATCGTAGTGATTAGGGCATTGAGATCTGGGAAAGTGAAGGACTTGGCCAAGGTCACACAGAGATTCCTAGTATTAGATCTTGAAGGGACCTCAGAAGTCTAGTCTAGCACCTTCATTTTACAGATTGGGAAACTGAGGCTCAGAGCATTGATGTATCTTGCTTAAGGTCACACAGGGAGTGAGTAGAAGATCAGGGATTTCATCCCAGGTCCTGTGACTCAG
The DNA here is from genome assembly GCF_028583685.1 of Petaurus breviceps papuanus. Taxonomy (NCBI): domain Eukaryota; kingdom Metazoa; phylum Chordata; class Mammalia; order Diprotodontia; family Petauridae; genus Petaurus; species Petaurus breviceps. The sequence goes on along the minus strand of NW_027187369.1, from coordinate 1,635,467 downwards.
AATCTAGCACTATTTTCACTGTGCCACACTACCTTCCAAAGGATGGGTACCCTAATCCTTTGACTACCAGTCTAGCATCCTTGCCATTACTCCTTGGTGATCTCTAGACCTCTCTGAGCTTGTGTATGGAATTATCATTCTCACTTTCAGCTCTTCTGGGAAGGGGGGTCAAGCAGTTTACATGCAGTTGTTACATTTCAGGGTCCCTTGGTCTAGAGATCTGGAGCAGAGACGGACCAGTTGGTAGCTTGAGGAGTCAGGGAGGTCAGAGCAGGTAGAGCCCTATGAGTGACCAGAGTCCAAGGCAGAGAAGGAGCTGTCCAGAGTGAACTTCCTCCTTTCTTCATCTCCTTAACTCTGTACCACACTCCTGCATGCACAACACTAAACCGCCAGCTCTCTCACCAGGCTTGTAATTTAAGAGGGGGTGTGGGGGGGAAACATATGTTCCCTTCTCGTCTTTGCTAAGCGAGCCTCCTGCAGACACAGCAGAAATGGTAGGTAGGGAGTCCTGCTGAGAGATGCATTCCTTATTACAGCATTTGTTGGGAACTTGAGAGTGAGCTCCTGGGGCCAGAATGGGCTGGATTCTCCTCCCGCTGTATGCCATGGGCACCTCCCTCTGAAGGCAGCTGGGTAGGCTGGCAGGGGGTGTCGAGCTGGGTAAGAATTGGGCTGGGAGAATTTTTATCCTTCACTATCAAAATTCCCCCAACTCTAGACAGAACAATGCTGAGCAGAATTGAAGGATCCTGGCTGCTTCCCCTACTGCCCTGCCTCTAAAAGAAGTAAACATTTCTAAAAGGCCATGGCCAGTGGAGAATAAAACAGGGAGATACTAAAAAAGCCAGGAGCATCCAGAGGCTGCTGAAAAGCAAAGAGTGTGGCTTGACTTAGGAGCGTACCTGCCTGGACTGAGGTCATTGTCTTGACCTCCTCTCAGTAGAAAGAGATCATTCTTATCTGTCTCTTTGATAACCGAGGACAAAACAATTGGGGTAGGATGTTGTAAAACAAATGGCAGAGTTCCTTGGCATCTGTTACCCAGGGCCTTTGCACCCTTGGTAAATCTGTTCCCTTGTCTGGGTCTCACTTTTCCTATATGTAAATGAGGAGTTTGGAATAGAAGGCCTCTGAGGTCTCTCCCAGTTTGCTATCTATGGTCCTGACTACCTGTGTACCCTTGGAAAAGGCATTTAACCTCTCTGGGCCTCAGTTTTCTTATCTGCAAAATAGGGAAAGGACTGGATTAGATAGCCTCTGATGTCCCTTATGGCTCTAGACTTAATATTGTATGAAGATTAATTAAACCATGCCCCCCCTTCACTTGCTGCCACCAGACAACGAACAACTTCCTTCTTTTAACATCATTGCAGACAGAGGCAAGGCAGCTGAACTACGGGTGCAGGAAGGCAGTAAATTCTACCAAGAGCGCTAAGGAGGGCACCAGGCACTGACGCTGCCTGAAGACAGGAGAGAGAAGCAGGAGGAACTACAGTGTGGAAGCTGGAATTCCTAAACTGACTCCTCTGCAAGATCTGACAGCAGGGAGAGCTAGAGAGGCATGTGAAGTCTCTTTATGCCAAAGCATTGCAAATAGGGGGAGTCTGGCTACCTGTTTGTCTTTCCCTGTGGTTGCTATTTGCATTCCCCAATGTCAGATCTGTCCCTGGGAAAATCTGGTGCAATGGACTGTGCTGTGAGCTACCTGAGTTCTTAGAGTAAACCAAAGGCCTGGCCCATGATGAGTCCATTGCACAAAATCAGCCTCCAGTCACATCCTGGATGGCTCTTTCTGAGTCTTTCTCTATTCTCACAACCATTCCCATTGAAGAGGCCCTGAAATACTATCAGTCAGAAGTTTCTTGTCTGTTATCGTTCCCTCCCTACCCCTCCTGCCTCCTAACCTCATGTGACCAACCCTGTTGGTATCGTCTGACTCCAGGACAACCCCAGTGGGGGCAGGCCTCTATATTCATCCTATAGCCACTTCTCTTCTGGCTTCCCAGCTTGAATTTAAAGCTGTGCCTTCGGAGCTCCAGGGACTCGAACTGTTGCCCAGTTCTGATAATGTCCCAAATTATCCATGAAGTTCCATATCTGGAGTCTGCACTCTGCACATGTGGTATGATAATAATATTACTATTATTAATGATGATGCATTTATATAGAGCTTTGTGTTTTGCATGACACTTTCCATACAAACATTTGGCCTGTGTTTGGGTGGACAAACATCTGTGTTTAGGGTTGGCCTTGTGCTTAGTCAGAGTAGGAAGACTCGAGTCACCAGCAATGGAACTTGAAATTCAACTATTAGAGGTTCATACCTTATGCTATCGACCTCCCAGGGTCAGATAGATAGCTCGAGAGCTGGAGGGGCAACTGTGTCCTTGGAGGACAAGGACCATTTCTTATCCAAAGTTTGTTTCTCCCTCAGCATTGGCACAGGACTCTGCTCCTAGTGGGTGTTCCAGTACTTTGTTGATTGATTAAGGAATGGTAACTTTAAGAGCCTCTTGGTAAAATAAAATGCAGAGAGACCAAGTGTTATAAGTGGTTTGAGAGCCAGATCCGGGAGTGGGGAAGCCTCAAAGTTTCACCTTTGACATGTGCTGATGGCATCACCCTGGGCAAGTCACTTGCCAGACCTCTAAGAAAGACTTGGATTCAAGTCCTACTGATGACAAAAATTGCTATGTGACCCTGGGCAAGTCTCTTCACTTTTCAGTGACTCAGGCACCTTTGGAAGCCTAGAAAGTTGTGGAGAATCTACTTATCTGCAGTGGGAAAGAGATTTTCCCCTCTGAGAGTTCCTTATATCAATGAAATCATAGGTCTGGCCCTAAAATTAAAAATAGAATACAAATGCTCTTGGGGTATGTTCTTGTGGGAGAGTGGTATCCATGAACTCTTTATCAGCCATTAATACTGTGTGATAGAAAGAACACTAGATATGGAAGCAGAAATCCCTGGGTTTGAGTCCTGGCTCAGTCACTTATTAACTGTTCTACCTTAGGCAACTTTCAGGGGTAGGGAACCTTCAACCTTGAGTTCACATGTGGCCTTATGGGTCTTCAGTGCAGCCTTTTGACTGAATTCAAGTTTTACAGTATGAATCATTTTATTCAGGGAATTTGTTCTGTGAAATTTGGATTCAGACAAAGGGCCACACTTGAGGACCTAGAGGGTCACATGTGGTGTCGATGCCACACATTCCGTACTCCTGGACAAGTAGCTTCATTTTCTCATCTGTAAAATGGGGATAATGATACGTCTACCTGCCTCATCATATCACTGTCAGAAAATTGCTTTGTAAACCTTAGAAGTAGTATAGAAGTGTGAGTCAGTGATTATTATTGGGAAGCTAGCAAGGTAGAGGGTGTAGGAGGCCAAGGGTATGGAGGCCAGCCACATGGCAGCCAAGAGGAAGAAGACAGACTGGAAGGCAAAATACCTGAACCCCAGGTTTGGCTCTAAGCGCTGTGACCTTAGACAGATTCTTCAGTTCCTCAGACTTTCAGCTTCCTTAGATGTCCAATGGGAAGAGTTGTCCTAGCTGTCTCCCAGGGTCAATGGACTAGATGTAGAGTTGGAAGGGGGTCATCTCATCCAGCCCCCTCATGGTCTAAGGACTGGATGAAACGTGTTTAGGGAAAGTACTTTCTGAATGATATATTCCTTAAGAAACAGGAGCTTTGAAAAAAAAAGACTGACTTAGGTGGGTAAGAGCTTGCTCTCCTGTTAGAAAGAAGAAACAGGGCCTTGAGAGGATTTGGAGGCAGGTGGGAAAGATCTGGAGAATGGAGAATTGGTGAGAAAAGACAGGTCTCCACTGGGGGTGACCTTGGGAACTCTGACCAGCTGGAAGCATCATGAGGCAGGAGGGGAGGTGAGGGGAGCTGGGAACAAAGTAGCCTTCATCACTGGCACCCGTTTGCCAAGGCTCAGTGTTGCTATAGAAAGAGCTGCCTTAACTTTAACTCACTCACCTCACCTATTCAGTCAGTTGACAAATTTTGTCATCTCTGCGCTCACACGTCTCCAAACATAACCCTTCTCCTTTCTCCACAGCTACAACCTTAGTTTAGACCCTCATCACCTCTCCCATAGATTATTATGACAATCTCCTAATTGGCCTTTGCCTCAAGCCTCTCCACACTTTAGTCTCTCCTCCACACTGCTGACAGAGTGATTTTCCTCAAGTACGTATCTGACCATGTCACTCCCCTGGTCAGGAAATCCCAGTGGCCCCCTATTCCCCTAGAATCAACTGTAAACTCATCTGTTTGGCCTTTAAAGCCCTTCACAACTGTGCCCCAACCTACCTTTTCAGCTTCATTGTATATTCCTCCTTCTCCTGAACTCTTCCCTCCAGCCAAGCTGGCCTTCTCCGTGTTTTTCACACGGGGCCCTCCATCTTCCATCTCTGGGCCTTTGCATCGACTGTTCCTTATGCCTGGAATGTACTCTCCTCACCTCAGTCTCTTCAAATCCTTCTCTTCCTTCAGGATTGCAGCTCATATACCACCTTCTGGAAGAAACCTTTTCTTATCCCTCCAACTGCTCTGCCCTCCCTTTACATTTAGTCTATTTTAAATTTATTCTGTGTCCATACTGCCTTATATATGTAATATGTATTTCTCATATATGTACGGTCTTAGAATGTAAATTCCTTGTAAGTAGGGATTATTTCATTCTTTGCCTGTGTATCCCCAGGGCTCCAGAACAATGCTGGAACATAGTAGGCTTACTGATTGTTTAATTGGCACTTTGCTCTATTCATTAGGAAGGGTGCTTCTAATTCATAGAGTCAAGCCCTGACAGTACATTTCTGGGGAGGGCCATGCTAGAACCCAAGGTTTGGACACCATTTCTCTTAAGAATCTTTCCTTTTTTAGACCCAGGGTCTTCAGGGGGTGGGGAACATGTGGCCCTCTAGGTCCTCAAGTGTACTCTTTGACTGAATCCAAACTTCACAGAACAAATCGCCTTAATAAAAGGATTTGTTCTGTAAAACTTGGACTCAGTAAAAAGGCTGCAGCCAAGGACCTAGAAGGTCACATGTGGCCTTGAGTTTGCAGGTTTCCCACACCTGGAACCAGTTGAATCAAAAAGCATCTATTGATTTTGGTCCAAGAACCCACCCTTTACTCCAGTCCTTCCTTCTCTGATAACTCATTGTGGCATGCATGAGACCTTGGATTCAGGAAGCCAGAATCAATGGAACACAAATCCTGGCAGGTCTTGCCAAGGTATAAAAGCTTGGAGGAAGAACCAGGCTCAGTCTGATGCCTCAGAGCACTGACCACTAGGTGATGCTTTTGATTTGATTTTTTTCCCCCAGCTGTGGCAGCTGGCGTCTTAGAGCACAGAGGGCCCACAGCTTTCATGGTAGCAAGCACGCACACCAGTGTAATCATGGGTCCTTGAGGCAGCAAAGGCTAAAAGCCCACAGGGTGAGAGCCAAGCCTTGATGGCTTTGTTCCATTTCTAGCAGAGTCCTGGCCAACCCATGGATGCTCTTTCTGACCTTCAGACAAGGTGGAGGGTGCTTCACTGTAAGGCCCTTCAGAATAAATTGGGTCCATCTGCAGTCCTAGGCTAGGGAGTTGGAAGCAAGAACCATTTGGGGAAGTTTGGTGGGGTTAATCAAATCTGCCAGCTAAAATCCTGCTCTCCCACTCTTAGGAAATCCAGGCTGTCTTTTAATCCTTCAAACAACTACATAAAAATGACAAATTTCTTCTCCATAAGGGAAGACTAATAAGGAAACCTCTGCAGATTCATTTATTTTTCAATTTGTTAAAATGAAACCAGCCAACAATCTCTGCCTACCCATAACAATGGGATTAAAAATGATCAAAAATTTTAAAAAATCTAATAAAAAAAAACCCAGGGCCAGCCCCCACCTTTCCCACTCAATCTCCTTCAAAAGAAAATAGCCAGATGAAGAGGACAGATCTCTTTGGGGTTCGGAAGGAGTAGCAGAAGGCAAGGCAGATCTTTGCATTTGAACAAAAAAGTAAAATCCACCAGGAAATCACACATCCGAGCCCATATCCGTGTACACACCCACACCCACACTCATGCCACCAAACCTGGCACTTCTTACACAGGGGCTAATAAAAGGCTACATTTCCCAAGAATCTCTCCACTTTTCCTTTCCATGTTTCTGAGAGCAAAAGGAGACCGCCCTCTTGCTTGGGAATACTTACATCAGGGTAGCTCTCTAACCTGGGAGTCAATGGGGATGGTGGGAATGCAATTTGTGGGAAGTCTCACTTTACACAATAGATCCCTGCTTTCTTTGTAGACAGGCAGAGAGTGTTGGCCAAACAGAGTCATGGACTCCAAGGTGGCAGGGACTGCAGAGACCCTCTGGTCCAGCCCTTTTTAAACTGTGAGTCTCTACCCCATTACGGGGACTGAAATAGGTAAACCCACAGTTGAAGAATTGCTAAAGGAGTCGAGTGGAAAAAGTTTAGGAAGCCCTAGTCCAACCCTCTCTCATTTTACAGGGAAAGCAACTGAGGCCTACAGATGTTAATTGACTTACCCAAAGTCACATGTAGGATCATAAGTATGGAACTGGAAGGATACTTTGAGGTCATCTAGTCCAATCCCCTTATTTTACAGAGGAGGAAATTGAAACACAGGAAGGTGACTGGCCTTGTCCAGGGTCCCCCAGCTAGGGAGTGTATAAGGAGGGATAGACCTGGATCATAGGTAGAATGTGATAAGAACTGCTCCATCCTTTCATTAATGGAGAGGAAATTGAGGCCTTGAATGGGATAGGACTTGTCCAAGGTCACACTGCTAGTCAGTGGCAGAAACAGAACTGGAACTGAGGTCTTCTGATTCCCAGTATGTGCAGCAAATATATATATATATATATACACATGTATGTGTGTATATCATCTGTTTATCTATCATCTATCTAGTCTATCAACCTATCTATCTTTCATCTATCTATCTATCTATCTATCTATCTATCTATCTATCTATCTACCTATCTTTCATCCATCCATCTATCTATCTTTCTATCTATGTATCTATCTATCTATCCCAAAATAACAGAAATAAAAGATTTTGTGAGGATATAGTTTCAATCTTTGCCTGGCCCTACTATGGGCATCAATAGCCTAAGCCAGTTGGACAAAGATAACTCACATTCTAGATGGGCCAACTGTCTTAGAAGTAGCCAGAAAAAAAATGCCCTATGGCAACAAAAGAGTGTGTGTGTGTGTTAGAGAGAGAGAGAGAGAGAGAGAGAGAGAGAGAGAGAGAGAGAGAGAGAGAGAGATGAAACAAAACATAGCCACGCTAGCCGTCATGGACCGACCGATCAGGTTGGGACAAGAGCCCTTTTAAACGATGTGAAATTCTGAAGATGGGGGGGCTGGGTGGCTAGGTTGGCAGGCATTCTTGGGGAAGGTCCCCACCTAGTTTCCAAAGCTTCAGTGGAAAACTTTAAAAGGGAAAAGAAAAGAAAAGAAAAGAAATGGGGGTAGGGGTGGAGAGAGAATGGATTTGGGAAAACATCTCCTTCCCGGAATGGACTGAAATAGTTAATTGGATCCTGGCAATTAGAAGAATTAGATAATTAGATTGTGACTTGGGGAAGAAGAGAAGGAAACCTGTCTCGGCTAAGTACACTCGGTAGGGAAGACGCGGCAGTTTATCAGAGGACTGTGCAGCTGGTTAGCAAGACGTACTTGAAGCGATTCAGAAAATGCATCAGATAAAAATGTTCAGTGAATAGGTTGGAGTTAGCAAGCCAAAGGAATTCTGCTTGTCGATAAATTAGATCCCGTATCAAAGTCCTGCCTTTAGGGGCCGCGGGGGCCGCCCTCCCCCCCACCCCCCCCCCAGCGCGGGCTGATCAGCGGCTTTTTATTCAAACCCCTGCTTTGTGAGCACAATTCCGGGCCGAAGAACCTTTAAGGTTCCATCTGCCCCTTTCCCTGCCTCTTGCAAACAGTGCGTCGTCCCGAGCACATTTGTTGGCTGGAAAGGTGTGCAACAGCAATTTTTGCAATGACAGTGCGGAGAGGGGATATGAGATCTGTGTGCTAATGAGCTGACACTGCAGAGGCTGAAGCCGGCAGCGGGAGTGCGCTAGGAGAGCACACGGCACAGCGGCGAGAGAGGCGGGAGGGGGCTTTGGAGGGAGAAGGCGACAGCTCGGGAACGGAGCAGTTAGCGGGCGGGGGGAGAGCCAGGCTGCTGAAGCGGCAGGGCCTGGCCGGGCACGGCTTCAAGGGAGGCAGGAACCCAGAGGCCCAGCGACATGAGTGCGTGTCTGTGGAACTCTCTAGATGCTGTGTTTGTGTGTGAGTGTGTGTGTGTGTGTGTGTGTATGTGTGTGTGTGCGTGCGCGCATGTCTGTCTGTGTGTGTGCGCGCGTGTGTGTGTGTGCGTGTTCGTGTGTGCCTGTGCGGTCGCCCGCCTGTGCCCGAGTGCCAGCGCCTAGATACTAGGCACAGATAATCTCCCTGACCACTGGTTGGGGGCTAGAGACCAAAAACCCAAATGAACAAATCCAGTTACTGTCTGTGAAACCGGGAAGGTGATGGTCAAGATTCTACAGGCTCAACTTGCATTTGCCTCCATTCTGAAGCCTCAGATGGGCCCGCTTGTAAAGCCAGTAAAGTCTTTCTCTGATCTCATACAAAAAAAGAGAGTTATCTAGAAACAACAGATAATCTCATGGAAATTTTCAAGGGGAGGGGAGAAGAGGGAAGAAAGGGTCCTTTCTTTAGGTAGATTTTACCGAATGTGTATTTGTCTCAGGACCCAGAGGGTGGGGGCGGCCAAGAAAGGTCATAGGATCGTAGAGCTAGCTAGAGCTAGAAAGAGGCTATCTAGTCCAGTCTTCTCATTTTACAGATGAAGAAAATTGAGGCCCAGGGAAAGGAAGGGATTTGCTCAAAGTCACACATGGGATCACATATCTAGAATTGGAAGGGACTTCAGAGGTTACCTAGTCCACCCCCTTCATTTTACAGGGGAGGGTACTGAGGTCCAGAGAGGGAAGGGGCTGGCTCAAGGTCACTCAGCTGGTAAGTGGCAGATATAGGATTTGATTCCAGGATCTCTGACACCAAACATATCAGATGTTCCATTGTATCACCCTGGGAAATGAAATCAAACATTGGAGGAATCAGAGCCTGGAATTCCAGAGAAGCCAATTAGGTAAAGTGTCTCTTGGGCTAGCCCAGGCTAAACCGGTGGGGAGGAATGGAGAAGGCAATGGGTCCTGTCATCCTCATTTGTACTGTGAGGAAGTTAGATTATATGATCTTTTCTTTCCCTATCAGATCCTGATCCTATGAGTCTGTGACTTTTGGCCCCATCTGGTGCTCTCTGATACCTGGTCCCCAGGCTCCTGTATTAGCTAGGGTTGAATGGGAAGCTTCAGGGCTCTCTCTTTAATGGGAATGACAGCCACTTGGGAAGTTGCTGAAGGTGCTGGTTATTTCTGGTACTCCAGGAATATTCAAGCACTGAAGAGTTGTCCCGTATCAACATTTTTGATGATTTCTGCTTGCAAGAGCAGTACAAATTCTTATGGAGGGGTGTCAGAGAACAAAGAGTAGCTCCTGTAGCACCCTAAAATTATTGACTGTTCTATGCTCATGTGGTTTTAGAAATGTAGATTTCAAGTTGGAAGGGATTTTGGATATCGTCTAGTCCAACCCCCTCATTTTACAGATGAGGAAACTGAATTTGAGAGAGGTGAGATGACTTGTCCAAGGTCACACAGCTCCTAAGTGGCAGGGCTAGGATATGAATGCAGGTCTTCCTACTCCAAATCCCAACCCCCTTTCTACTGCACCATGCTCCCTCCAATCTGAGCTGTGCTTTGGCTAGCCAAGCTTCCATGGGCAAGCCCACTCAGCAGCTATCCTAAGCCATCTTGAAGAGGTGGCCTGTATTCCCAGACTGTGACATTCAGCGATGTGTGCTTGGGGGACTGACTGGGAGAATGACAGCTTTCTGAGTCCGCTGTCTGTCACTGCACCATCTCTGAGTGGGCAAAGGACAGCTGGATATATTTATCACAAGGACTGCTTTCTAAAGCCCTGCATTGGCATAGCTACGTGGACCAGGTCACCTCTTTGCTTCCTTTCTTTGACAACTTTGCCCACGTAGGAGCTCGGTAACCAAAGGGTTGTGGATTTGATTTGAGAGATCTTGCTAGATTTTCATAATAGGAAAAGGTGATGTAGAGTCAATACGGATGACTTCTTTTCTCTTCAAAACCCTGAGTCCAATAGGGAAACTGCTTTATCAATTCGGTTTCCCTATGGTAAGGATAATTTCCTAATAGCCGTCCAACCACGATCTCGGTGTCAGGTATTAGCCTCGTTCATTATTGACTAAGAGAGTGTCCCCAAAGTTTACATTTAACAAATTGTTTCATTTAACAATTGGCACGCTTATCTTAGTCCACATCAATAAAGAAACAAGTATTCTGGGTAAATGAACATTTTCTGGCCTGGTTGGATTTCGGAATAATTGATATTTAGGAAGCTATGTTTGAGATACAGCCTCTTGAAGGGATTACAGAGAGGAAGGATTAAGAGTCAGGTGTGTGTTGTAAGTGCTGTTGAGACAGGATGAGATTAGTGGAATAAGATGCAAAGTATAGACAGGCATTTTATAACTTTCACACTTAGCCAAAATTAATCAGTTCCTATTTTTATCCCTGTCGGCAATCCCAAAGATGTCAAATCCTTAATAGAGCAGAATGTTAAAATAAGGCTTGTAGCCTCTGTTAAAATATCTTCAAGACATGTCAAGTTGATGACCCTCTGATTTTTTTTTGGTAACGTTTCCCGCCCTGGTACTTTCCCCCATCTTTCCTGCCCCCTCCCCAAATCCTCTAGCCTAAGGAAAAGTAGTTCGGGTGCTTTGTACCATTCCTTTTGGCCCTTCCACTTTGGCCGTAGCCCTAGAGGCAGTCAGATTCGGGAAAAGGTTTATTCAACTGCATACATAGCTCTGTCCTTTCTCTCAGAACCCGAACTGCAAAAACAACTCCCACCCCCACCCAAACCATCCTTAAAACCGAAACACCATCAACCACCTCTTCGATCTTCCCGAAACTTTTAGTGAAGTAAGCCTGGACTGAAAAGCCCTATTCATTCATACAGACTGTTGCATTCACGGAAAACCATTCCCCAACAGGGCGATAGAAACCCCGGTCCCCATGCTCTCAGGTCTTAAAATTTTCCCATTTAGAAAGAAACAATCCCAATTCAACAGCAAAATCTGGGTTTCAGGTAGTATTTGGGGTTGCTGCTGTGCCTACACAAGATTTCTGGGCTTTGGGTTATTCTTCTTTCTTTCTCGGAATTAAGAGCATAATGTTATCATTAACAATTGGGGGGGGGGGCAGAAGAGGGGAGGAAGGAATGTAAAAATGCTCCATGGGCCAAACTAGCTTTCGGAATATTAAGATCTAACATTGGCTTTTCCCTTCCCCCTCAGCTGTCTTGGTATTCATCACTTGCAATCAGTTTGTAGCCTTAATTCCTATCAGGGCTGTCTCTGGAAAGAAAGGTGATCTTCTAGGACAGAAGGAGGCCAGGAAACCCGCCCCGGATCTGTCCCCTCAAGGTCACTTGTTAACAGAATTCCTCACGTTTTGTTCCTCTGAATTAAGAGTTGTCAAATTCAGCTGTTTCCCATGGCTAGGCAGGGACTAACCTAAGCGGCTAAGTAATGTGCATCTCCAATTTCCTCAGTCAAGAGGTTGTCTTGTTTCTTTCTAAGTCTTAGGCGATTTCTCCCAACAACTGTGCCATTTGTTCCCCCAGGAGGGGATCTGGGAGCAGGGAGGGGGAGGAGGAATTGACGTTTTTGTATTAGACCTTATCCAAGGCAGTTTTCCTCATAGCCTTAACCAGATTGTGAATACCCGAGGGGTTAGCACTGCTTCCAAACCCCTTGATTTAGAGGGAAGAAATGACCTCTCTCTCCCACATCCTCCCGCCATCCTCAGAGAGGGACCCACCAAACCAAGCAAGTCAGTCAGCCCAGTGCAAATGGCAGGTGTCCCAAGGGAGGCTAGGCAGCGCTACTTACAAGCGTTAGTCACAGAGAAACTATTGGAAGAGTCCAAGTGATCAACGTGGTAATTCAAATGGAAGGGCTTCTCCGTAGTGTTCTGGTTGGTGTTGTATAACTGGACGGCAAAGCGGAAAGCGCTGTGCTCCTGGACGGTGTTTCTCATGAAGAGTCCACCTAGGAGCAAAGGGATCAGAGATTGGGGGTGGCCTCCCTCTGCGGGATGGGGAGCGGCAGCAAGGGTCAAGGACTCATCGGGTTGGGACTGGGATGGGGAGGGGATGCGCCAAGGTTTATTGATTTTTTCCCCTGTGGACTCTTAGTTGGGAATGTGGCGGAGGGGACCCGCAGAGGGGGCGATGGCAGATTTGTTTTCTTTCGTGTCCCCCTCCCCCCATTAGCCCAGCGGGTAGTCGCTTTCTCAGGCAGTCTACACCGCCGCAGCCGCAGCCGCAGCCACCATCGCGCCTTTCCACTTTGGGCGTTGGGAGTCCCTTTGCACTCCGCTCCTTCCCAGGGAGGGACCCATCTTCTTGGGCCCCATTTCTAGCCTCAGTCCTGGATGCCAGGCAGTGTGTGGAGGGCAATGGTGGCAACTTCAGCACTTGTCCACACATATGGAATCCTAAGCCGAGGTAACTAACTCTCTGTTCAGCTGGTGCCCAATGCCAACCAGCCAGTCAGGAACAAGGGGCACTTCCCGATCGGCGTGGTCTCTACCTGCTGCTTACTCTCCTATTTATTGCCCTTGCTCCCAGTCTCTGTATTTCCCCCAAGGGCTCCTGTCCCCCTCCAACAATCCGCCTTGTCTCCACCAGCAGCGCCCCCCTCTTCCCAGTCTCTGCACCCCAACATCCTCTGGTCTCTCTCTCCCTCACCGCAATAGCATCCTGTCAATAGCCCGTCTGCCTAACCCAAACAGCTCCAGCTTTTCTTCCTCAGCTCTCTCGTTCCGCTTTCCCATAGTCACTGTCTGCCTTCTCAAAACGGCCCTGGTCCCCTCGCCCCCAGTCACTACAGCCCGCTGTTCCCTTTAGAAGGCGGAGGTAAAATTTCTTTTCCACCCCCAACAGCCCCCCCCCCCCCCCCCCCCCCCCCCCCCCTTAAAGATGGGGCCGAATTGTACTCCTTCCTTCTCTCCC
>NW_027187369.1:1621147-1622150 GCF_028583685.1 Petaurus breviceps papuanus | reverse complement strand
CCCGCGCCGCCCGTAAAGATGGGGCCGAATTGTACTCCTTCCTTCTCTCCTGTGGGAGAAACAGGACTACCTTCCTTTTTCTCTTCCTTTTTTTTTATTTTTCTCTCCCCCCCCCCCCCACCCCACCCCAGCCCCGCTGCTCCCGCGCCCTGGCACTGCCTGCAGCCGGGCATCACCCTGGGATAAGTGCCAGGAGCAGGATGCCAGAGCAAAGTCGGGCAGAGCGAGCCGAGCAGCCGGCAGTCCGGGCCCCACAGGAGCAATGCGGGCTGCCCCTGTTTCTGCTTCTGCTTGCTGCCGGTCTCCTCCCGGGCTCCCCCAGCCCCGACGGCCCCGAGTCCTCCTCAGCTTTGTGCCCCCCTCTCCTTCCCAGAGCCAGGAGTTTCTCCTGCAGGTGCCAGGAGCTCTAGGCGTGCCGGGCTAGAAGGACCCGCCGCAGCCGCAGTCCAACTCCCCAGGGCCAGTAGCTCCAGGACCCGGGGGGTGCCGTCGGCCTGGCTTCCCCTCCTGGTCCCGACTGCGGCTCGGGCTCGGGCTCGGGCTCGGATTCGGGCTCGGATTCTGACTCGGGCTCGGGCTCCGGATCGTTCTTACCTATACTGATGGTGTTGGGGAATCCTCCGAAAGAATGAGCCAAGAACCCCAGGACCAGGAGGCAGCTGGTCTGGAGCGCGCCTTGCCTCATTTTCTTCAGCCTTGCCCTGCTTCCTTTCCTAAAAGGAAACTGAAAAATGCATGGGCGCAACTCGGACTAATCAAAAAAGAAAAAAAAAAAGGAAAGGAAATGAAAGAAAAATAAAAAAATCCTTATTGGGAGAAAAGAATAATAAAAAAGAATTCTCAGGCTCTTCTCCACCCGCTCCCCAACTTGCTTTTCCTGTCTGCCCCACACACTAGTCTTCCTCTTTCTCCTCCTCCTCTTCTTATTCTCTCCTTCCCTCTCTTGCTCTCCCTCGATCTCACTGCCTCCTCTCTCTCTCTCTCTCTCTCTCTCTCTCCCTCC
>NW_027187369.1:1608746-1616147 GCF_028583685.1 Petaurus breviceps papuanus | reverse complement strand
TAATCTCTAAATTCCATTCTCCAATGTCCCCCTTCTCTTCCATTCCCCTCTCAAGGATTCCAGCTTGGATGAAAGGAGGTGGCAATCATATCCTCCTAATGATCATAGATTCAGAGCTGATCTAGTCTGACCCCCCCATTCCTAGAGGGATCCCTTTCTCCAGCCTCCCTGACACGGTTGTCCTACAGTCTTAGCTCTTCTTTTCCACCTATTTCCCCCCCCTCCACTTCTACCTTCATAGTCATTTCCTTCCACTTTACTCCCTCCCTCCCCCCAACTTCTACTTTTCAGTTCTTTGCTTTCAGCCAGGGCAGTGAAAGACCCTTCCTGCCTGAGCCGGGGGCCCTTTGCTGGCAAACAGATTGGTTTTGACAGGGCAGGCTATTAAGGTCCTGGTGGGTGGGGGGTGGGGCATGACTGCTGTAAATCTTCAAGAACCTGCAAAGGATAGTCTGAGGTAGGTAGAGATGTTTATTCCCAAACTTTGGGTCCCTGAACAAATAGTTCTGGGCTTCCTCCCAAAGCTCCACTCATTGTGCTGATAGGAGGGGCTAGGTAGGTTGAGCACTGCCTGGGGGCTTGGAGGAGAGTATCTGGGAGGCTCTGAGAATTGACAGGAGGTAGAAATAGGTTGGAGGAGGAGACAGCAGAAATTGGACTGGTCCTCAGCAAGATTGTTTAGCAGGGAGTCGTTAGCCCTGGAGTTAGGGGACCTGGTTCCATATCCTTCCTATGATAACTTCCTATCTCTATGACCTTGGGCATATCTTTGGGCCTCTCTCAGTTTTCTGGTCTGTAAAACGAGAGGGTTGCTTCTGAAGTCCCTTTTGCCTCTAGATTTGTGATCTGTGCTCTAAGCAAACATCTTTGGAATCTTTCTGTCTTTTCCCCCCACCCACTTTGATGCCCATGACTGATCTGATCGTCACCCTTTGGGGGTAACACTTGTGCCTGAACAAGACCATTCAATACTTTCCCCCCCAAAGGAGTGGCTAATGATGGGAATTTCTGGGCGGCATAGCAGGCAGGTGGGGGAGATATATTTGGGCCAAAGTGCTGATCTGGGTCCCTACTTTGCCTCTTTGGAAGACCAGCCAGGATAGGAACCCAGAACAGGCAGCACCTTTCCTGCCTTGTGGCACAGCAGACCCCCAGAATGACCTGGGAGCCAGGAGCTCTGGATTCCAGTCCTGGCTTTGTGGAACCTGGGACAAGCCACTTCCCCTCTGATTGGACCTGCTGTTTGATCTCAAAGGCCTTTTCCTTCCAGCTCTCAGCCTCTGCCAAGTGATAACTAGCAACGTTATTTTCCCTTCTAAACTAGCCACATGAAAGAGCATCCGTTAATGAGAGGAGAATGAACAGCTCTGACAGCTACAAACTGCCATCACTGATATTAGCAGTTGTTACCACTTATTATTTTATTTGCGTTTTCTCTCTGCATGTGTGTGCGTTCACCAGCAGCTTGTAACCCGCCGCTTCGATGCAGTTCTTCTTGATGGATGGTCTCTCAGGTAGCTTGGTTCAAAGTGAGAAGCATGCTTCAAGTCTTGCAGCTTTCCCTTTGTCCCTGGCTTGGCAGGTGCACCTGGGCCAAGCAGTGAGGGCTTGGGTGGCCGCAGCGGGAGCCACGCTTGATGGATAGCTGCCCCATGTACGTGTCGATTTCTCTAGCCCCTGTAGAGGAGGAGCACAGCCATAGCTATAGCTCTGATTTATGGGAAAGTAAACTAACTTTACAGAGTCCCAAGCCAAGAAATGATGTCCTTTTCTCTCACTGGGTAACCTCAAATAAGTTGGAGCCTCAGTTTCCTCTTCTGTCAAATGACAAGGTCGCACTATTTGATCTTGATGGCCCCTTTCTAGCTGTGGAACTTTGTATTCTAAGGGCCCTTCTGGTTTTACTGTTCCTTGAATCTATGGCATGGGGTTAATCTAGGGCCATGAGGAAGGTATCCCTCTGCTAGGCTGTCAACAAGCAAGTGATGGTCCTAGCTCCTTGGAAGGAGAGACTAGATAGCTTTTTGTGAAGTCTCAACTCCTGCTACCTCTAGAATTTCAAGGTGGCTTTGAGTTCTACTTCAATGGAACATTCACTCTTTTTGCCATTCTAGATAAGGTCTTCCCTCATCTGCATTAGCTGTAGTCACTGTCAAGAATGATAGAAAAGCAGGGGTGGCCAGGTGGCTCAGCGAGTAAGAGCACCGGCTCCAGTGTCGGGATGACCTGGATCAAATCCAGGCTTAGATACTCAGCACCACACCCAGAAATAACTGGCCGTGTAACCTTGAGCAAGTTACTTAACCCCTATTGCTTAAAAAAAAAAAGAATAATATAAAAGTTTGAGAAAGATCGAGATGATGTAGTATGTGGGAAATTGCATGGCTTTGGGGGTCTGAGGACCTGGGTTCAAACCCTGCCTCTGTCACTCACTCCTTTTGTAGCTCTGGGCAATTCACTTTCTATGCCTGGGCCTCAGTTTCCTCTCTATAAAATGAGAATGTTTGACTAGATGGTTTCTGAGGTCCCTTCTAAGTCTGGAATTCCATGGTCCTCTGACCCACACTCCCACATATCTCTCCCCATCATCTAGTGATTACAGTTCAAGTCCCTTCAGTCCATTCCCTCCTCCATTGGGCCTTCTTCCCATATCAATGAAAATGATGGAGCCAGAGACTTAGAAGGCTCATTTCCCTCCCCCCCCCCCAATCCAGGGCATGATGTGGTGGCAAGTCACAGCTGGAGTTAGGAGAGTAATGACAGCAGCTAAATAGACTCCATTCTAAGAGGCAACCAAGACATTTGTATTCTTGACTTGATAAAGTGAGATTTCTTCTTGTCATTTGGTCAGTGGTCCAACTCCTTTATGCTGCTATTCTAACTACTCTTGCCCCCTCCCACTTCCAACTGAATTGTGGCTTTTTCCTCCATTATAACCATTCTCTTTGACTACTATACCCTAGTCTTCCAGATTTCCTTGGTCTCTCTGGCCTTGAGGTCCTCTGTATTGCTGGTTGAACAAGTGAGGCATAGATGAGCAGAGATTCCTGGCCACAGGGCCCAAATTAAGATGGGACTATGGGAGTACTATGCCAAGTGGCATATAGTCCATTGACTTCACATCTTGTTTTTATTTTTTTTTTGGAGGGGGGAAGGCAGGGCAATTAGGGTTAAGTGACTTGCCCAAGGTCACAGAGCTAGTAAGTGTTAAGTGTCTGAGGGTTGGTGCTCTACTCCTTGCACCATCTAGCTGCCCCATTAACTTCACATTTTGGGGTGATTCTCTCTCCCTCCTTGGATCCTAATTCTTGCTACATGGCTTTTCTTTATCTCCTTATGTACCGTCCCCAAGTATCCCATGTTCTTAAGGTCCTATTTCCTAGGGATCATGGGAGCATTGTAATAGGCTACAAGAACTGACTCATACCTTGGAATCTTGTTATAACTCACTACTTATGTTGAGGTGGGATGGTATAATGGCGTAAGTACTGGTGCAAGAAACATTTATTAAGCTCCTACTATGGGCATCTCTGGTGGGTAGAGTGCTGGTTCTGGAGTCAGGAAGACTCCTCTTCCTGAGTTCAAATCTGGCCTCAGACACTTCCCAGCTATGTGACCCTGGGCAAGTCACTTCACCCTGTTTCCCTCAGTTTCCTCTTCTGTAAAATTAACTGGATCAGGAAATGGCAAACCACTTATAGTACCTTTGTCAAGAAAACCCCAAATCGGGTCACAAAGAGGTGGACATGACTGAAAAACAAGAATGACAAGAAGAAGAAGAAGAAGAAGAAGAAGAAGAAGAAGAAGAAGAAGAAGAGGGAGGAGGAGGAGGAGAAGAAGAAAATAAGGAGAAGAAGAGGAAGAAGAACAAGAAGAAGACTTTGAGAGTCAAGAGAATTCTCTACAAAGTCCTAGCTTGGATATTTCCTTAGCTATGTGACTCTGAGCAAGTCACTTAACCTCTTGGAGTCTGTTTCCTCATCTGTAGGGTGGGAGGGAGGAATTCTTGTATTGCCTACTTCACAGAGATACTCTGAGGATCAGATGTGATCCTGTTTATACCATCTGGCTAAGACCCAGGAAGTCTTTTCAAAGCCAAAAAACTGGAAACCTAATAAACCTGGGAAATGCATGCCTCCAAACATTCCATCTCACCAAATCTCACTTTCTCTTCCTGAATCTTTTTGGGCTTTTCCCAGGTCACATATGTAAAGTGCTTTCCAAAGCTTGAAGTCCTTTATAAATAAATATCAACTATTCTCATTCATGCTTTGGGCCCACTGCACAGGTGAGACAATCTTATAAAAAAAGGTTCTTTTGGGATTTTACCTCCAGTTCTCCTGAATACCTGCTTTCTGCCAAATCTGTGTGATAGCGAGTGGCCAATGGCATAGAGTTTGAGGAATGTTACTGAGAGATGAACTATATAGCACTCTATAAGGAAGAACTTTCTAACAATGAGTGGGCACACTGCTTTGTATGGTAGTGAGCTCCCTGTCAATGAAGTACTCTGGTGAAGGTAGGATGAACATTGTAGAGAAGCTAATGCCAGCTGCGGGATGAATTGGACAGTTTTTGAGGTCCCTTCCAACTTGAGAATGTGATGATTTTATGATTGTCCCCTTTTTCAGAGAATAGGGTTTGGGGAGCTCTCTGGAACCCCGGAGGTAGGTTCTCTCCCAATAGAGATTGTTTAGCTTTTATCTTTGTATGTTCAGTGTCTGGTGCATTGTAGGTGCTGTGTTTGTGGACTGAGCCCAGTGACTCCTCCTCACAGTCCTAGGTAGACCGAGGTTGTTGATGGCCCTCTGAAGACTCAAAGGGAAGTGACAGGTTCAAGGTCACACAGTTAAGACTTGGTAATGCTGGGAATGACACCTGGTAATCTGGTCCCCTACTAGATAGTCTCTATCATACTGTAAGGCTGGGTATGTAAGGGAACTGAGTCTGAACAGATCGATTCCATTGGGATGGGCACATCTTAGGCAGTTAATTAGCCCCTGGTGGGCTCTGAATGGGCTTAGAAACTGCAGGTGGAAATCACATGAGCAGGGGACTTCTCAGCTCCCAAAGTGACATTCTTATAAGCTGCAGTGTCTCTCTGATGGCGAGCGGTAATTTATTGTGAATTATGCCAGGTTACTTCCCAGGGTTGACATCACTGACATTTTTATTAATGTATGCCTCCCCCCACCCCTCTCAGGAGGTTAGAATCTGTCATTGTGAAGCAGCCTGGGCAAGCTGGGTGAGGGGGAGGGGAAGTGAGAGGAGGGGGAAACACCCCCTAACCTGTAACGGGGTCCTGGGAGGCCGAGTGGGGGGGAATTCGGGGTGCCCATTGGCCAAGAAGGTGACAGCCAGTTATAATTAGCTGGAAGCATTTCCATTTTTAAGCCCGTATATAATGAATTAGGAAATAGCTTTGAAATTTGGAACACACATGGAGTTCTCTGACTAGATGTCAGGGGCTGAGTCATTCATCTATCAGATAACATAAAATGGAGACAAACGAATGCTTTTCCACTGATTTCTTTTCTTTGCCTTTCTTCAAAACGGGAAGGTGGGGGGAGAAGTATTTCCATTTTGTTATTTCCATGGTGCCATCATCAGGTTTCTATTGCCCTCAGGATTAGAGGATTTTGAGTTAGTAGGGACCTGAGAGCTTACCAATCCAGCCCTCTCATTTTACAGGAGAGGATACTGAGGCCAGGGAGAAGAAGGGACTGGTCCAAGGTCACAGAGAGACCTTGGCAGGGCTGGGATTCAAGCCACCCTCCTCTGCCCCCACATCCACTGGCAGCCTCTGTTTGGCTGTCTTCTTTCCCCCCACCTGGGACTGGCAGGCAGGAGGGATGACAGGCAGGCCAGTGGGAAACAGTAGAGGGCCCCAGTAGGCCGAGGCAGCATCTGGCTCATTGATATGCTCTGAGGTGCTGGGACTTGGCTGACTTAGTGTCTGCTTGGCATCTCAGCCTTAGCCCTTCAGTTTTCTTAGCTGGCGGGTCATGTCTGCAGATGCTTATTAAATGCCTACTATGTGCCAAGCACTAGAGACTCAGAGATGAAAAATGGCTCTTAAGGAGCTTGGAACCTTATGTGGGCTAGGTGCTGTGTGCACAAATAAGGTGGTATCCAAGGGAGAATGTGCTGCAGTTTAGAGTGTAGAACTGGGAGGGTGCTTAGGAATCATCTAATTCCTAAGGGAACTTACAGGATCACAGATAGAGTGCGCAAAGGAAATTGTTAGCACAAAGGATCACGGCATCATGGAACTTTATAGGGACCTAGCGTTATCAGAACTCGGAGGATCATTCATTCATGGATGTAGAGCTGGAAGGGCCTTTGAGGTCACTTGGAGATCCACCCCCCCACCCCCAGCATTTTACAGATGAGGAAACTGAGGCCCAAAAGCTTAAGTGACTTTGCCTAAATTCTTATAGCTAGAGTGTAAGAGCTAGTGTTTGACCCTAAGCCCTCCTTGGTGCTGGTGACTCCAGAGCCATACTCTTCCCTCTTTACCATCCTCATTTAACAGAGAGGAAGCAGGACCAGAGAGGAAAAGGGACTTGCTAAAGGTCACACAGAACAGCAGAGAGGCAGAGCCAGCAATAGAACCTACCTTCCTCTGATTCTATCTAGGACCTTAGATCCAGAGCTGGAAGGCACCTTGGAGGTCCTCTAGTCCAACTACCTCATTTTACAGAGGAGGAAACTGAGACCCAGGGAGGGGAAGCAGCTTGTCCAAGGTCACACATAGGCTCCTAGATCCAGAGCTGAAAAAGAGTTCCGAGGTCAACTAATGCAGCCCCCTCATTTTACAGATGAAGTTACAGAGTCTGGGGAAGTTAAGAGATCTTTCCAAGGTCCCACAAATAGTGCCAGGTGCAGGATTCAAAGCTGCATCTTCTGACTCCAGTGATGGAGTTCTTTTCAAGGTACCGTGTTGCCTCTCATCATCCTGATGATGGAAACAGAGTGTCCTAGGGCAGTTTGAGGAGAAAAAGAGATCATTTGGAGGGGAAGTTTCAGGGAAAACTTTACAGAGGAGTTGTTTCTTGAGTTGGCCTTTGAAGTCAGAGACAGATTTCACGAGTGGAAGAGAGGGAGAGAAATTTTCTTTGGACCATCTTGAGTCCTGGGCATCTGAGCCTCTTCTGTGGTTGAGGGTTCACTTTCTAGGCTTTAAAATAGTGTTCAAAGGATTGGGGGAAGGCAGAGATAACTGAAAGCAGCCGCACTGGAAGAAGTTTGCCTGTGGCTAATTCTCATAGAGGAATAATTGGCTTTCCTAAATTCTAATCTGCCTTAATCTGTGAGCCTCAGCTGTTGTCCAACCTGTCTCCTTCATATCTACCTATCTATCTATCTATCTATCTATCTATCTATCTATCTATCTATCTG
>NW_027187369.1:1599960-1608736 GCF_028583685.1 Petaurus breviceps papuanus | reverse complement strand
TCTATCTATCTATCTATCTATCTATCTATCTGTCTGTCTGTCTGTCTCTCTGTCTATCATCTATCTGTCTGTCTGTCTATCAGTCTGTCTGTCTCTCTGTCTATCATCTATCATCTATCTATCTATCTATCTATCTGTCTGTCTGTCTATCTATCATCTATCTATCTTTCTATCTATCTATCTATCTATCTATCATCTATTGCATACATATATGTGTATATGTATGTACATATGTCTATATTTGGAAGGGATGTGTTTTAGCACTTTCTAATTTTACTAGATCATTCTATGTAAATACAGTCCATCCCCTTTCCATCTTCTAAACTACAATTTCAACACAGGTATGCCCTGCTTTTAAGCAAATCTTATATATGAAAATACAGTTTTTTTCTAAAAAAGATAAATAAGGAGGGTATTCATTTTAATAAAAGATTCATCAGCCTCTACCCTCTCAGTCTCACCACAGCTGCAAAATTTATATTCTTGAAACAAATATCTGACTATATCACTCCTCTACTCAAAAATCTTCAGTGGCTCCCTATTGTCTCTAGCATAAAAAATACAAAATCCTCAGTCTGGCACCTGTACCTGTATACGATCTAGCTCCCTACTGCTCTTCCAGACATTCCACATTACTGTGAATCCTTTCACATGCTACCTGTGCCAATCAAATTGGTCCATTAGCTATTTTACTACTAGGCATGGCATCTCCCACCTCTGTATCTTTGCACAGGCATGTCTAGAATGCCTTCCTTCCTCACCATTTAGTTATAGAATTCCTGGCTTCTTTCAAAGAATAGCCCAAGTTCCATATCCTGCAGGAGACCTCTTCTGATCCCCCCCAGATACTAATGCTTTCTTTTTCTGGAAATGACTTTCCACATCCCTTTGTTACAGTCACCTCTGTTATATCCTCTCGCCAAATATTATATAACCCACCCAGAAATGAGAAAATGCCATATTACTTTCTGAGTTCTAAACTTGCATCTTATAGCGGTAGCTCTGTTCTTTGTTATCTCACAGGTGAGGAACTGGGTCATAAGAAAATCATCTTTCTGCCTCAGTTCCTTTTAGTTTGCTTTCATAGATAAGTGCTATAAGCAGCACTGTAGTGCTCAGGTGCCTGGATACAAAAACAATGAAGGAGCACTGGTGGCCGGGGCTGGAGTTTGGTGGAAGGGAGGCCCTGACCTCCATCATCCCTGGGGACTATGGGAGTAATGGCAGCAGGAAGGAGAGAGGACAAGAATCCTGCCTCCAAGTTTCCTATGAAACTCCATGAAGTAGGTAGTAGACGTATTATTAGCCAATTTTACAGATGAGGAAATTGAGGCTTAAAAAGATGAAGTGACTCATCCAAGGTCATAGGGTCAAGAAGCAGCAGAGGCAGAATTCAGGCCCAAGGCTCCCTAACTCTCAGTCCTGTACTCTTTCTACTATACCACCCTCCCTCTAATGAGGAAGGCATTCCCCATTGTTGTTCAGAACCACAGACTCTTAACCTCGAAGGCCATTTGGTCCAACCCATACTTGAACAAGAATTCCCCCTACAGTAACCTTGACAAGTTGGCACCTGGCCTTCATCTGCAGCGAGGTCTCCCTTCCAAAGTCACCAATTCCCCTTTGGGGTAGTTAGAAAGCCTAAGTCTGCCACTTCTACCCACTGTGCCCAGTTCTGCCCTCTGGGGCCAATCAGAGTGAGGCTAATCCCTCTTTCTTGGAACAGCCTTTCAAATGACATTTCTCCTCTAAGTCTTCTCTTTGCTAGGTTAAACAACCACAGTTCCTTCAATGGCTCCTTATATGGCAAGACCTTGAGACCCTTCACCACCCCACTGACCTTTCTCTGGATACTCTCAAGTTCATCAAAGTCCTCCCCAAAAATGTATCACTCAGAGGTGATTCCAGCCATGGTCTGCCTAAGGCCGAGCACAATGGACCATGGCCTCCCTAGTCCTGAGTCCCTCTCTTTTCATTAAAATCTTAATGTCCCATTAGATTCTTTGGAGGCTACATCACACCATTGACTCTGTGAGCATTAACTGAGGTTCACTAACTTCTCAGATCTTTTTTGGGGGTTCAAATTGTTGCCTAGCCATGTTTCACTCATCCTTTACTTCTCAAGTTGATTTTTTGAGAACAAGTATAAAACTCTGTCTTTATTCCTATTACACTTCATTTCACTTGACTTGGTCTGTCATTTTAGCCTGTTGATATGTTTTTGGTTCCTATCTCTATTATTCAGCATTTCCAGATCTTTTCTCTTACACTCCAATTATATTCTTCAACCCTATCCCATTGCAACTTTGAACTTTATCCCTAGCATGCAAGCTCTGATAGAGAAGCATTCATGTCACCTAGCCAAGAGCCAGGCCTCTCTGTCACTTTCTGGCCATTTCCAAACCCACTCCTTCCACCTTCCAGTTCCCCTTGATGTGTTGTCTTTTCCCATTAGAATGTAACCTCCTTGAGGGTTACTGTCTTGCTTATATTTGTGTCTACAGCATAGTACAGGGTGCAAAGTAATCCCTTAATAAATGCTTTATCAATCCAACATATTAATTATCTCTGTTTTGAGTCAGGCCTTTCTCAGACTGGCCTGGTGGTTCAGGCTTGATATTGGGATAAAATGAGACATTTTTACATTTCTTCATATTTCAGAAAAGGAATTTACCTAGCATTAGCAGTGAAAAGATATTTAGCAAAGACATGACATTGATTCAGATGGTTGGTTGCAGCTCTCTTTATCTCTGCATAGACACATGCCCAGTTAGGAAAGTGTGTTGACTCACAAGGCATTGGAGAGTCTGTCAAGCCTGAGGAACCCCGATTTCTCATGGACTAAGGCACCCCAGAAAGCTATGTCAATGGTTCAAGCCTTTGTCCACTGAACCAGTTGTCTCAAGGACAGTTTCATTGCCTTTTTAGGGAAAAAAAAACAGCTAGTTTAGTCTAGCTAGAAGGTTCCTTGGTAGATATGGAGAAATAGACTAGGCTATGTGAAATAGCTGCTGTTCCCGCCATGTGCTTCTAGCTATCTGGAAACTGAAAAGCATCCCATTTATGCCCCAAGTCACATTATTGCTAAAAATGTGGAACAGCAAAGGATTAAGGCTAGATCCCTGAGACACTCTACTAGAGACCTCCCTCCTCCCTCTGGGCAAAGAGATATTATGGTGCAGATACCAGTTCCTCAGAGGCCCCAGGTCCTTAACAAGGCTCCTAAGAGAGGCTACCTTTCCTGAGAGTGAATCCCGGAGGTGGCTTTTATGGCTCCTTCTAGCTCTGTAGTGGACAGATCCACCCCTCATCAAAGCTCTCGGTCAGAAAGGGAGGGAAAGCCCATCCCTTTTGGTTTGTATGTGTAACCCTCTGGGAGCCCTTAAGTTTTCTCAGTCTTGGCAGGAGACCAGGTGGAGAAAGGCTTTCCAGATCTTCACCGCCCTGCTGTCTGGACACAACCTCAGCTCCCCAGGGAAGAGAGTTCTCTAACCAGACATGCCAAATAGGGGAATACCTCTGAAAAGCTTGGCTTCTGTATTTTCAAAGTCATATGGTATTCTTGCAATAAAGGAAAAACATCGGCTATCTCTGTCTCATGCCCACGGCCTGATCCTCTTACTCGCCAGGCTACTACTGACACCTGGTGGCAATTTACCCTAATTTCAGGCAAAGTAGCCAAGATGAAATTAACCACTTCATAAATTCATAGGATTTAGAACTTAAAGCTATCTTAGGGAGTATTCAGTCCACCGCCCCCTCATTTTGCTTATGAGGAAACTGAGCATCAGAGAGAGGAAGAATTTGTCCATGATCTCAGAATTGTCAAACTTGCCCTCCTGTGCCTGTATAATGACTGTTGTAATGTCACAGTTCTCCTGACTAGGGTAAACCTGGAGATGATCTTTGGTACTAACCCTAAGTAGGCACTGGTGAAGATGTCCCATTTACCATTATGGGTTATGGTAAAGAGTGATGGAAGGGAGATAGATTACACTTTCTTTTGTTCATTCACCAAATATTTACTGAGTACCTACTATGTTTGGAGAAGGGTACCATGTCAGGCATGAGAGGGGATGCAAAGAAGACCAGACATGATTCCTACTCTCATGGAGTGTCCATGCTGGTGGGAGGGGGATGGGAGGGAGGATATAAGGCACACAAAGAAAACTATAATTAACTCTGACATCAACTGTGGCCATGCACAGGAGGGACCCAAAGCAGTCCAGGAATTCAGAGAAATGATCAATTGAGAGTGGGAGGGAGAGGGGATGCCTATCCTTGGTGCTAGACTGTAAAGAGTGCTAGGAATCAGGCCCACCAGGTTGGGGGCTGATGATGCTGGTAAAGCCAATAGCCTGAATGAAGGCTCACATATCCAACTGTATGGGTAACCAGACACAAGACAGGTTGCTTGGCGAACTTCAAGGCAGCAAGGTTCTATCACTATGTAATTCACTTCAAACATTTATGACATGCCTACTGTATACAGAGCCTTGTGTGTGGTGGGGGAGGATATAGTGCAGCATTAACTTCAATTTATGAACTGCCTACTGTATATGGAGCCTTATGTTTGGTGGGGGAGTATTAACTACAGTTTATGAAGTTAAATGTCTTTGCGTTGTTACATTTTCCAGTTTTAGGGTATGCTGCTTGTTTCTTTTTTTTTTTTTTAAAGCAGTTGGGGTTAAGTAACTTGCTCAAGGTTACACGGCCAGTTATTTCTGGGTGTGGTGCTAAGTATCTGAGCCCAGATTCGATCCCCCAGGTCATCCCGACACTGGGGCTGGTGCTCTTACTTGCTGAGCCACCTGGCCGCCCCTCTGCTGCTTGCTTCTTGCTTTTTTTTTGAGGGCAATTGGGGTTAAGTGACTTGCCCAAGGTCACACGGGTAGTTGTTGTGTTAAGTGTCTGAGGCCAGATTTGAACTCAGGTCCTCCTGACTCTAGGGCCAGTGCTCTATTCACTGAGCCACATAGCTGACCTGCTTGTTTCTTTCTACAAGTTGGGTCAGTCCTGTTGTAATGGCATGCTGTGGCTTCTTCTCTTTATCTTTTCCTCTAATTAGATGTGAATTTTGCCTTTTGCTCTAAGCAGTCAATGATCTTATGGCACAGTAACCATGAAAGTATAGTAGCTAGTACAGTAGTATCATTTCTTGATGAGGTGAGGAAACTGAGGCTCTGAGAGAGGAACTGGCTTGCCCAGAGTCCTGTGATTAGTGGTGAGGCTGAGATTGAATCACAGATTTAGAACTAGAAGGGATCTGAGGGTCCATCTAGTCCAGGTCCTTCATTTTACACAGGTCCATTGAGGCTGAATTATTTGCCCAGGATCACACAGGTTGTAAGCATGAGAGGTGGAATTGGAATTCTGGTCTTCTGACCACAGAACTGCTAGTCTTTCTATTGAACCATTCTTGTGCCAATGATTTTCCTATGATTTCAAAGCTAATAAAGATTCTAGTTCACACCGGAACCCATGTCTACCAATACCAAGTCTAGGACTCTTTCTCCTATACTACAGTATTCCTCACCCACTCCATCTTATAGTGTAGTGGGGGACATACCACATACTCAGAGGACTCTAGAGAAAAAGCAATTATTTTTAGACAATGGTGCCTATACTCAACCATCAGTCAATCAACAAGTATTCATTAAGTGCCAGCCAATGGGTTGGTGCCAACCAGTACCAACTTCATACTAATCTGGTAGTTGCAAGACGCTGAGGAAGATAGTTGAATAGAGGAGTGAAATAGACTTAGGGATAGCCCAAGGCAAAGGGGAGTTGGCTGAAAACTTGCCTTTGACCCACCATAGTCCTTACTATACACAGAAACAGAATTGCAAAATCTGAATACTGTGGGAAGCTTCAGTGGCCATCTAGTCTAATCCATACGTGAAAGGAACTCTTGGTATAACATACTAGACAAGTGGACATTCATTCTTTGCTTGAAGAAGGAGGGGAACTCACTGCCTCCCAGGGTAGCTCCTTGCTTTGGGGCTGCTTTTGGTACCCTCTACTCCAGCGTCCTCATGCTAGCTCTCTGGCACCTGGCATTGTGGCCTCCTGCCCTGTTCCTTCCCCCAACCCTGTGAGTACTGTGCTCCTAATTTTCCCCTTCCTACCCAGAACAATTCTTCTGGCCTTTGCCCCATCTTCTCAGGGCTCTGCTCTAGGCTAGCTTATAATAGTTAGTTGGCCTGTGGGCTCATCAGTGAACCAAATCCCTGGTAATGTGTCAGTTAGGATCACAGAGTTCCTCCTTTGATGGATCCATGATCTCATTGGTGTGAGCCCTCTCACCAGCAGTGCAGATCCAAACTCATCTAAATCTTCTCTGTGAAGCTTTTGTCCACATCTTTCAATAACTCCTCCATGGAGGACCCTGCCACCTCTCTCTAGTTCTTTGGGGGTATAGGGCAAAGCTCAATTTGTCCACCTGTTCTCCCTTGAGCCTACTACATGACCAGTCTGGCTCATGCACAGATCAACATGGATGGTACATTGTAGCCTTCCTGAGCCCCTTTGATGTCTTTCCACCTCTCTTCCAGTCGCCTTCGATGGTAATTCTTCAGAGGCCCTGAGGTCCTAGGTCTGCTAGAAGGGATCTCAGAGGCCATCTACTCCAATTCCCTCATTTTACTCAGTAGGAAACTGAGGCCCAAGGAGGGGAAGTGAC
The DNA here is from genome assembly GCF_028583685.1 of Petaurus breviceps papuanus. Taxonomy (NCBI): domain Eukaryota; kingdom Metazoa; phylum Chordata; class Mammalia; order Diprotodontia; family Petauridae; genus Petaurus; species Petaurus breviceps. The sequence goes on along the minus strand of NW_027187369.1, from coordinate 1,602,054 downwards.
TTGCCCAAGGGTATACAGGTAATAAGAATCAGAAGCAAAACTAGAATCCAGTGCCTCTGACTCCAGAACCTATGATCTTTCTTCCTTCATTGCTTTGATTGGGTTGTTTTGTGATTTGCAGCTATACAGAATCACATACAGTAATGCCAGCATTAAAAAAGATGGGCTTTCATGGTGAGGAAACAGCTTGGCATTGTTAGAAACCCTGTGCAATTTACTAAGTGGGACCCGCTCAGTCTTGTTCTCCTTGTAAATTCTGGGCCCAAAGGCAATCATCAAAGTTAAACGTCTTTGCATTGCTACATTTCCCATTTTCAGGGTCTGCTGCTTATTTCTTTCTATGAGTTGAGCCAGCGCTCTTGTAACGGCGGCATGTGGTGGCTTCTTCTCTTTATCCTTTCTTCTAATTAGATGTGAATTTTGCCTTTTGCTCTAAACAGTCAATGATCCGAATATACAAAGACAACTGAATAGGAAATGACTCCCACCTTTCTAAGCAGTCACTTCCTGTCTGTTCAGAGGAAGCTTGTATAGTAGAGAGCAAGCTAGCCTTGGAATCTGGAAGACCTGGGTTCTTATTCTGCCTCTGACACTTATATCGGCTTAGGGAGCCTGGGCATGTCACCTAACCTAACAGAGTGCTGAGTTGGTAATGTTCTGAGGTCATATATTGCAGAGGAGGGTCCAATCTGCATGGCTAGAGGGAGTTCCCTAAACCAACAAAAGGTCCAGTCCTCTTTCCCTTTCCAAATCATTAAAAAAAAATCTAATTCTCCCTATGACCAGAGCCTTTGGATTCTTCTTGAAGAAAATATTTATGACATAGATTATAAGGTTTTTTAAAATGTCCTTGGCCTCAATCTGGAGCCATATTTCCCATCGTTTAAAATTTATCTTTGAAGACCTAAGTAAGGGAGGTTGTTACTCCAAGGACCCTTGAGGCCATGTGGTGGTGTAGCAGCAAGTGTGCTGCCTTCTACATCACAGGTGCTATCTTCAAGTCACTGAATGGTCTGCCTTGGTTAAAGGACCATAGATTTAGAGCAGAAGGATCTATATCTTGGCCAACCCCCTCATTTTACAGAGAAGGAAACAGCCTCCAAGAAGTGAAGCAATTTACCTAAGGTCACTCATAGGATCTTAGGTCTAAAGTGGTAAGGAAGCTGAAAGATCTTCTAGTCTAATCCTCTCATTTTACCGAAGAGGAAACTGAGGCTCAGAGATGTGAAGTGGTTTGCCCCAGGTCACCCATAGAAGAATAAATGAAGGGAAGAGAATAAACATTTAGCACCTACTATGTGCAGGCCACTATGCCAGGTGCTTTTTACAAATCTTATGTCATTTGATCCTTACAACCACACCATCAGGTATTATTGCTGAGAGATGGTTTTTGTTGTTGTTCAGTCATTTCAGCCATGTCCAACTCTCCATGAGCCCATTTGGGGTTTTCTTGGCAGGGATCCTGGAGTAGTTTGCTATTTGCTTCTCCAGCTCATTTTTACAGATGAGGAAAATGAGGCAAATGGGGTGAAGTGACTTGCCCAGGGTCACAGAGCTAGTAAGTGTCTGAGGCCAGATTTGGACTCAGGGAGATGAGTCTTCCTTACTTCAGGCTGGGCACTCTATCCACTGTAGCACCACCTAGCTGCCTGCTGAGATATTATTGTAGTGCTATTCTTATCCCCATTTTACAGTTGAGGAAATTGAGGCAAGTAGAGGTTAAGTGACTTGTCCAGAGTCTTACAGCTAGTGTCTTGAGAATGGATTTGAATTTAGGTGTTTCTGGTTCCAGGTCCAGTGGTCTATTCACTGTACTACTAGCCACCTCCATAGGATTATATATATATGGAGAGAGAGAAGAGAAGAAAAAAGAGAGAAGAGAGAAGAAAGAGAGAGGGGAGAAAGAGAGAGAGACAGAGAGACAGAGAGACAGAGAGAGAGACAGAGAGAGAGAGACAGAGAGAAAGACAGAGAGAGAGAGGGAAAGACAGAGAGACAAAGAGAGAGAGGGAAAGACAGAGAGAGAGAGAGAGAGACAGAGAGAGAGAGAGAGACAGAGAGAGAGAGAGAGACAGAGAGAGAGAGACAGAGAGA
>NW_027187369.1:1570187-1599860 GCF_028583685.1 Petaurus breviceps papuanus | reverse complement strand
GAGAGAGAGAGAGAGAGAGAGAGAGAGAGAGAGAGAGAGAGAGAGCGCCGCGCTGGAAAGGACCACAGAGGTCATTTCGTCTAACCCTCTTATTTTACAAAGGGGAAAACTGAGTCCCAAAGAAGTGAAGTACCTAGCCCAAGGACACACAGATAGTAAGTAACAGAGTAGCAGAGCTGAGGTCATCATTGGCGACTAGCCTATGGCCTGATTATGCTTTCCATGTTTCTCCCCTTTGCTATTTAGATCACCCACCATTCTGATTCTTTGGATACTGAATTATTCTTTGATTCACGGGAATTATATTGGTTTTAAAGGTGGTCTTTTGTTTCAGGGAGAAGCCTTAGGGCCATTAAAAGCCCTGCACAAATTCCCACCTGTTGTCTAGCCTGCTCTTTCCTTCTTATTCAATCATGGGCCCAGTTTATTGTCTGTCTGCAGAGTCTGCCCATGAGGGTTGCTCTGATGGACCAGCTCTAGGGACTGTCCATTCAACAGAATTTCCTAGTCTAGACCATAGGAATTCCTTTTCTATTTTAGATGAATATCTTCTTTTTCCTTGAATGAAAGTCAAAGTCACCTAAACACTAACATTGCTAGGCAAGAAACTGACAGGAATCCAAACTGATAGATGTTTATATGCCGCCCCACCAAACAGGACCATGAAGCTTTCTTCCTTCAACAAGCCCTTGCGATCAACTGCAAATCAAACCTCCTTGGGTTAGGATACATTGCTCCTTTTCAAGAGTTCAGGAAACAGGGGGAACTAGGGGGAGAGCAACCATCAAAGTGTTTGGGGGAGTTTGAGTCAGTTTCCCTAGATTTCATCCAATTGCTCATTGGAATCTCCTTCTCTAAGTGGGTCCTCCATTTCTTCTTGACCCTAACCCAATTGCTTTCTGAACTAAGATGTCCTTCTCTCCCTAGTGGGTACATGGTGTAAGTGTATGTTCATGGCAGATATATACAGTTATGAATGACTGTGTTGTACCGTCCTCCAAGAAGATATTCTCTGGGCATAAAAATGTATGTCCTCCCCTCCCCCCATTCCTGAACTATAACATCCATGTAAACACATTCATCTAAAAGGAATAATCAGCTTGGGAGAGTAGAAAGTTGTGGTTCTGACCCTAGCTCCACATGGGACCTTGGACAGCTCACTTCCCTTCCAGAATGGCTGTCCTCTTCTGGTAAATGAAGGGCCACCTATCTCTTGCCCTCTCACATTCTGATCTCTCTCTCTCTCTCTCTCTCTCTCTCTCTCTCTCTCTCTCTCTCATTCTCCCTCTCTCTCTCTCTCTCTGTTTCTTTGTCTCTCTGTCTCTTTGTCTCTCTGTCTCTGTCTGTCTGTCTCTCCGTCTCTCTGCATGCGCATGCACAGTCATGTTACTTTGCCCAAGGAGCTCCAGGGGGTTACTGCCTTTGGTTCATTGAGCTTGGTAAGGTTCTGTTTCTTTGGGGAGGGGTAGTGTGGTCTTAGGACAATCAAGGACAGTAAGTAATATCTATCTCCCTCATAATTTGTGGGTTCTGGGACAAGTGGTGCTTTTTTTTTAATACCCACAGTGTATCTTTTTGGAAGATGGTACAGCACAACCATTCATCACACAGTTCTTATCATTATCTCATCATTAACTCATATCACACTTAGGATCATAGGAACCTAGATCTAGAGCTGGAAGAGATCCCAGGGTCCTAGATCTAGTATACCCCCTTCATTTTACAGATGAGGACACTGAGGCCCAGGGAGGGAAAGGGGCTTGCTTGAGGTCACACATAGGTCTAGGGTTGGAAGAGATCTTTGAACTCATTGAGCCCAATCCTCTTACTTTACAGGTGAGGACACTGAGGCCCAGGGAGGGAAAAGGACATGTCCAAGGTGACATGAAGACACTGTCATAGATCTCCATCTAGTGCAATTCTGTCATTTGACAGAGGAGGAGACTGAGGCCCATGGAGGTGCTCCAAATTGGCTGAGATCATGGGGCTGCTGTATGTCAGAGGTGGTATTTGGATCCAGGTCCTCTGACTCCAAGGTTGATGCTTCTTTAGGCAGCACCTTTGCCTCTGGGGCCTGGGGCCAGGGCCTGTGTCATTTTGGGCTTTGTGGAGGCAGGCAGGGTGGTCTGGGCCAGAGCCTGGCATGTAGTAGGCACATGTTAATTGCTTCTTTGCTTGCTTGCTTGTGCCCGAGGAGACAGGTAGTACTAGAGTACCTTCAGTGTGTGTCTGCCTAGTCCTGACTAGAAATGGCTTTTTTTGCTGTTGGTGGTGGAGAAAATCCTTTACAGTCTTATTTTAAAAAACAAAAATGTCTTGGAAGAAAGATGAAACTCCAGATGTCACTGAGGCAGTGCAAGATAGCAGATGCTGTGTGGCAGCTAGAGTCAGAGGGCCCATGCTCAGATTCTGTCTTGGCTCTTTGCTGCTTGTGTGACCTTGGCTGAGTCACTTGAGCTCAGTTTCCTCTTCTGTAAAGTGAGGGGCTTGTGCTGGATAAGCTCCAAGGGTCCTTCCAGCTTGAAATCATCTCTCTGAAAGAGTTTTTGCCCAGCACTATTTGGTGATTTAGCTAGAGGTATATTAGAGATGGGAATGAGAATGCCCTTCTCTGAACATAGAGGTTAGATGTGGCGTGGCCAGGGGGAGGATCTCTGGCCAAGAGCCTGGCCTCAGATTTTATCCTCCTCTCACTGGTCCAGAAACCACTTGCTGGACACACTGCAGAAGCTGCATTCCCTTTCCCCACCACTCTGCAGTCTAGAATTCATTTCTTATTCACTCTCCTTATTAGCTGCTCCCTGGGCCGAAGAGAGCTGAGCAGAGCCTTGGGATCTGGGTTTAGACTTTTCTTTAGGATTCTGTCCTCACTCCTCAGCCTCTGCCTTCTCTTCTCCTGCCCCCCCTCCTTTCCCCCACCCCATGCCACAGTGGATGCATGTATTTGCTCAGAACCTCTCCCCTTAGGTACCTCTGAGGCTTTGGGGACTGGGGAGGGGGGACTGGGCAGGGACTGTGCCCAAGTCCCATTCCCACTCCCCTCTTATTTCTCTGCTGTGGTGGTAATGACACAAAAGCCCCTCCACCATGGGAGACAAGTGTCTTGGTGTTTATTGAAAAAGAAATGATGACTTTGATTTCCAAGATGCATTACGTGTATTTACGGGGAAAATGAGAATGAGGTGGGGAAATAGGTTTTAGGCTCAGAAGGCAGTGTCTCTAAAGATTTACTGCAATTTGTGCAAGAACATGAAGTTGGAGAGAGAAAAACACAAGTTATCAATTTTGGAACAATTTCCTCTCTGGTGCTAGATGATGGGAATTGAAATCCAGTGTTTATAATCAAATGATGCTTATTTTTTTTTCAATGCTGTAGATAGCTTCATGGGGTGTTTTCTCTGTGCATTGTTGGATATGACATTACTTCCATGTCTATTCCAGTCTGGAATCAAACTTACTACCTGTGTGAATTTGGGCAAGTCCCTCCTCCTCTTCTTCCTTTGTGGGCATCAATTTCCTGCTCTGTAAAATGAAGGGTTGTATGAAATGACCTCTAATGTCCATTTCTACATCCTTAGGTCTTATGATTACAGTGGCTTCTGACAAGCTGCATATATTTTAATGGACAGTGCGATCCAGAGAAGAGTTAAATCTAGGGCTGTCTGAGCTTGGCTATGCCTGACAAGACTCTTCTTCCCTTGCTGTTGGTCACAGAGGTGGATACAAAGAATAGGCCTGGCTGGTTTTATGTGTAGGCCGAAGAGTGGATGCCTATATTTATTATGTGAACAGTTCCCAAAGGCTCCTATCCCAAAATGTGTTCACCATCAATCTTTCCACAGTGTCTGAAATTCCATATTACCTTCTCCCAAAGGTGAAAGCATCAAAAGCCCTTGTTAAAAGGCAGGGATACCACCTTAAGTTGTTAACAACTTACCCAACATGAACTGATCAGAGTAGTCTTGGATCATGGCATAGCCAAAGGTTTCAGTTTTTTTTTGTTCTTTCCACCTGACATTGTTGTGGTCATTGTGTATATTGTTTTCATGGTTTTTAAAATTTCACTCATTAGTTCATTTAAGTTTTACTATGCTCCTCTGAATCCTTCATAGTCACGACACAGTAATATTCCATTATATTAATTGCAACCATAATTGGTTAGCCATTTCCCTACTGATGGGCATCTACTTCATCTCCAATTTTTTGCTACTACAAAAAGTGCTTCTATAATTTGGTGTATGTGGTACCTTTACTTTTTTTTTTTTTACCTCTTTGGTATATACGCCTAGCAGTGTGATATCTGGATTAAAAGGTACAGACCTTTCAATCACTTTTGAGGCATAATTTAAAATCACTTTTCAGAATGGTTGGAACAATTCACAATTCTACCAACAGTATACTGGTGTGCCTGTCTTTCCACAACTCTTCCAACATTTACCATTCCTATTTTTTGTTGTCTTTTCTAATTTGCAAGGTGTTAGGTGAAACATCAGAATTATTTTATTTTGAATTTCTCTTATTAGTGGTTTGGAACAATCTTCCATGTGGTTGTTAATAGTTTGCAATTCTTCTGAGAACTGTTTAATCATGTTCTTTGGCCATTTATCCATTGGGGAATGGCTTTTGGTTTTATGTATTTGTGTTAGTTTCCTGTATAGCGTGGATATCAGATCCTTATCAGAGAGACTTGATTCAAAAGCTTTCCCTCAAGCCATAGTTTTTCTTAGTCTTAGCTACATTGATTTGGCATGTACAAATGTTTTCAATTGCATATAATCAAAGATGTGTTTTGTCTTCTGTAATTTTTTTCTATCCTTTTTCAGTTAAGAACTCTCCAACTAGGGATAGCTGCGAAAGGTGCCTCGTTCTCTTCTAATTTTGTTTATGGTATGACCATATAATATCCAGGTTTGCTTATCCATTTTGAGCTTATTGTTATATATGATGTCAGATGCTGGTCTAAACTTAATTTCTGCCAAATTCCTTTTGAGTTTTCCCAGCAGCTCTTGTATGACCCGCATTTTCATGCCTCCATGCTTTGGTTTATATTTGTCTCTTGCTCTCTCTGTCAGAAATGTTCTCTCTCCTTCCTGCATCTTTAAATATTGAACTCCTACTCATCCTATCTTTTTTCTTGTTTTTGTTTTTTTGGAGGGCAACTGGGGTTAAGTGACTTGCCCAAGGTCACAAGGCTAGTTTTTGTGTTAAGTGTCTGAGGCCTTATCCGAACTCAGGTCCTCCTGACTACAGGGCCGGTGCTCTATTCACTGTGCCACCTAGCCACCCCACATCCTATCTTTTTTACGAAGCCTTTCCTATTTCTCCTTTTCCCCCCACCCCTGTCCCACATGCCCCTCTCTCCTTAAATCTCATGACTGGAAAGACCATAAAAGCTGAAAGGAACTTAGAGACCATCTAATAAAATTCTCTCATTTTATAGAAGAGAAAATGAAGGCTTACAGAAGACAAAGGAAGGTACTTGGCCAAGATCAGATGAGTAGTAAGCGGTAGTTTTGAACCTAAATCCTCTGCCTCCAAATCCACTTGCTGGTCCTACTATATTGGGCTGCCTCCTTGTTTCACATGGCTGTATATAGAGGATAGGATCATAGATCGCTGAGCCTGCTGAGTAAAAGAGACAGGACTAGAATCAAAGTTTTCTGATTTTAGGCCAGGAAGATCTTTCATAGCACTTTGTACCCCTCCTTGATATTTTTTTGTTTACTTATTTATTCATTCATGCATTTGTTATTTCCTTTCCTTCCTTCCTTCCTTCCTTCCTTCCTTCCTTCCTTCCTTCCTTCCTTCCTTCCTTCCTTCCTTCCTTCCTTCCCTCTTTCCTTCCATCTTTCATTTCATTATTTATAGGTCTTCTCTTCTCACCCAGGCTGGGAGGTCAGGGCCCACTCAAAGCCCTCATCTCACTCTGATCATCATGGTAATTTTAATCTGCTCCATTTCTTACTAGGATCAGTTAGACCAGGGTTGGGGAGCCTGTAGCCTCAAGACCACATGTAGCCTTCAAGGTCCTTGGGTATGGCCTTTTGACGGAGTCCAAGTTTTACAGAACAAATCCTTTTATTGAGGGGGTTTGTTCTGTGAAGTTTGGATTCAGTCCTTTGAACCCACACTTGAGGACCTAGAGGGCCACATGTGACTTTGAGGCAGCAGGTTACCCACCCCTGAGTTAGACCCTCACTTAGCATGGTGGCCCCTGCTCCCACGGATTTACCATATTGATGCTGAACTTAGTGTGGGTACCTGATCAACTTTAGCCTTACTGCAGCTCAGAACTCCATAGCTCATGAGATCCATCAGTCTCAGCCTCTCAAGTAACAGGGATGCTAGGTGAGTACCACCATGCCCAGCTTTCTCTTAGTCATTTAGTATATTCTATTTTGTTTTAGTTATTTGGATTCCTGGCTTTTTTCCCTGACTGTGAGCTCCCAGAGGGCATGGACTAGGTCTTGTTCATCCTTGTGACTCCCACGGGCCTACCCTGTGTGAAGAACTTAGAGTAGGCCTAATAATTGTTTCTTTTTGAACTGAGCAGAAATCTGTGCAGATTTCACATCAGTTTTGGAAGAGGAATACATAGAGGAACTTAACCACATTTATTTCATTAGATGCCAAAGAACCTGGGCTTAGGTTGTAAATTCAAATGATATCTGAGTTTCAAATATTCTGTTCTAGCCCAGAGATATGAAACTAGTTGCAGGAAATGTTTAGCAAAATAAAAATACAATACAAAATAGATGATGGTAATTTGTGGTTTTGCAAGTCATCATTTCTTATAGAACAATAGTATTCCATTACATTCATATACCATCATCTCCCACCTCCATGACTTTGCACAGGCTGTTCTCCAAGTCTGCCTCTCAGTCTGTAGCCTACTTCAAGGATCTGCTCAGGTGCCACTTCTTCGAGGAAGTCTGTCTTGATCTCAACAGTGGGCAGTACTCTCTGTTTCCTCAAACTCTCTTGCATTTACTTGCTTGTGTACGTGTTATACACTTGCAGTAGAATGTAAGTTCTTTAAAGTTAGAGATTGTTTCATTATTGTCCTGGCGTCCCTAAAACCTAGCATAGTGCCTTCCACGTTGTACGCACATAATAACTGTATATTGAACTAAAGTGAGACATAGAAAATTAAATCTAGAAGAGACCTTGGAGATCATTTAGCTCAATCCTTCATTTTGCAGATTAAGAAACTTTAATGCGGAGTGGGGATGAGACTTGCCCAAGGTCACATGGGTGTTAAGTCATCTGTTCGGGTCTCCAACCTTGTCCTCTGCCTCTAAACCCAATCTTTTACTTGTTTTTGTTGTTGTTCAGTCATTTAGTCATGTCTGATTCTTCGTGGCCCTGTGGCCAGGCCATGCCAGGCCCTTCTTTTCTCCAGCATCCCTCGAAGTCTGTCCAAGCGACACTCGCCATGCAGTTTTCTTGGCAATGATCCCAGAGTGGTTTGCTATTTCTTTCCCCTGTGGGTCACCTTTTGTCAGAACTATCCACTATGACTTGTCCATCTTGGGTAACCTTTCATGGTATAGCTGATGGTTTCATTCACCTCTTTGTACTAGTGTAGGCTAACTCTATGCTTCACATTCCGTGTTCATTTGTAGGTTCATAGGGCTGGAAGTGACCTTTGAGGCCATCTAGCCCCACTCTTTCAGTTGATAGATGAAGAAGCTTGGACCCAGAGAAGTTAAGGTATTTGTTTATAGTCACACAGCTAATAAATGGCAGAGACAGGATTTGAATGCAGGTCCTATGACTTCTAGTTCATTGTTCTTCCCACTGTATTCTGCTGCTTTCATATTGTAATGATCGACTAGTGTCAGGGAGCTATCAACATCTGCCTTACTTATGCTATATTTTTTGAATATGGGAGCTTATTGGAGGCAAGAGAGGTGGGTGGTTTCTTCTGTCCATTTCCCCCATCATTTATTTTATTTTTTGCTTTTTTTTTGGAGGGCAATTGGGGTTAAATGACTTGCCCAAAGTCAAATGGCTAGTAAGTGTGTCAAGTGTTTGATGCTGGATTTGAACTCAGGTCCTCCTGACTCCGGGGCTGGTGCTCTATTCACTGTGCCACCTAGCCACCTCATCCCTATCATTTATTAGTGACTGCTTTCCAAATGGAAGATTTTCTGATAAGTTATCAACTGCACCAATAAAATGGGAGACAGCTCATATACAAAACTTACATATCTGAAGTTAAATTCATTGGGGTGGAGTCTGGGGATACAACTGTATGACTCTTGGTTTCATGATAAGGTCCAGGAACATGAATACTGGTTAGGTTTCTGGGTACTTCCAGTTGGGGAACCAACTGTGAGGTTCTTTTCTTTGGGCCCCCTGCTAATCATAGTTGTATAAGTGACAATAGTTGGAATGTAGGTCCAGGAAGAAAGCACTAACTAAGATGGGGCCTTCTGCCACTTCCTTATATATAGGAGAAACCTCAGCTTCCCACATAGGCCACAATATTTCTACCAGTTTTTCCTACTTGTTTTTGTACTTTACAGTTTTTTAATTGGTGGGGTAACGAGGTAGTATCACTTCTTCTCAAATCCATTCATTGGCATCTATGAGCATTACAATTGGTTGTGGGGTGGGGTGGGGAAGGAGAAAACCAAAAATAAAAGGAAAAGATGTCTGGGTCATCCCATAGCTATACTCACAAATTTATCATAGATTCCGTAGAAATAGAAGCCCATTCTATTGACTTTGGGCTATGGTCTGTGAGACCTGCTTGTCTGTATGTCCCAGAGATAAAGGGAACACCCCATTATCTACATAGGTATAACTGTCTGAGAGTTTGGACAAGTGACTTCATGGCTTATGAAGGCAAAAGTAGGAAACAGACCAAAAAAGTTCCCCCTCAAGGGGCCACCATGAAGTCTCTTGACCCAGTCTCTAAACTTTAAGGCATGCTATATAGTAGTAAACAGTTTTGCATTCACTCAGGGCTTTTGTTCAGTACTGCTACCGCTGAAGTGTCTTGCATTCTTGAGATGAATAAGTAGGCTGGTACAAGGGGTAAAATGCTCTCATTACATTGCTAGCTGATGCTTTCCAGTGTTACCCCATAGGTGTACCTTTTTGGGGATGACTCTGTGGCTACAAGTTCTTTTGATCCCTGTGGGGAGTTCATAGGAGGGAAACTCCAAAGCTGAACTTGGAGATGAGGAGTTGCAAATGGATACTTGGTGCAAGGTATGCCTATTTGCTCCACTGGCCCTTTTTGGTTTGCATTTGTGTATTTATATAGTGCTGTTCACTCTGGCACATGGCCTTCACAGTCACCCCATTTCCTAGATGAAGCACAGATAAAGAGGCTAAGTGATTTGTTTTCCAGGATCTGGTCCAAGTAAGCAGTCAAGAGATGATGAGCAAAGCTAGAAGTGGGTTTGAGGCAACATTGTGAACCCTGTCTTTGCCACTTACCTTCCCTTTTCCCCTCTTTTCCCCCTCCCTTCTTAAGCTTTCACTGTCCTTTCTTCCTTTGGGCACTCAGAGACTCTGTCAGGTCCCTTTGCCACTGGGGAATCTGTCCCTCTCCATACTCTAGACCAGACCTGCACAACTTGGCAGTAGGTAGGGGCCACAATTAAAATAGGCTAAATTTCTGGCCGCAGGTAGGTTTTTAGCAGCTCACTTTCCAAGTAAAGGTAGCTAGAGACATCCTGACCATGGTTGATTGCCACAGATCATGTGACAAACAGGTGAGAGTGCACAGTGGCAGGCCACCTGAAATCCTTTGTGGCCTGCAGGTCATATGTTGTACAGGCCTGCTCTAGACCTTTCTCCTCTTCCTCCCTTCTCTCATGGATTCCTTCATGTATTCATTAATGCAACAATGATGGGGTACGCTCCAATGAGTTGGACCTTCCCTTGGTAGACAATAGGGAGCCACTGAAGTTTTCTTAGCTGAGGAGTGTCATGACCAGACTTGATGAAGAGAATTTAGGCAGTGGTATGAAGCACTTATTGGAGGGGGAAGAGAGTAGAGTCCATTATTACCTCTTCTGTGTTTCCTTCTCTCAGGGCTCCCTCTTTGCTCAAAAGGGAATCTTCTTGGTAGAGTCAAAGAGTTGTATTGCTCTAATACATTTGCATTGGTGCCACAGTGCTCTGAAGATGCCATTCTTCCCCCAAAGGAATGGGGATAATGATGCTTATTCCCAGCATTCCTACAGATATCTGGGTGCAGGAGGGGCTGCTCTTCCATCCCCTTTCCACCATAACTTCCAGCTGGATGAGCTAGAGCCCTGTCTGTAGTCTGGGTGGTTCACTAGATAAGGCTATGCCATCCTTTGATGATGGGAAATTCTTGAATTCATGAAATATCAACTAATAAGACTTACAGAGTAGGCAAATTGGATGAAAGGGCAAGAATAAAACCCTTTCTCAGTGCCTGAGCCTCTCCAGCAGAATATGAACTCATTTTAGAATGAGGAGATATTGGGGGGACTCTTAGTCTTTTAGAGGATAATGAAGGGAATTGGCTTTCGTTTGTCTGGGATTGTTGAACAATCTTACCTGGAGGATGGACAGGAGAAGCTCTTGAGGAGGGAGCAATTACCTGCCCTCAGATCTAGTTTTCTGGTCTTTTGGGGTTTCCTCCTGTAACTTTGAAACCTCCACCTGTTGGGATTGAGGAAGGGACAAGTAATTGTCAAAGGACAGGTATAACTTATGAGTATTAGCCAAAAGTTTTCAAAGGGATTTTGGCATTGGCTGGCTGAATATGCAAAGGAAAGGGCAGCTTTGTGGCCAGACAAGGAGAGATGATGTCTCTGTGCCTTCCCTCCATGCACTCATCTACACTGGAGAGGGGCTTTGCAATGAGAAAACAAGGAGATGCTCTTTCTAGAACCCCAAGGTCTTTGGTGGCTTGACTGATCAGCCACAGTCAAGCACACTGTACCTTGACCAAAACATCATGGTATCATTGGTCCTCTTCAATTACTAAGGATGAACAATAATAAAAAAAATGTTGGGCTGCCAGATAGCACAGCGAGTAAGAGCACCGGCTCCAGTGTCGGGATGACCTGGGGATCGAATCTGGGCTCAGATACTTAGCACCACACCCAGAAATAACTGGCCGTGTAAACCTGAGCAAGTTACTTAACCCCGATTGCTTTAAAAAAATGTTAATATCATTTGTTTTTTTTTCTTTTTAAAATATTTATTTTTAGTTTGCATCATTCAACTTCACAAGCTTTTGAGTTTTAAATCCCCCCCTCCCCTCCCTAAGACAGTGTGCAATCTGATATAGGTTCTACATATACATTCACATTAACCATGTTTTCACATTAGTCATGTTTTGAAGAAGAATTATAACCAATAGAATGAACCACAAGAAAGAAGAAACAAAATAAAACAAAAAAAGAGAGAGAAAATAGTATTCTTCCATCTGCATTCACACTCCATAGTTCTTTCTCTGGATGTGGATAGCATTTTCCATCATGAGCCTTTTGGAGTTGTCTTAGATCATTGCATTGCTGAGAAGAGCCAAGTCTATCAAAGTTAGTCATTGCACAATGTGACTGTAACTGTGTACAGTGTTCTCCTGGTTCTGCTCCCCTCACTCAGCATCTGTCCATATAAATATTTATAGGTTTTACTGAAGTCCACCTAGTCATCATTTCTTACTGCACAATAGTATTCCATTCATATATCACAACTTGTTCAGCCATTCCCCATTTGATGGGCATCCCCTCAATTTCCAGTTCTTTGCCACCACAAAAAGAGCTGCTATAAATATTTTTGTACATGTGGGTCCCTTTCCTATTTTTATGATCTCTTCAGTGTATAGCCCTAGAAGTGGTATTGCTGGGTCAAAGGGGAAGAACATTTTTATAGCCCTTTAGGCATAGTTCCAAATTGCTCACCAAAATGGCTGGATCAGTTCACAACTTCACCAACAATGCATTAGTGTTCCAATTTTCCCACATCTTCTCCATTGTTAATAATTTTCCTGTTTTGTCATGGTATCCAATATGGCAGGTGTGATGAAGTACCTCAGAGTTGTTTTGATTCACATTTCTTTAATAAATAATGATTTAGAGCATTTTTTCATATGATGTAGATATCTTTAATTTCTTCCTCTGAAAATTGCCTATTCCAGGGGCGGCCAGGTGGCTCAGTGAGTAAGAGCACCAGTTCCAGTGTTGGGATGACCTGGAGATCGAATCCCGGGCTCAGACACTCAGCACCACACCCAGAAATAACTGGCCGTGTAACCTTGAGCAAGTTACTTAACCCCAATTGCTTAAAAAAAAAAGAAAATTGCCTATTCCCATGTTTTGACCATTTATCAATTGGGAAATGATGTGTATTCTTATAAATTTGAATGTCTTTTGATTTTTACATCATCATTATTATTCACAGTATCCCTCTCCTTACTCTTCCCAGAGAGCCATGCCATATAACAAATAGCATTTTTTAAAGATGAAAAAAAAGAAAGGAAAAGAAGAGGAAAAAAAAGTCAGCACAATACATTGAAAAAGTTTGAGAAAATGTGCAGTGTGTAATACCTGTGGCCCTCCCATCTCCATGAAGGGGTGGGTGGGTGTCTTCTTATGTCTCTTCATTCATGTCATGTTTGATCTTTATACTTTTGTTACATTTACTTTTGATTTTTTGGCATGTTATTGTTCTTTCCACTCACATTGTTGTAGTCACTGTATGTATTGTTTTCTTGGTTATGCTTACTTCACTTGCATGATTTCATGTAGATCTTTTTATGTTTCTCTGTATTTATCACATGCATAATTTCTGACAATACAATAACATTCCATTATATTAATGTATCATAATTTGTTTGGCAATTCCTCAGTTGATGGCCATCTACTTTGTTTCCAATTTTTAGCTATCACAAAAAATGTAGCTACAAATATTTTAGAGTATAAGCAGATTTTCTTCTTATTGGTGGCTTCCTTGGAGGAGAAGCCTAGTAATGGAGTCTCTGGTTCAAAACGTACAGGCATTTTCATCAGTTTATTTGCATAACTCCAAATTGCTTTCCAAAATGGTTGTAATGTTTCATAGCTCCACCAACAATGTAGTAGTTTGCCTATCATTCTCTTCCAAATTGACTATTACCATTTTTTGGTAATTTTTGCTAATTTGCGAAATTTCAGGATTGTTTTTGGTGTGCATTTCTCTAATCATTAGTGATGTGGAGAATGAATTCTTTCATGTGGTTGTGAATACTTTGCCATTCTTTATTTGAGAAATGTTTATTCATATCCTTTGACCACTTATTTATTGGGAAATGGCTTTTAGTCTTATACATCTTTATTAATTGTTTGTATATGTTAGATATCAAATTTCCATTCTTATCCTAGGTGGACTAATGTTGTCTATGTAGTAGTTTTTCAGTTTCATATAATCAAAATTACCTATTTTGTCTTTTGTAATTGATTCTATCTCTTCTTTGGTTAAGAATACACCTCCCTCCTAAGAAGTTTGTGATCTGCTTCTCTTCTGTTTTTTTTTATGAGGTTCACACATTCATTTAGAATGTATTGTGGAGTGTGTTGTAAGGTGTTGTCTAAGTCTAATTTCTGCCAGAGTACTTTACAATTCTTCCAGCAGAGTTTATCAAATAAGGATTTTTTCCCCTAGATAATTTATGTTTTCCATTTTACCAGACACTAGATTATAGAGCTCCATTGTTTCCAATTCTCTCTTGTCTAGTCTGTTACATTGATCTCTCTATGTTTTTATCCAATATCAAATGTTTTTGATGACTGTTGCTTCAGAATATCATTTGAGATCTGAAAGTACTATTCCTCTTTTACCTCTACTTCTTTTCATCACTTCTCTTGATATTCTAGATCTTTTGTTGTTCCAAGAGAATTTTGTTATTTTATTGAGTTCCATAAGGTATCCCTATTGGTGATTTGATTGGTATAGTATTAAAAGTATGAGTTATTTTTTGTAGTATTGTCATTTTTATTATATTTCTGACCTTTCCATGTGCATGGATTATTCCTCCAGTTATATAAATTCTTTATTTCTTTAAGGAACACTTTGTTTTTGAATTTATACAAGTCTTTTATATGCTTTGGTAGGTTGATCCCAAGATATTCTATGCATTGTGTAGTTGTTTGGAATGATCTTTCCCTTTCTGTGATTGTTTTTTAAATCTTTTTATTATTATACAGAAATGCTGTTGATTTTTGAGGAGTTATTTTGTAGGCTATACATTTGCTGAAGCTATTGTCTTAATGAGTATTTTTGCTGGTTCCATAGGATTTTCCAAGGAAACCATAATATCATCAGCAAATAGGGATAGTTTTATCATATATATATATATATATATATATATATATACATATATATTTTTTTTTTTTGGGTAGGGCAATTGGGGTTAAGTGACTTGGCCAGAGTCACAAGGCTAGTTTTGTGTTAAATGTCTGAGGTCAGATTTGAACTCAGGTCCTCCTGACTCCAGGGCTGGTGCTCTATTCTCTGCGCCACCTAGACACCCCTGTTTTATCTTATCTTTACCTATCTTTATGCTATTTATTTCTATCTCTTGTCTTATTGCCGTTGCTGGGATCTCCAGAACTCTATCCAATGAAAGTGGGGAGAGTGGGCATCCATTCTTCACTCCCAAATTTATTGGAAAAAGTTCTACTGTATTCCCAGTGCATATAATGCTTGTTTGTGCATATAATAGCTATGTTGGAGGCGGCTCAGACAGAACAACAAGTGAACTGCTTATAAATTAGGGAGTTGAGCTAAATGACTTCTGAATTCCTTACAGTTCTCAATCTATGATCCTGTGTGTGATGTTGGATAAGTCACTTGGCCTCCCTGGGCCTCAGTTTCCTCCTCTACAAAATGCTGACATGGCCTCTGAGGTCCCTTCCAACTCTAAATCTATGGTCCTTCTCTCCTCTTAAAGTTCCTAGGCCTTGGTCAGTGAATGAACTGAATTAGGAGGAGGCACCGAAGAAAAGGAAAAAAGGACGTCTCTATGACTGTTTTCACAATGAATTTTTTCCTGATAATTCCCAGCCCCATTCCTACCCCATCCCTGCACAATAATAGGGTGGGACCCAAGTATATGAAGTCAAATTGTCTCATGGCAATGTTACCTTAGCAACATAGCTATCTAGGTAGCGAGACTAGCTCACAAACAGTTCCATTAATCCTTGGGAAATCCCTAAATAATGGCTTTTGTTCACATTAGGGCCTGCATGGAGCATGCTAGATTTGCACCTAGCAAACCCTTGACCAGAGCACCAAAGTATTGGGCTACTCTTTCTCAAATGTTTGGGGAGGCTCCTGCTCTAAGGGCCTGAGCTCTTTTGCTAATTTTTCATCTGGAAGTAGCTACAAGACTGCTCCCTTGTCCCTTACCAACCACTTCAACTGTCAACTGAGAGGTCAAATTGCTTTTACACCAATTTATGTGGCTGGTCACTGATCAATGAT
This sequence comes from Petaurus breviceps papuanus, assembly GCF_028583685.1. NCBI lineage: Eukaryota > Metazoa > Chordata > Mammalia > Diprotodontia > Petauridae > Petaurus > Petaurus breviceps. Next base: position 1,584,398 of record NW_027187369.1, on the reverse strand, counting down.
CTGACAGGTAGCAGCATGGGGTTAGGAGAGATGGCACTAGGCAAGGGGTCAGGGGTCTCTACTCTGCTCCTTACCAGCAGTGGGCAAATCTGTTCACCTCCCTAAGCTCTAGTTTTCACATCTACAAAAATTAGGACAATAATGTCTTCCCCCCACCCCCTGATGCCATCTAACTCTTTTGGGAAAAGGGGCTTTGTAAACCTTAAAAAATCCTCCAGAAGCGGGAATTACAATTATGCTTATTCTTTGTCTGTTGCATATTTCCAGATCTCAGGGACCAATGAGAGAATATCCAAAGTACAATGTCTGCATCCCTGAACTTAGATTATGATGGCAGTGATAGACATGGGGTCCATGTCCTGTCAAAGCAGAGCTTTGAATACAAGCTTCCTATTTCCACTAAATATATTTGGGAAAATAAAAAAGTGATGTGTGTGTGCATGTGTGTGTATGTATTTTTTTGTGTTTATATGTATATGTATATATCTATGTACATATCAGCGAGCCCATATGGAGGTAGGCCTAGGCACTGGCTGCTTCTAGTAGGAGACTCACTCAGTCCCTTTGCTAAAGGACATGCATGAACAGTAGGCTTTAAATGGAGAGGACAAAGTGTGGGCCCTCCAATCCCTCTTTCTTCTGTCTTCTGAGCAAATGCCTGAGGCTCTGCCAATCTTTCCCTGCTCCTTGTAGGGAGGTGTACCCCACTGGAAAGGGCCAGAGCACAAGTTCGTCCCTATATAAGTTTCATGGAATTCTCCCTTCCCCCAATGTGGTATATTAAAAAGTAAGATAACCAGGCAGGGGTCTGGACCCTGCTCTGTGGCTGACTTGCTCAACAGCTTTTGTCCTCAACTGTCCCCATATGGTTTGGTCTTTTTTTTGGGAGGGGGGTCTATACTTGTGATCTCACATCAATGTAGGGACTTTCAGATGTGGAAACTCTATCAATGCAGATGGGCAATTCTTCTCTAAGTTATAATCTTAGAGAGTTTTTTTGAGATAATGTCAATAAACGAAATATCTGGTGAGTATCTGCTGTCCATAAGTCCTACTCTGTTAGTTCCTATGGGCTGTAGAAGAGTTCATCCTTTAAGGGGTCTTCTATTAGCTCTCTCCTTCTCACGATGCCAGGATTTCCACGAGGCACAGAGGGAATGGAGGTTCGTGTTGTAGGCACATAAGCCATAGACCTTGTTTTCTTGGACTGTTTGATCTATAGGAATAATGGGACTTGTAGCCAGCCTAAAGCGAGAGAGGAAATGGAGTGGAATAGAAAAATCAGATGACTAGACTGGGAAGTGGTGAGTTGGTTTCAAAGGGTTGGCCTGGGACCTGGGCCCTAAGGTTTGCTGACTGACCTGGGCTCTCTGCTGGAGCAAGGCTGTAAGCACCTTATCTGTATACCCTTGTCCTTGGCCCCAGCAGCCAGGTGGCATCATTCATGGAAATGAGGCTGTCAGTATGGGAAATTTGGGCCTTAATCTCTCAGGATCAGCAAAGACAAAAGCATCATCATTGTAATCACAGCCCAAAGAAGCAGGTTGTCTTTCTTTAGTCAAAGTAACAGCTTTGGCATGAGGAAATGTTTTGAGTCATAAACCTTCTTCATCAATTGTATTTTGTACCAAGAAGAACAGGAAATGTAACAATAAAGAGAACTTTAAATTCTGCCTGAAAAGATCCTTTTGGTGAGGCCAGTGTGGGGGAAGTATTTAAAATCTGTAGCTTCTTCGGGAAAAAGTCCTGGGTCACCTAGGGCAAGCCACTTCCCCCTTTTGTTCTCAGTTTCCTCATGTCTCCCAATTAAAAATGATCGTTACTTTCTCTGACCTTGCATAGCACTTTTGTACTTGTCTTATTTTGTATGTTCTGTTCTGCATTGCAATTATTATATATTTATTGTATCTTAATTGAGCATTTCTTTCATAATCAACCAACAATAATTGCAGTAGCATCTTGTATTCTCTGTATCTCTGTTCATTGTAGGTCAGTGGAGATCTGGATCGTTGTAGAACATTGCTTGTAAAAATCTGTCTGTTCTCTACCAATGCCCTCGTTGCACATGCCCTCAATTTGTGTATAGGTAAGTCTCATAAAGGTTGAGTATAGATAGGAAATGAGGCATATGGGTCAGTAGTTACTGATGCTCTCAGTTGCCTTTTTCTGTATTAAGTTTTAAGATTTTTTCCTAAGCCTTTGGTATCTCCTCTTCCTTCATATATCTTGTGAATCAATCCCTCAATGCCCTCACAATTGTGTCTCCTTCAGCACGGATTTCTTTTATAGACACTTGTTCCAATCTGGCTGCTTCTCCTGTCTTTGTTCTCTCTAGTGTTATTTCTACCACCCCTCTGAGCACATTCAGACTATGATGTTATCATCTAAGCGTGGTGGCTGCATTGTCCTTAATGTAGACAGTTTGTTAAAAAAAAGTCTGTGCAAGTTTTTTTGATTCAATAGAGTGAAATGTTACCTTAAGGATGCTCATCCAAGGTATAACATTCTGTACTGTAATACCAAGCAAAGGCAACTTCCCAGGTTCAAAATACCAGCATAGGTGCTCTCTATTTTATTCAGTGACAAACCAAGAACAGAGAAGATCAAAACATGACATCATTCAAAATACAGCATTTACTAAGCATGATTAAATAATTTCCAAGTACTACCCCACCCCAGGACCTTCCAATCATTCAATCAATTACAAAGTCTCTGTTCTAAATACTTCTCCACCCCTAGGCTATACCTTAATTAAGTCCACCACAAAGCCCCTCTTCTCAAATGGAGATTAGTTTCCAAACATAAGGTCAAAAGTTCCCCACCCCTGGATCACAATTGAATCTACCCCAGAGTTACATCAAGTTTAAAGACAGCACTTAATACCCAAATGGAGGTCTTTTCTTCATCTTGACACGAGGCAAGTTCTCAGCAATCTTAGTTCCTGGGGAGACAAGGCTTAGCAAAGCCACAAGATACATTGCCAGTCCCTTCATGAATTTATCCTCTGTCTGTAGAACAGTCCTAGAACCCCTGAACACATTAGCAAAGCCCTCTCCCAGGATTTCTGTAAACATACAACAAGAAAATCCTTCTTCAGGGCTTCTGAACCAACAGAAAGGCTCCCAGACCCCTGCAACAACAGCACTGTCCCTCACCAGTGGACAGTATTCACTCTCTGTCTGCAGGACAGTCTCAGGGCTTCTTAGCGAACAGCCAGGTTCCAGGACTTCTTCAACAAAAGGACTGTCTTTCACCAGTGGACAAATCTGGCAAAACAACATCAAAACAGACAGACAAAGTACCAGCAAAACAGCCATGTCTCCTCAGTCCTTGGCAGCTCAGGGGGCAGGTCTCAAAAGTCCAGGGCAATTCAAAGCGGCCACCAGCAATTCTCTTAGTCTTTCTCTCTCCATGAGGTGCTGCTTCCAAAAAAGATCTTCCACCTCTCTCTTATCTCTCCAAATCTACGTCACCAGATCCTCCCAGTTCAGGACTTTCTTTTCACATCAAAAAGTCCATCCCACAGGTGGGATTAACAAGCTCTGGGTTTTAACACAATCAATTTGAAAACCAAGCCAATACAGGGGAATCTTTAATTGCTATTACTATCACACATTCACACATCAAAACCATTCAAGGTTCCTTTTCAATGACCTTCTGATTATCAATATTAGGTGATTCTTCGATCCATATGCTTACCAAAGCTGCTTTCCACTCTAGGAGATATGGTGTTAAAGGACCTCCAGATGTTCTTGTTTATAATGACATTTTGCTGGTTGTAGCAAGCCCCAGAACTCATCAGAGCCTCCTGAAAGAGATCCCTAACCACTTAAAGTGGTTGTGTGAGTATGACCTGACCATTTACATAGGAAAGAACAAGTGGATGAAAAATGTTTATTGTCCAACTTGTGGCATGCATTTAGATGGTCAAACCATAAAGCTTGTTCATCCGTATATATGTCTGGGACAAACTTCAAATGGATGAATTGGATCCAAAATTAAACAGAACTATATAACTCCCTCATGCCCCTTTCATTGAGCCTTCTCTTATAACAAAGATTAGATATTTTTAAAAAAGAAAAAAAAAGTTCTGCAAAACCAACACATCAATTGTGTCTGATAGTATATTCATTTTTCATACTCATAGTCCCCCACCTCTGCAATAAGGGAGAGAGATGTATTGTCTAAATTTTTATCTGAGGCCAAGATTTAGTCATTATAGTTACATATGCATATTCAGTTTTTTTGTTATTCTTTCCACTTAAAGTATTATAGTCATATTATATGTTCTTTTCCTTCTCTTTACATCACTCTGCATCTATTCATAGAAGTTTTCTCATGCTTCTCTGATTTTTCATATAAATAATTTCTTGTGGCACAGCAATATTCCATTACATCCCTGTATCATAATTTATCTAGCCATTTTTCAAGTAAGGGGCATCTATTTCATTTCCAGTGCTTTTATACTATAAAAAGCACCATAATGCATATTTTGGCTGTATAGGACATTTTTCTTTTCTGTATTTAACATTGTCCCTATCAAGGAGACCTCCAGATTAAAGGGCATGGACATTTTAGTCTTAATTTTAGCATAATTCCAAATTGACTCCTAAGATAGTTAGACCAATTCAAAGCTCCACTGACAGTGTATTAGTGTGCTTGTCTTCTTGTATCTATTTCAACATTAAGCATTTTCATCTTTGTCAATTTCTGTATGTGAAGTGAAACCTCATAAGTATTTTGACTGGCATTTTTCTTATTTTAGTGATTTGGAGCAATCCTTCTTATGGTTATCAAAAATCTTCAATTATTCTTTTGACAATTGTTTGTTCATATCCTTTGTTGAGGGAATGGCTCTTGTTCTTATATTTATATTAATTTCTTGTGTATCTCGCATATCAGACCCTTATCAGGATGTTTTATACAGTTTTCCTATTCTACAGTTTTTCTCCTTATCCCAGTTGCATTGATTTTGTTTGTTTAAAAGCATTTCATACAATAGAACATACTTATTCTGTCTTTTGTAATCTCTTCAATTCCTCTTTTTGTTAAGAGTTATGAAAGATACCTCCACATCTCTTTTCCTCCAATTTTCTAATGATGTGACTTTTTATCTCAAGTTGATACCCATTTGGTTCTTGAAAATTCACTTTGGTGGAACGACTTTGATCATGCTGGCCATGTGAGGGATCACTACATATCTAATGTGAATGAATGAATAAATAATTGGGGATGAGAGGTTGGAATTAATGTTTACTATGCCAATTTGTTACAGTAAGAACAAAAGCATTACAGGTGCTGGAAAAGATTGGTAAACACTAACTTCCCAGTCTCCTTGAAAACAAGGATGGTCAAACAGACTTTAGAGAGATCATGCAGCCCCCTCCCTGGAAATAGTGAAACAAATGCCACCACACTCAGTAATTGCTTTAGCTTCACTGGGAGAATGCTTTTTTCTGGAATTGTTAGTGATGGTTGAAGATCAGGTCACTGGCAAACATGAAATGGATCTAGAAAGACAGTAGGGAGCAAGCTAAATTCCTGAAAATCACGAGGATGCTAGGAAATTTTAATTTCTTTTATTGGGTCTTTAGGTCATGTGTCTTTTCAGGATATCATGTGAATCATATAATTCTGAAGTTGGAAGGGACCGTAGAGATCATCTCATTCAATCTCCTGATTAAGAGAATTCTTTTTATAATGTCCCTTCCAAGTAGTGATCCATCTTCTGCATGAAGGCCTCCAGTAGTCAGGAGCTGGCTACCAAAATAGATATTAATGCTCAGATAGTCCCAACTGATAGGGAACCATTTTTTTCAAATCTGCCTCTCTGTAGCCTCTACCTGCTGCTCCTAGTTCTGCCATCTGGGCCCAAGTAAAACAATCCTAATTTATCTATCATGAGACAAGCCTACAAACATTTGGAGATAGAGTTCATGTCCTCCAGGTGACTTCTACAATATAAACATCCCTAGTTCATTGGATTATAGGTTTAAACCTGGAAAGACCTTCAAGGTAAAATAGTTCAATACCTTCATTTTATAAGTAAGGAAACCGAGGCCAGAGAGGTCATAGGATCATAGATTTAGCTTTGGGCAGTATGTCAGAAGTTGTCTAGTCTAGCACTGATCAGGGGTCATTAGTGGAAAAAGTTTAAGAAGCCCTGGTCTAGTCCACACTCTTCATTTTACAGAGGAGGAAACTGAGACCCAGGAAAGCTAAAGAATTTAAATAAATAATTTGTCCAAGGTCACCCAAGTACTGAGTGGAAGGGCTGGGAACCTACATCTTTTGGCTTCAAATCCAGCTGTCTTTCTACTGTACCACACAACTGATCACTATAGGAAAATGGCTTATAAATCTGGCTCCTATGGTAGATTTCACGTTAGTCTGGGATTCCTATGGAAAATAAAGTCAAGAAACAGGAAAAATATCACCTGCACAAGCCTAACTGGGCCTGAGATTTATCATTAGTTCAATGTACTGTAATTATTTTGAGTTTAATAATTGCATAGTATCTAGAGTACTGAACTTGGAGTTAAGAGCTATATTTAAATCCTGCCTCAAATACTTGCTAGTAAAATGGTCCTGAGAAAGTAATTTTTATCTCTCTGGGTCTTTGTTTTGCTAGTTGTAAAATGGAAATAATGATAGATAATATTAGTACCTTTCTTATAGGTTATTGTGAGTTTCAAACGCAAAGTGCTTACAATTAAAGAGCTATATACAATGTCAGATATTTTCATCAATTTTAGTTCATCCACCATGGGACGTTAGTAAAGGATCATAGACACAGAGCTCAACCTTTTAATCCACTCTCCTCATTTGACAGATGAGGAAACTGAAGTCTGGTCTAAGGAAATGCCCAAGATGACCTAGAGCATCATAGTCTCATAGCTCTAGAACTGAAAGGTATCTCTTAGGACATCAGTTCCAATTCTCTCCTCCATTTCCTGATAAGGAAACTGAGGCCCAGGGAGATAAAATGACATGCTGAAAGGTACTCCCAAGACCTCAGATTTAGAGCTGTAAGGGCCTTCTGAGGCCATCTAGTTCTCCATCCACCATTTCTATTTACAGATGCAGGATCAGGCACAGGAAAGTGAAATTACTTGATCCAGTCACTGAGAGGATTATAGGAAACTGAGGTCCACAGGGGATGCATGGGTAATAAATGTGACATTTGGTGTTGGAAGCCAGAGCCAGTACTTTTTCCATTGTACAATGCTGGCGTAGGAGCCCATTAAGGCAGACCAAGAGTTCTCCATTGTTTCCCTGACTTCCAGCATCTCTTTGCTGTCAGGAAAACTGATTCATACAAAATCCCAGCTGCGGGGGGCTGTTGGCAGTGGAGAAGTTTGGGGCTAGGCCTAGACTCTATGCATCTATATTTGACAATTTTGCAACAAATCTACAGTAGCTTAGAAGAATTTGGCTCTGAAGAGAGCTGGGGCCCTTCAGGTGAGGCTTCTATTCTCCTTCATGAAAGAAGTCTCCCAAAGCTGAGAACAACACCAGACTCAGAACTTAATGGGGACATGTGGCTGATTTGAAAACAGGAAGACAAATGGATTGTTATAGAGAGGTAGCCATACACCAGAGGTCTCTTGAGGAAGCAAACAGAGGGAAACCAGACAAGTGGGAGGGAGCTACACAAAAGGAGACTTGAGTGAAGCACAATCTTTTCATTTTCTTGTACTTGAGGTTGCTTATTCTATTTTTTTTGGGATTTCTGTCTTCCAGCCCTTTCTGGCTCCCACATCCTGTACTGTACTTAATATCTCATGATTAACCCCAAAATAAATACAGTTCTTAATCCTGCAGGCCCCTGTTTTTAGGATCTGACACATTCATCACAAAATGTCAATGCCCCAGGGGCTCCCAAGGAATCTTTGAATTCTGTCTATTGCTTTAACAGGAAGCAGAAGCAAAGATTTGCCTTTGTAGAAATGAGTTCCCAAGCCCCTGCCCCTCAACATTGTTCTGTTCTTTCACCCCTATGGGGCCATTGCTTATGTGCTAAGCATGGCACTGGACTTTCTCAATTTGGGCTTTGACATTTCTAATGGCCTGCTGATTGCTGTCTCATCTTGGACTTCATAAAAGATCTCAGAGTGCTTTTAATGAACGTGGCTCGCTCCCTCCTTACCAATCTGGGCACTGTTTCAACCAACACCATGGACTCTGTTGAGTCACAGCCCTTGATGGACCCTGACCCCAGCTCTTGTCCATACTGTACTTGGGAGGGGGTATAATATAGTCTCCATCTCTCTTTATCCTGCCACCCTCTGTGCTTGTCTCTGCTTAACCCTTGACATTGGTAGAAATTGCTCAAAGCTGGCACACCCCATACATTTTCTGGCTTTGAGAAAAGTACAAATAATATATAGTTAATCCTTGATTAACCAGAACTCTTGGGAAGGGGAGGTGGGATTTCTGGTAAGTTTGTTTATGTAAGAAACATTCCCTGAATCATACAATTCTAGCTAGAAGGGACCTCAGAGGTCATTGCATACAGCCCCTTCATTTGATGGATGAGGCAACTGGGGCCTTCAGAAAGGAATTGACTTCCTTAAGGTTAGACCCACTTCAGAGGTGGAATTTGAACCCAGATCCTTTGATTACAGAATCAGTGTTCTACCTGCCATGCCTACTATATATAAGGACCTGTGCTAGGTAAGGTGGAAGATACAACCACAGATAAGACAATGTCCCTGCCATTTGGGAGTTTATGAATCGACAGTTGTCCTCTTTTCCATCAACATTAGTGCTTTTCCATAATGCCTGAGTCTACTCCCGTGTCTCAGTAATTTGAATTTAGTGATCATTACTGAATCTTTGCTCTCATGGGATTCAATGGGATCACTAACTGTAAGTATAAGTGATTATTTCCAAAGTGAAGGTTGGTGGTAGTTATGGAATCTTAGGATCACAGGATTTAGAGTTGAAAGGGAACTTACAGGTAATCTAGTCCAACCCCACTCATTTTTTTTTATTTTTGGAGGGCAATTGGGGTTAAGTGACTTGCCCAAAGTCACACAGCTAGTGTGTCAAGTGTCTGAGGCTGGATTTGAACTCAGGTCCTCCTGACTCCAGGGCTGGTGCTCTATTCACTGCACCACATTGCCGCCCCCCAACCCCACTCATTTTACAGAAGAGGAAACTGATTCCCAGAGAATGGAAGTGATAAGTACAAGATCACATGGGCAGTAAGTGGTATATCTCTAATTTGAACCCAGTTCTTATGGTTTCAAGGTTATTCTTCCCACCACCTTATGCTGATGCAGTATATGGTCAAAATCTTTATTGATTCTAAGCCTTTTCCAGGCCTTTGCTTTCACAATAAATTAACTTCCCCTGTTGTCATTTTCTCTTAAAATCAAGTTAACCCCCAAATTTAATCCTGAACCCCTAACAAATCAGTGCATTTCCCAGAGCTGAAAGAGTATGATTCTAAGGTCTTTACATTTTGTTTTCCTTTATATTATTGTGGTCATTATGTAAATTGTTCTCTTGGTTCTGATTTCTTTACTATGCATCCATTCAGGCGAATCTTTCCAATTGTCTCTGGATTATTCATAGCTGTCTTTTATTACAGCAAAATAACATTCCATTACTTTCATATGCCAAAGTTTGTTCTTCCATTTCCCAATCAATGAGTACCCTCTTTTGTTCTAGTTCTTGACTAATAAATCAATCAAAAAGTATTTACTGAGTACTTATTAAATTGTAGGCACTGTGCTAGGCCCTTGGAACACAGACTGAAGTGATATTTCAAGGGAAGGGACTCCCTTATAAGTGGAGACTACATGTACGCATATAAATATGGACAAAATTCATGTAAAATAAATGTGTAATACCTGCTTTTAGTTCTCTCCCCTGGCACTGGCATATGGAGTCCCAAGAAGAGAAACTGCTACTACTTTCAGAGTTCTTGGGGAGCCCGATGGGTGGCTATTCTCCCAACACTGTAACACATGAGCTTCCACTAGTGTGCTTTGTATTAACAATCAGCCGGTAGGATAATTTCCTTCTTTAGCAAAGGTATTTACTCAAATGGGATAGCAGGAACAATAATTACAAAGCATTTTCCCTTCAAAACTGAGGTATAATCTCCTACAAATATGCACAGAGTCTCGAGGGGGAAGAGTGGGCACAAACTTATAGTATAGTGGTAGTGAGGGACATATGTGAAGGCCAAGGTAACTCAAAACTCTGCAACTACAGATGTCCTGTTGTGATGTCCTTTCTTCCTCCAGAGGGTCCCCAGGAAGTTCAGTGTGTGATATGGCATTGGCTATGGATGAATCACTCTACTGGTCAGCTAGGTTGGGTCCTAACAAGATAGGTCAGGGCATCTTGGCTGTGAAAGGGAGTAAGGCATAATAAAAAGGTTAAAAAGGAAAGTTGGAGCTAGTTTGTGAGGGGCTTTTGTGTTTGATCCTGGAGGTAATAAGTAGCACTGGAGTTTATTGAGCAAAAGAGTGACATGGTCAGACTTACACTTTTTGGAAGATCACTTTGGTAGGTGTGAGGACAGATTGGAGAGGGGAGAAGAATTAGGAGGCTATTTGGATAGTCCAAATGAGAGGTGATGAAGGCATGAAATATAGAGTGGTGGTCATGTAAGTGGGAAGAAAGAGATGTATGTGAGAAATGTTGTGGAAATAGGATTGAGACGATTTGGCAGCTGATTGGGGGATGGAGAATAACGTTAATGTTGTGAAGCTGGGCACCTTTGTTTTCTCATTAAAGTATGAGGTGAGATCATATGCTGTGAGGATTGAGAGGACAATTTATGGAGAAAAGAAAAGTTTTGGGATAGCTGTGAGGCGTGGGATGAAGAATCAAGGAAGAGTAAAAGGATTGTCCTGCAGGAGTGAGGGCCCACTTGGGACATGTATGAGGAAACAGAATACCAGAGAATGCAGTGACTTGTTCAAGGTCATGCAGTAAGTCTGAAGCAGAGAAAGGACTCTTCCAGGCCTCTTGACTTTCAGTCCTAGACTTACTCTGCTTAAACATGTAACTAGAGCTGCCTTCTCAATGGGGAACTTCTGTGTATTTGAAATCTAATCAGTGACTTGTCTCCTTATCAACCCAGGCCTCTTGCCTGGAATACACAAATAAATAAGTAAGTGGATAAAGCCATAAGATTGATGGTACAAATCACAATGAACAATTCACCACATGGGTAGCCCAGTATTTGTATAAACTGCATCTCATTGTAATTCATGTGACCCAGCTCCTTCAATGGATCGGCAGAAATGAAGATGGATGGCAAGTGATTAGCATGAAGGGTTCTCTACTGTCCAAGTTGCTATGCCACATTTGTTTCCTTTTGCCCTGGTCTCTAGAAGACTCCCACTTCCAACTGCCTACAGCTACCCTGTTCCCTGGAGGGAATTTGAAATTATGGTTGAATGATTGATCTACATCCCCCCTTTTCTTGGGTCTTGGGGATGGGTGATGGTGGTGGTGGTCTGTATTATATCAGAGCCCAGTGTATAAGAATTTTATTGCCATGAAGCACATTGACAACTGGTCCTGGGGACTGGCACATGTTTCCTGCTCTTGGGCCCCCTTGACCTTGTTCCATTGTTGTAGGCTGAGATTTCTTTCCTTAAAAGTCCAGTTTAAATTCTGTCTCCATCAGACCCCCCCCCCACTAAATCTGCCCCAAATGATTTCTTCCTTTTTTATTTCTCCTATAGTATACATAGTCTGTGATACACAGTTCAAAGGCATAGATCTGATCAAGTATTCACCTGCTCAAAAATCTTTCGTAGATGTCTATTTCCTTAGGATAAAGTACATACTCCTTAGTCTGGCACTTTAAGCTCTTTACAACCTGGATCCAACCTACCTTTCGAGCCCTCTGTCCAATTGCTTGCCTTCACATTCCATATTCTAGCCAAACAGCTCTCCTTCCTGTTTTCCAAACTTGGCATTCCATATCCTGCCTCTAGGCCTTTGCACCCGGAAGCTAGATGGTACTAGTAGAGTGTTGAAGACTCATTTTCCTAAGTTCAAATCTGGCCCTAGAAACTCACTAGCTGGGTGACCCTGGACAAGTCACTTGTTTGCCTCAGTTTCCTCATCTATAAAATGAGCCAGAGAAGGAAATGGCAAATCACTGCAGTGTCTTTGCCAAGAAAACCCTAAATGGGATCACAGAGAGTTGAATGTGACTAAAAACAACTGAACAGGCCTTTACTTAGGTCATGAACTCCCTCCTGGTTTCCTCTCATTTAGATGGTCCTGGCTTCTTATTGGAATGGTCTCATGGAGAATTAGAGACAATGAGAATTATCCTTAATAACTTTTACTTGGCAAAAGGGAAAAAAGTTCTCTTTTAAAAACAAACTATCCTCAGAATGATTTTTTTCAATGTTAGCTGTCATAAGGAAAATAAAGGGGTTTGTTTTCCCCAGCATTTTGGAGCTAACATCCTTAATAACATGAGAACTCCTTTAAAATGAAATAATTAAATATTCCAGGTGAAAAAGATGTTTGGTTGAAATGAAGTCCCATGGATTACAGTCAGCGTATTTCTGAATCAGCACCTCCAGGCCTGGATAGAGGCATTGGAAAACTGATGTCTTCTTAGTGCCTTCTGTCTCTTTATTTTTCATTGTTTCTCAGTGTGGGCCAGGCTGTTTGACTTTCTACATCACACTGGTAGCCTTGCAGTCTGAACTGAAGGTGAATGTGTTGTAGCCATACACCATTGACCAGCTGGGCCCTGGGACCATTGCCTTCCCTCCTGGGGAGGTCAATGTTCAGCATCCATCAGGAGGACTCCATCTCTCTGTCTTATCACTGAGTCCACAGCATAGGAAGGTGCTAATTAGGAAGCCTCTTTCTTGAAGGAAGTCTGAAGGCTAGTTGAACAAACCTAACTTTGTAGAATCATAGGTTGGCAGAACCAGAAGGGACCATGGTGGTTGTTGTCCTGACATAGTGATGTCATTTTGGTCCTCTTCAAGTACCAAGGACAACAACCACCCTTCTGAATCTGCCAACCTATGATTCTCTAAATTTGCACATTTCATGTTTCTTTTGAGCTATTGTAATTCAGCTTTGCTCATAGAGCACAGCACCTTTTTTGATGTGGGCACATCATGCTGGGTGGTCCTGGGCCAGTGTCTCCCATATCACATAACTGATTTCAAAATTCTTCAGAGAGACCTTGAGAATGTCCTTGTATCATTTCTTCTGACCTCCATATGAGTGCTTGTCTTATGTGAGTTCTCCATAAAATAGTCTTTTAGGCAAACATATGTTTGGTATTCAAATAATGTGACCAGCCCACTGGAGTTGTGCTTTCTGCAGTGGGGTTCAAATGCTTGGCAGTTCAACTCGAGAAAGTACCTTATCTTACTAGGTGATCTTCAGAATCTTCCTAAGACAATTCATATGGAAATGATTCAGTTTCCTGGCATGGTGCTGTTAGACTGTCCAGGTTTGACAGGCATACAGCAGTGAGGTCAGCACAACGGCTCTGTGGACCTTCAGTTTGGTAGACAATTTAATACTTCTTCCTGCCACACTTTCCTTTTGGAGCCTCCCAAACACTGAGCTGGCTCTGGCAGTGAGTATTTCAACCTCATCATCTATGTCTGTATCCCTAGAAAGCATCCTTCCAAGGGAAGGGAACTTATCCATAGCATTCAAAACATCTCCATTTGTTATAATTGATTGGTTCCACATTTGGTGTGGTCCTGGCTAGTGGAGAACCTGTGTTTTCTTGGTGTTAATTGTCAGGCCAAAATTAGCACAAGCAGCAGAGAACAGATCCATACTCTGTTGCATCTCGGCCTCAGATCATATATCTGTAGATCATACAGCTCAAACCAATTCATTTTTCAGCTGAGGAAACTCAGAGAGGGGATATGACTTGTTGGAGGGTGTATATCTAGGAAGTAACACAGTTGAGTCTTGACTTGAACCCAGGTCTTCATACTTCTACCTTCTGGCACATTTTTTGTTGTTGTTCTGTCATGTCTGACTCTTTATGACCCCATTTGTGTCTTTCTTTCTTTCTTTCTTTCTTTCTTTCTTTCTTTCTTTCTTTCTTTCTTTCTTTCTTTCTTTCTTTCTTTCTTTCTTTCTTTCTTTCTTTCTTTTTCTTTCTTTCTCTCTCTCTCTTCCTTCCTTCCTTTCTTTCTTTCTTTCTTTCTTTCTTTCTTTCTTTCTTTCTTTCTTTCA
>NW_027187369.1:1559220-1565187 GCF_028583685.1 Petaurus breviceps papuanus | reverse complement strand
AGAGACAGAGACAGAGACAGAGATGGAGAGAGACAGAGAGTAGACAGAGAGATACAGAGAGACAGAGACAGAGAAAGACAGAGAGACAGCTAGAGAGAGACAGAGATACACACACAGAGAGGGGCAGAGACAGACAGAGAGAGATACAGAGAGAGAGACAGAGACAGAGAGAGAGAAAGACAGAGAGACAGCCAGAGAGAGACAGAGAGACACACACACACAGAGGCAGAGAGAGACAGAGACAGAGAGACAGAAACAGAGATGGATACAGAGATGGAGATAGAGGCAGAGAGACACACAGAGAGAATCACAGAGAATATTACACACAGACAGAGATGCATTGGCATTCAAAGTTAAAGAGAGCCCCTTGCTGGAGCTACTTGCTGAATCCCTTCACTCACTGGGCTCAGTGATGGGCTAGCTATGGTAAGAAAAGGTAGGAAGGAGCTCCCTGCCAGTGACAAGACTGAGTTCTATATACCAGCTGAAGCTGAAATCCTGAGACTTGCCTGATATCCTATCTACCTCCCATACTGTGTCCTAGGTCAAGAGATCTCTTATGGGATCTAACCATTTTTGTGCCCATTGGACAATCTGGTGAAGCCCATGAAGTCCTTCTCAGAATATTTTTATTTTTTTTTGGAGGGAGGAAGGCAGGGAAATTGGGGTTAAGTGACTTGCCCAAGGTCACATGGCTAGTAAGTGTTAAGTGTCTGAGGCTGGATTTGAACTCAGGTCCTCCTGACTCCAGGGCCAGTGCTCTATTCACTGAGCCACCTAGCTGCCCCCTCTCAGAATATTTTAAATGCATAAAATAAAATACAGAGAATGACAAAGGAAACCTATAATTTTGGAATTCCATTGTCGAAGCATTAAGAAAAAAGTTAATGGAATCTAGAACCGCTTGACTAGAATGTCATTACTGGCATCAGGTGACTAGTCCTATTGGAAGTTTGAGTTGAACACTCTGTGGGAATTAGGCTGTTATGTTTCTTTATCTGCTCAAGGAAGGACTTGAAGTTTGCTTTTTCTATAATTCCAAGGTCCAGATTGATCCTATGTTGGCAGGGGTAGGAGAGGGGTGGGTGGTTTCAGAGTTTAGGAGAGTTGTGGGCACAGAGGTGCTCACATCAATAGTTGCCACACTATTACATATTGGCTCCTTGTTATTAAATACTCTTTACTTGCTTATTGATTCTATGTGAAAGATCAACACCCATATGCAACATTTCAAGCAGGTGCATCTTCCTGTAGAGAGTCAACTCCATTGTGCCAAAGTCACAAACTCCATTTTTCTGATGCTTGCCATTCATGACCAATGGGAATTGGGGCCCACTGTCAGTTCAGAGAGTCACCAGATCTCCAATTTGGAAGGGACCTCAGGGTCCATTTAAATCCAAACCCTGCCTGAATCAGAAACCCGTTACACACATGGCAGGTGGTCTCTCAGCCTTGGCTTTATGACTTCAAGTAAAGAGGAAGCTCCCACCTCCTGGACGCAACCCAGTATACTTTTATCTGACTGATTGATTAGGCCATTTTCAAAAGTCGGGCCTACATGTGCCCCTTCCCAGTGTTCACCCTTTGTTCTTCCTTGATCTCTAGGAACAAGCAAGACAGCTCTAATCCCTTTTCTAAATGAGTCATTTAAATACATGACGCCAGGTTTTTCCCCCCTCTAAATTGGGGGTTCTTAATATTTTTTTTTTGGCATGTGTCATGGACACTTTTGACAGTTTGGTAAAACCTATAGACCCTGCTCAGAATAATATTTTTAATTTAATTTTAATTTTTTTTGAGGGGAAGGCAGGGCAGTTAGGGTTAAGTGACTTGCTCAAGGTCACACAATTAGTAAGTGTGTCAAGTGTCTGAGGCTTGGATTTGAACTCAGGTCCTCTTGACTCTAGGGCTGGTGCTACCTAAGTGTCCTGAGAATATTTAAAATTTTTTTTAATACATAAGGTTACAAAAGAAAAAAAGACTCCAAAGTTCATAAACCCCAGGTTAAGAACCTCTTCTCTTTGTTAAACATGCCCAGTTTCTTCAGCAGATCTTTATCTGGTGTGAAGGCAAAGCTCTTCACCATCCTAGTCACCTTCTGGACATTCTCAAGTTAATCACTAACCTTAAAACTTTTTTTTCTTTTAATTTTTTTTCAGTGTTTTTATTCCAAATTTTCTTCCTTTATTTGTTGAGAAGGCAAGCAAGATGACATCATTTATACATGTGAAATCATACAAAATGTATTTCCACATTAGCCCCCTTACAAAAGAAAATTTAAAAAAATCAAGAAAAAGAAGAAGAAAAAATATATTTCAATCTGTCTTGTTAAATCCCTTATAATTTCTCACTCATGTTTACCTTTATATGCTTTTCTTGAGTCTTATGTTTGAAAGTCCGGTTTTCTGTTCAGCTCTGGTCTTTTCGTCAGGAATGCTTGAAAGTCTTCTATTTCATTAAATATTCATTTTTTTTCTCTTGTAGGATTATACTTAGTTTTGCTGGGTAGATTATTCCTGGTTGTATTCTTAGCTACTTTGCCTTCTTGAATATCATATTCAAAGTCCTTCCCTCCTTTATAGTGGTACTAGCTAAATCTTATGTGATCCTGACTGTGGCTTCATGGTATTTGAATTTTTTCTTTCTGGCTGCTTGCCAGAATATTTTCTCCTTGACCTGGGGACTAGATTTTTGGCTATAATATTCCTGGAAGTTTTCATTTTGGGATTTATTTCAGGTGGTATCTGGTGGATTCTTTGAATTTCTACTTTGCCCTCTGGTTTTAAGATATCAAAGAAGTTTTGCTTTATAGTTTCTTGACATATAATGTCTGAGATGTTTTTTAAAATCATGGCTTTCAAGTAGTCCAGCAATTCTTAAATTATCTGTTTTCTAGGTCAGTTGTTTTTCCTATGAAATATTTCACATTTTCTTCTATTTTTCAATATTCTGACTTTATTTTATTGTTTTTTTGGTGTCTCATGGAGTTGTTTCATTACAGTGGACAAATTCTAATTTTTTTTGTTTATTGGAGGGGGGAGGGCAGGGCAATTGGGGTTAAGTGACTTGCCCAAGGTCACATGGATAGTAGGTGTTAAGTGTCTGAGACCGAATTTGAACTCGGGTCCTCCTGACTCCAGGGCCAATGCTCTATTCACTGTGCCACCTAGCCAGCCTCTATTTTTTCTTTTTTAATATTTTATATTTTCCAATTACATGTGAAAACAATTTAAAAAATTCATTAAAAAAATTTTTTTGAGTTCCAAATTCTCTCCTTCCCTCCCTCTACTCCACTCATTAAAAAGGCAAGCCATTTGATATAGATTATACATGTGAAGTCATGTAAAACACATTTCTATATTAGTCATGTTGTGAAAGAAAACACCCCCCCACCAAAAGAAAAGTTTGCTTTGATCTGCATTCAGATTCCATCAGTTCTTTCTCTGGAAGTGGATAACATTTTTTTTTTTATAATAAGTCTTTTGGAATTATCTTGGATCATTGTATTGCTGAGAATAGCTAAGTCATTCACAATTGATTATCATGCAATATTGCTCTTACTGTGCACATTTTTCTTCTGGTTCTCACTTCACTTTGCATCAGTTTATGTAAATCTTCCCTGGTTTTTCTGAAATCATCCTGCTCATCATTTCTTACAGAACAATAGTATTCCATCACAATTATATACCATGTCTTGTTCAGCCACTCCCCAATTGATGGACAGTCCCTTCAATTTCCAATTCTTTGACACCACAAAAAAGAGCTTCTATAGATATTTTTTATATATTGGTCTTTCTTCTATTAAAAAAAAACCTTTTTGGGATATAGACCTAGTAGTGGTGTTATTGTATCAAAAGGTATGCATGCTCAAAGCATAGTTCCAAATTGCCCTCCAGAATGATTGGATCACTTCACAACGCCACCAACACTGCTTTAGTGTCCCAATTTTCCCTTATCCTCTCTAGTATTTGTTATTTTTTTTTGCCATATTAACCAATCTGATAGGTATAAGGTGGTAACTCACAGTTGTTTTAATTTGCATTTCTCCAACCTAATTAGAACATTTTTTTTTCATGTGACTATAGATAGCTTTGGTTTCATTGTCTGAAAACTGCTGGTTTTGATTATTTGCCAATTGAAGAATGACTTGTATTCTTATAAATTTGATTCAGTTTTTAAAAATATATTTTGAGAAACGAAGCTCTTATCAAAGAAACTTGCCGTAAACTTTTTTCAGTTATGATTACTAACTGTGTATATCTCTCCATCTTATTTTTCCCAATGTATCCTTCTCTCTCTTGCCTTTCACCCTGTCCCTCCTCAAAAGTGTTTCCTCCCCGAATCTGCCCTTTCTTCCTCTCATACTTCCCTGTAGGATAAGATAAATTTCTGTACCCAACTGAGTGTGTATGTTATTCTTCCTTTGAACCAGTTCTTACGAGAGTAAGCTTCAAGTGTTGTCTGTCAACACTCCACCCCCCATCTTGCCCTTTGCTGTAAAAACTTTCATGACCTCTTTTCAGTGAGATAATTTACCCCATTCTACCTCTTCCTTCCCCCTTCTCCCAGTGCATTCTTCTTTCTTACTCTTTAATTTTTTAAAAGATGTCATCCCATCATAATCAATTTACACCCATGCCCTCTGTCTGTCTGTCCAAATAATGATAAAGTTCTTAAGAATTATCAGTATCATCTTCACATGTAGGAATATAAACAGTTTAACCTTATTGAATCCCTTATGATTTCTTTTTCCTGTTTACCATTTTTTCTTCTTTTTTTCTCTTGGATTTAAAGGTCACATTTTCTATTTGGCTCTGATCTTTTCATCAGAATGCTTGGAAGTCCTATTATGTTATTAAATATCCATTCTCCCCTCCCCCCCAAGGATTATACTCAGTTTTGCTGGGTAGGGGATTCTTGGTTGTAATTGTAGCTCCTTTGCCCTCCAGAATATTATATTCCAAGCCTTCCAGTTCTTTAATGTAGAAGTTGCTAAGTCTTGTGTTATCCTGACTGTGGCTTCATAATATCCAAATTATTTCTTTTTGGCAGCTTGCAATGTTTTCTCCTTGACCTGGGATTTCTGAAATTTTCATTTTGGAATCTTTTCTTCAGGAGGTGATTAGTGGATTCTTTCAATTCTATTTTACCCTCTGGTTCTGGGATATCAGGGCAGTTTTCCATGATTATTTCTTGACATATAATGTCTAGGTTCTTAAATTTTTTAAAATTATTTTGAACTTAAATATAAAAAGAAAAGAAAGGGAACATTTCCATGTATACAGAACTTCCATTTCACAGTTTCCTTTTTTGTTGAAAAAATATGTAATAAATACTGCATATCATTTTCAAAATCGCCCTGCTTACCTGTGATTCCTTCTAAGTTTTTTTGTTCTCTGCTGAGCACTCTCTACTTTTTCTCCCTCTTTCCCTCCCGACCCCACCCCAGAGAAAGCTACCATTAGACACAAATATGTGAATGTGTATATATACATACATACATAAAAATCCATACACACATATAAAACCACGCTATACACACTTCTTTTTATCACCTTTTTCTCTGGATGTGGATAGCATCTTCCTTCGTAGGTTGCTTGTAGTTGATTTGAGTAGTCAAGGCTCTTTTTTTGATCATGGCTTTCAAGTAGTCCAATAATTCTTAATTTATCTCTCCTCATTCAAATTTTCAGGTCAGTTGTTTTTCCAATGAAATTTTTTCACATTTTTTTTCATTCTTTTGATTTGTCCTTTATTATTTCTTGATTTCTCATGGACTCATTAGCTTCCACTTGCCCAGTTCTAATTTGTAAGGAATAATGTTCTTCAGGGAACTTTTGTACTTCCTTTTCCATTTGATCAATTCTTCTTCTTCTTCTTCTTCTTCTTCTTCTTCTTCTTCTTCTTCTTCTTCTTCTTCTTCTTCTTCTTCTTCTTCTTCTTCTTCTTCTTCTTCTTCTTCTTCTT
>NW_027187369.1:1492443-1559210 GCF_028583685.1 Petaurus breviceps papuanus | reverse complement strand
TTCTTCTTCTTCTTCTTCTTCTTCTTCTTCTTCTTCTTCTTCTTCTTTGCAATTGGGGTTAAGTAACTTTCCCAAGGTTACATGGCCAGTTTTTCTTTTGTGTGGGTGTTAAGTGTCTGAGGCCGGAACCAATCCCAGGTCCTCCTGACTCCTGGGGCCAGCACTCTACTCACTATGCCACCTAGCTGCTCCGATCAATTCTTCTTTTCAAGGAGTTCTTCTCTTCAGTGGATTTCTGTGTCTCTTTTATCATTTGGCCTATTCTGTTTTTTAAGGTATTTTTTTTACATTATTTTTCTTTTTGCTTCCTTTACCAAGCTATTGACTTTTTTATGATTTTCTTGTATCACTCTCATTTCTGTTTCCCATTTTCCCCCTACCTCTCCTATTTGTTTTTTCAAATTGTTTTTGAGCTCTTCCATGAGTTTTTTTTGGCCTGAGGCCAATTCACATTTTCTGAGGCTTTGGATGTAGCTGTTTTGACTTTGTTGTCTTCTGAGTTTGTATTTTGATCTTCCCTGTCACTGTAGTAACTTTCTATGGCTAGGTTATTTTTTGTTGTTTCCTCATGTTTCAAGTCTATATCTTGACTTGTAACTTTATGTTAAAGTTGTCCTCTGTTCCCAGGTTGGGGTGTGCACTGTGAAAAACTTCAGGTTTTTCATGCTCCTGCCTTCAGAGTTTGTTCTGAGGGTCTATAAGTTTTCAGTTTTTCCAAGTTGGTATTATTTAAGAAGAGGTAAGGTCATTGGCCTCTTGGCTTGTGCTCTGTCTTAGAACTATGACCAGAGTCCCTGCTGTCCTGAGGACACACTCCAGAATGCTAGTGCTCTTCCTTGCCCCAGGACTGTGATCTGGAATTACATATAGGCAATTCAACAGAGTCCTGAACCCAGTGCCAGCAAAAGGTCCCCTGTAATCTCCTTATGACTAGTTATCCAACCTCCTTACCATCTGTAGTCTGAGAGCTGTGGAAGCTGCCACTGACAATTCAGTTTCTATAAGATCTGTTGTTGGCTTGCCAAGGAATAGCTTGTATTGGACTGCACTCTACTTTCACCCCAGTGAGACAGACTTTTCCCTCCAATCTTCTAAGTTATTTTGGGCTGGAAAATTATTTCATCCCATCCTTTTGTTGATTAAGCCACTGCAGAATTTTTTAAGACATTATTTTAAAGTTGTTTGGAGGTGAATTTGAGAGAGCTCAGGTGAGTCCCTGCCTTTACTCCACTGTCTTAGCTTCACACCCATTATCTTGTTTGATTTTTAAGATTCTTTTGCTACTTCTAAAATCTCTTTCTTTAGCTTTTGTTGGAATTCTTATTGGGCTTGTGTCCAACCTGCATTTTTTCTTTCAGGTTTTGCTTATAGATGTTTTCAAGTCATTGTCTTCTTTTGAGTTTGTGTCTTGAACTTCCATGTAACCATAGTACCTTTTTATGGTCAGATTCTTGTTTTGTGTTATGATCTTTTTCCAGCCTCTTTCTTGACTTTGGACTTTATTCTGGAGTTGGGTTCACTTCTGCAGGGGTAAGGGGGAGAAGATAACTGACCTGAGCTTCTGTCTTTTAATTCCTCTGCTTTCACAGGTGGATCTGGAGGCCTATACTTTCTTGGTGTTTCCAATGTAGTGTGATCCATAGAAAAGTCTGGTCACTGCCATCCTGGTCTGCATGTTGGTCCTTACATAGGTAGAGTCCTTACTCCCTTGTGACAATGGCTGCTCCTCTTTGCATTGGAAATGTGACCCAGAACTGGGTAGTGGGCAACAGAGATGCCTAATGTTATCCAATCCTTCTCCCAGTGCTGGTATAAGGGTTTCTTAAGATCTCTTTCTAGCCAGGTGTCCAGTGCCCTTACCATTTCTGGGTACAGCTGCTGCCCCATAGCATACAGCTGAGGTTGCTTCCACTGTGTTCCACTTCCATGCTCTCATCCCTTCCCTGCCCCCATCCCCCCATCCCAGAGTCTGCAGTTCTCTTTTTGTCTTCCTAAAATGTTATGGATAGGAAAAATTACTCACTGTTTCTTTTTATTAGTTGTCCATCTCAGAATTCTGTACAGTGTTTTCTGTGGTCATTTTGCAGGAGAGGTTTTGGAGGAGGGTTGGCAGTTGTGACTTTTCACTCCACCATCTTGACTCTGCCCCTATCAGTATCTTTTATAAAATTGCAGTGCCCAGAAGTGAATACAATGCACCAGATATGTTCTGTCCAGGGTAGAATACAGAGATACCACCATCTCCCTAGTCCTGTATGTCCTATGTTTCAGTGCAGCATTTGCCTTGTTTTTTTTTCTGTGCTGCCACATTGCACTATTGACTCATATTGAGTTTTCAGTTCACTATAATCCCCAGATATTTTCCAGAGAAATTTCTTTCTAGCTATGCCTCCCCTATATTGTACTTGTGAAGTGGATTTTTTTGCATTCAGGTATGAATTTTTTATTTATCCCTATTAGATTTCATCTTATTTGATTTAGTCCTATATTCTAACTTGTCAAGATCTTTTTGAATCCTAACTTTGTCTCTTGGTAGGGTAGCTAGGTTATTCTCTCAGATTTTTGTATGATCTACAAATTTGATAAACATTCCAACTATGCCTTTATCTAAGGCATACAATGATAATAACAGTAACTAGCATAGTTCTTTAATGTTGCAAAGTGCTTTAGAAATATCATTTTATTTATCCTCACATCCAGTCCATCAGCTAAGTGTTATTATTAATCTTCATTTTTTTGCTTATAAGAAAACTGAGGCAGAGGTTAAGTGCCTTGCCCAGGGCCACACAGCTAGTAAATGTCTAAAGCTAGATTTAAACCCAAGTCTTCCAAATCCAGATTCAACTTTCTATCTATTGCACCTTCTAGGTGTCCTGAAAAATGTTTAATAGAACTGGACCAAAGACAGATCTCTGGGGCTACCAATACACTAGAGAACTCCTTCCAAGTTGTTGTTAAACCATTAATGATTAATCTTTGCAGATAGTCATTTTATCAATTCCAAACCCACTCAATTTTACTCTCATCTAGTCTATGTCTTTCTACCTTATCCACAATAATAATATGAAATGCTTTATTGAATGCAATGAGGCCATCTAATTACACTATATATAAATAGCATTATCCTTTCAAAAAAAGGAAATGAGGTCAGTCTGGAATGATCTCCTCTTGCTGAAGTCCTCTTGGCTCTTTGTGATCACTGTTTCCTTTTCTAAATGTTCACAAATCATCTCTTTAATAATTGAATTTGGCCAGCAACCACAGTTAAACCCAGACTCAAATTCACATAATTGCAAAGTTGAAAGGGACCTTGGAATCCATAGATTCTAACTCCTGAAAAGGAATCCCCTACACATCATCTCTGATATAAGTGGGTATC
The DNA here is from genome assembly GCF_028583685.1 of Petaurus breviceps papuanus. Taxonomy (NCBI): domain Eukaryota; kingdom Metazoa; phylum Chordata; class Mammalia; order Diprotodontia; family Petauridae; genus Petaurus; species Petaurus breviceps. The sequence continues at coordinate 1,555,831 of NW_027187369.1, read as the reverse complement.
CAACTTCTGTTTCGATTTCGACTAAAGGGCAACCCATTACCTATCTATTTCTTTTGGACAGCTCCAATTGCTAGGAATTTTTTCCTTAGGTCAAACCTACCTTTGCCTCTTTGAAATATCTACCCATTTTTTTTTCTCATTTTGCCCTCTGGAGCCTAGCAGAATGAATCTAACCCCTTTCCTAATCATCAACTCTTCATACACTTGAAGACACCTATCATTGCAGTGAGGGTCTTGATAGCTGAATATAAAAGGTAGGTCACTGCCAAATCCTGAGAGTCATCTGAGAACTGTGCTTTTCCCTGTAAGAATTCTAGCCCTAGAATAGTCCAATGGCTGTAAACAACAGTTAAGCCTTCCCAGAGCTGATGTCTGAACTGTCTTGTTTTTCACTTCATTTGCTCACTGATTCCCCTCTTCCCAAACTCCAATGCTTCCAAAAGTCTGAATCTCCAATGGTAGACTTGAAATTAAGAAAACTTGGATATTAATCCTGGTTCTGAAATTTTCTGAATGACTGAATTCTCCAGCCTTCAGTTTCTTCTCTAAAATAGGGAAAGTAATACCGCTACTCTACCCAAAAAGATTGTCAGGAAGAATGTGCTTTGTCAACCTCAAAGCTTTTTATGTTATTCTCATTAATCAATCATCCTATATTGATTAAATGCCTACTATGTGCCAGGCACTTATGATTGATGATCACTGTCCCTGCCAGGGAGAAATACTAGTGCCCTTGGATTTTGCTGGCTTGTTGTTGAAATGTCCAGGAGGATGAGTTCACAAGACAACTTCTAAATCTGAGTATACCCCACTACTGAAAGATCGCATTAATACTGGTGTCACTGTCATTGGAGTGTAGACAGAGATGGTGCCGATGTAGACAGAGATGTCCTGGTACAGCTCTAGCTAAAAATCTTTATGGATGCAGGGAGGTTTGGGATCCTATTATGAGCACACAGTTTTAAGGCCACCCCCAGTTAATAAAGCCCTTTATTCATAGAATCCCCAGTTCAAGATCATATTATGTCCCTGTTTTCCAGAGGAGGTGGCTTAAGATCTGCAAGGGAATGTAATTTGCACAGGGTCATATAGATGGTAAATAGCAGAGCTAAGACTCCAACTTAGTTTTCTGATTTCTAGTCTGAGGTTCTGGTGCCTCTCAGAAGGTTCCCAAGATTCCTCTCATGTTTTCCTTCACCATTTGTATCTTAGAGCCCTGGGAGAAACTCCCTCTTTGACCTTGCTTTCCTTCTCCCAAGGACTGAGGATTAGCCTCAGGGAGAGAGCCCTTGGTTTCCACTATTGGTCCCATGTGCAACCTTTTCTCTTGGTTTTGAGGAAGCATCTCTGAGCTGAGAGCAATGGGGTCACTTTATGAAAAGGTTCCAAGTTGCTGCCAATCCCTTTTCCCTGCAAATAACTCCCCGGCCCCCATTCTTCTGGGTTTAGCTTAAATGTCAGTTATGCCAGAAGTCTTACCATTTGGCTGCCCAGCCCCTCAGGGGCAGGCTTCCTGAATGGCGGCCTGGGAGTTTTGAACATGTCAAGGACTCTCTGAATTAGAAATAATGCATGAAGCTTAAATATTCCCTTTGTCTTGAGCTTCAACATTTTCTTTCTGAAAGGCAAGAAAATGCTTCTAAATTCCTTTTGCTGAAATATTCATGCTTGGTCTATGGGGCTGAAGGGCATGATTGTAAAGCCCGGGTCTCTATAGCATAAACAGGAGGCTTTGGACCCAGCTGGTGGTTGACACTGGGGATGTTTATCTTCCTGTGGCTCTTTGTCAAGGGGCGTTCTGCCTGCACAAAAAGCCCCCTTTTAGCATTCAAGAGGAGATTCCTTTAACTCATTTGGGTCCAAGGGACTGCTTGTTTACAAAGTGGCAGAGGAAGCAAACCCTTTTCTCAGACTTTCCAGGAATGCTAACCCTCGCTCCCATTTCGATAGTGCTTTGAACGTTCCATGTGTCCCCTTTATTCTGTCTACCTGGCTACCCAGCCTTCAGGCCCTCACCAGCTCTTACCTGGACTGTGACACTAGCCTCCTAATTGGTCTCCCACTTTCTAGTTTCTCCCCTCTTCAATCTGTTCTTCATACATCTGCCAAGATAATTTTCCTAAGGCACAGAATCATGGGGTTTTGGAGCAAGAGGGCACTTCAGGGGCCATCAAGTCCAACCCATACCTGAAAACAGCAACAGCAGCAGCAACAACTAGCATTTATACAAGTCTTAAAGGTTTGCAAAGAACTTTATGTAGGTTATGTCATTTGATCTTAATAACAACCCTGTGTGGTACGTGTTGTTCCTATTTCCATTCTACAGACAAGGAAACAGGCTGTGAAAAGTTAAGTGATTTGCACAGGATCGTATGGTTCAGGAATATCTGCGGCAGGATTTGAACTCAGGTCTTCCTGACTCCAAGTCCAGCCCTCAATCACCTCGCTGCCTGAGGGGAAAATGAATCCCTTATACAAGAGCCATCCATGCAAGTCTTTCTTTCTTTTTTGGAGGGGGGAAGGCAGGGCAATTGGGATTAAGTGACTTGCCCAAGGTCATACAGCTAGTAAGTGTTAAGTGTTTGAGGCCAAGTTTGAACTCAGGTTCTCCTGACTCCAGGGCCAGTGCTCTATTCTCTGCACCACCTAGCCACCTCTGTGCAAGTCTTTTTGAAGACCCATAGTGAGGGGGAGCCAACTGCCTGCAAGGCAGTCCGTGCCACTCTTCAATAACTCTCATGGTTAGGAAGATTTTCCTGATATCAAATAGAAATCTGCTTCTTTGCAGCTTCCATTCATTGCTCCTGGTTCTGCCCTCTGAGCCCAAGCAGAATAATTATAGGGTGTTGGGCTTGGAGTTAGGAAGGCCAGAGTTCAAATCCAGCTTCAGACACTTACCAACTGTGATTCTGGACACTTTCAGCCTCAGTTTCCTTATGTGCTAAATGAAGGGGGTTGGATTCAATGGCCTCAAAGGTCCTTTATGATCTTAAATGCCTCTTCTCCATGACAGTCCTTCATATACTTGAGTATAGCCATCGTGTCCCCCATTAAAGTCATATCTTTTCCAAGCTAAATAACCAGTTTCCATATAGCATAAACTCAAGATTTGTTACTTTCCTGGATGATCTTGCACTAAGTAATGTCTTTCCCAAAATATGATGCCCAGAATTGAACACAGTAATCTAGATACAATCTGATAATGACTGAGCACCAAAGGACCATCACCTCATCTCATAGTCCAAAACTACATTTCCTTTCTTGGCTGCCACATCTTACAGCTGACTCATGTAGTTTGCCATCCATCCATTAGACCTCCTAGCTCTTTTTCAGAACAATTGCTGTCTATCCAGTTTTTTCCTTCTTATACCAAGGAAGTTGATTTTTTGAACCTAAAGCTAAGAATTTATATTTATCTTTATTAAATTTCATCTTCTTGAATCCAGCTCAATGTTTTAGCCTTCCAAGATCTTTCTGAATCTACTCTCTTGTAGGGCAACCTTTTATGACCTATGGAATAAAATATAAACTCTTTGGCCTGGTATTTATTTAAAGGCTGCCAAAATCTAACTCTCACCTACCTTTCCAGTCTCATTTCATACCATTTCTCTTCATGAACTCTGCATTCCAATCAAACTAGTCTACTTGTTTTGTTTTGCAGACATAATACCTTATCTCTAGTCTCTATGCATCCCCACAAGCCTTTTTCATGCCTAGAATATACTCCTTATTTCTTTTTTTTATTTAATGTTACACTTTATTTTATTTTATTTTTTTGATTTTTTTTTGGAGGGGAGAAGGCAGGGCAATTGAGGTTAAGTGATTTGCTCAAGGTCACACAGCTAGTAAGTGTTAAGTGTTTGAGGTCAGATTTGAATTCACGTCCTCCTGACTCCAGGGCAGGTGCTCTATTCACTGTGCCACCTAGCTGCCTCCCTTCCTCCTTATTTCTAACCCCTCCTCCCCATCCTTGTCTTCCTAACTGGTGCCACCTCTTTTTTTTGTTTTTGGAGGGCAATTGGGGTTGTGACTTGCCCAAGGTCACATGGCTAGTTTTATGTTAAGTGTCTGAGGCCAGATTTGACAACTCAGGTCCTCCTGACTCCAGGGCCGGTGCTCTACTCACTGTGCCATCTAGCCACCTATGGTGCCCCCTCTTCTGGGAAGTCTTACTTGATCTTCCTAATGTTGGGATCTCTTTTCCACACTCAGTTTTCCTTGCACTTAAAAGTATATATGTTGTAGCCACCAGTAGAGTAATAATAATTATGATAATAAAAGAGCTATCATTTATATAGCAGTGTAAGGTTTGCAAAGTGCTTCATATCTGTTGTCTTCATTGATCCTTACAACACCCTTGGGAGGTACAGGTGAGGAAACTAGATCAGACAGAGATTAAGTAACTTGCCCAGGGTCACACAGCCAGTTAGTGTCTGAGGGCAAATTTGAACTCAGGTCCTCCTGACTTCAGGTCTGGTCCATTGAGTTATGTAGCTGTCTTGAGTATAGAGGCTGTTTCATGTTTGTCTTTTCATCTCTAATTCCCAGCACATTAAGGATGTGCTTAATAAATGTTCACAGCCTCCTAAATCTGGAGCTATGAAGGACCTTTTAGACTATTGAGTCCAACCCTGTCATTTTACAGATGAGAAAACTGAGGCCCAGAAGAAAAGTTATGTGCTCAAGTTCAGTGGTCTTTTCACCCTTCTCCATTCTTTGAATCAAATTGAATTTGTAAAATACCTTCCTTAGAACAATCCCATGAAGCAGCTGGAAGAAATATTATTGACCTCATTTTATAGATTAAGAAGTGAAGACCCAAGAGGTCAAGTTACTGTCCTGAAGTCATATATATGCCTAGTCAATGTTCAAGGCAGTCTCATGACTCTAAGTTTGCAGGTCTTTGCACTCCTCTTAATTCCTTTACAGACACTACATGTTATAAACTAAGATATCAGTGGGGACTAATAAGCAAAATGAGTACTAAGTTAATGAAAAAATTACAATTCTCAATCAGCCCACATTACGTAATGATGTCGCCTATGCAAAGACAGCCTTTTAATCTACAGACGTTAATTATCAGTGCCAAAAGCCAAAGACACATGGGAAATTCCTAATTTCTAAAGCCTTCAGTTTGCAAATGTTCCTGATTCCAAGTTCTCTTTATTCACGAGCAGACTCTGAAACCTCATATTGGAAGAAACCATGCTCGACTTTTTTGCTCAATAAAATGAGGTTTCTGGCCTCTGGATTATGGCCAGCTCCAGACAGGGAAGTCCAAATTCAGGAGCCTTCATTCTGTTATCTCTGTCACTGACTATAAATAGAGGCTTTTAAAAGGTACTTCTTTCTTTAGGGCTTTGCCAAAACCCAATGGGATCATGTTGATGACCCAATTCTCTTAACTCTTGGTGGCATGGTATAGTGGGGAAGAACAGTGGGTTCCCATCAGTAGACCTGAGTTTGAATCCTGTATGTGCTACAAACTAGCTGTTTGACCTTGAGCAAACAGGATAATTAGATTTAGAGCTGAAAGAGCCTTCAAGTCCAAACTTTTTGTTTTATAGATGAGGAAACTGAGGAATAGAGAGTAGAAAATACTTGTTCAAGGTCCCACACCTGGGCCCTGTGACTTAACCTCTAATATCCCTTTCCCCCCTGACTATATTGCAGGGCTCTCTTTGGGTCTCAGATTTCTCTTCTAGAAAATGAAGGAGTTAGGGTCAGTGGTTACTAGGGGCCATTTCAGCCCTAATATTCTTTGGTTCTGGGTCTCTGAACCTCAGTTTTCTTTTCTGTAGATTAGGTTCCTCTCACAGCTGTAGCCATGGAGAAAAATTTTAACCACAAAAAAAGACAGAGGCAGTATCAAGAGATAAATGAGATAATTTCAATTACATGAAATTAAAAAGATTTTGCACAAAAAAATCAATGTAACTAAAACCCTATTTCCTATTTGGACAGGATTACTAAAACATTAGATGCAGAAATGGCTATGGGTATTGCTCACCTAGATTTTAGCAAAGCTTTTGACCAGGTGTTTCATACTATTCTTGTGCAGAGGACAGAAACACATGAATTGGGCAATAATAGAATCAGATGGATTCACAACTGGTTTGATGGCCAGTTGCAAAATTATTAAGAGTTTGATGGCCAGAGATCTGCAGTGGAGTAGGATAGATATTTGTACTTGGTTCTTCGCTAATTCATATATTTGTTAATGACTTAAATAAAGACAGGAATGGCATACTTGTAGAATTTGAGATGATATGAAATTGGGAAGGGTAACTAACATAGTTGGTGACAGAGATAGGATCCAAAAGGATGTTGATGTGGTAGAATGTTGTACTGAACCAAAAAAGATGAAATTTAATAGGGATCAATGTAAAGTCTTGCACTCAGGTACTAAAAATAAATCAACTTCATAGGTGTAAGATGGGAGAAAGATAGATACATAGCAGTTGTCCTGAAAAAGATCTATGGATTTTTGATAAATTAAAATGATAGTCCCACTGTACTCTGCTCTCATCAAACCTCATGTGGAATATTGTGTTCAGTGTTGGGTGCCACATTTGGGGAGGGATATTGATAAAAGCTAGAGCAGGGGTGGGGAACTGGGGCTTCGAGGTCACATGTGTCCCTCAAGTTTGACCCTTCGACTGAATCCAAACTTCACAGAACAATCCCCTTAATAAAAGGATTTGTTCTGTAAAACTTGGACTCAGTCAAAGGGCTGCACTTGAGGACCTAGAGGGCCACATGTGGCCTCGAGACCACAGGTTCCCCACCCTGAGCTAGAGTGTCCAGAGGAGAGTAACCAGGATAGAGAGTCCTCATCATATGAGAATCAGTTGAAGGAATTGGGAATGTTTTTACCTTGGAGAAGAAAAGACTTAGGGGACACATGAAAACTATTTCAAGTCTTTGATGGATTGTTGTGTGGAATAGTGAAGAGATTTGTTTTGTTTGGCCATAGAAAGTAGAAGTAGGAGCAGTGGTTGGGCATGGTAAAGAAACAAATTTAGGTTCTTATGTCAAGAAACGACTTCCTAACAATGAGAGCTGCCCCAAAGTAAAGTGAACTGTGGGGAGAGGTGATGGGCCTTCCACTCCTTGGAGGCCTTTAAGCAGAGGCTTGTCAGGTGGGTGATGGTGGGGAATCCTTCACACAGGCTACAGTAAATGGTCCTTTCTCACTCTCCAATTCTGTGATTTGGTGATTTTGGACAATGGTCTGTTTTCCAAGATATATTGGGAGTTAACACAAATTTGTAAGACCAAGAACAAATACCCTGTGCTTAAGTGGTCAAAGGATATAAACAGACAGTTCTCAAAAAGAATAATTTCAAACTATTAATGGCCATGTGAAAGACTGCTTTAAGTCAATGATAATAATCAAATTGATTTTTAAGTTCTCCTTCAACTCTGAAATCTTATGATTTTCATGATGCACCCAAATGCCGTCCTTCCTAAGAATCATATTCTCTTTCCCCTACCCTGGCCCATAACTTTTCATTTCCCACAGTGAAGTCAAATCTTGCTAGGCCAAGAATCTATGGCAAAGGCCAGAACCTGCGTGCCCAAGTTAATCCGTCAGTCAAGCCAGCCTTAGGGTTGAAAGGGAAACAAGCTAAGGAACAAACAGAACCTCGACTGTTTTGCTGAGCTGAGGGTTTGAAGCCTGACTCTGCCCCTGATGGGAATTGTCCATTTCCTCACTTTCTGGTGACTGTGGCTTCTCCGTCCTGCCAGGAGACTGTTAGAAGTGAGAGGTTGCTTTCAGTAAGGGAGAAGCCTCCTGTTGGAATGTTCACACTGAGAAAAGGCAGAGATTTGGCAGGGCTGCTTAGACTCGATCCTGGGACCATGCCTGGGATGGCCCTTACATGCCAGATCCTCCTGTCCCCTCCTCCCCCTTGCCAGGTCCAGAGTGGGCAGGCAGTGGAGGGGTCTGCGGGTATCATGGCTGCAGCTGTCATTCTCTCTGGATGACACATGACATTAGAGGGGCTTGGTTTGAAATACAGTACAGGGGACTCTGCTTGCTGTGAACATTTCTAATTGCCTTCTCCTGCAGCCTGGATGGGAGGAACTTCAAAAAGAAGGGACAGCTTAGTAAAGGGACTGCTCTGGACAAGAGGCACAGGTTTATAAAGTCTCTATAATTGGGCTTGGATCTAGGCCCTAGACTCAAGGGCAGAACTGAGGAGTAATGGGATATGGGAGGTTCTTCTGGGTAGCCTCTCTTCTGCTGTATAGTGGAATGAGCACTGGCAATGTAGTCAGAGGACATGGGTTCAAATCCTGCCTCTGATATTCACTGTCCAGGTGACCAAGGCAAGTCCCTTTGCCTTTCTGGACCTTGGTTCCTTCCTCTGTAATATGAGGGAGTGGGACTAGATGATTTTGGATGGTGTTTCCAGTTCTGTTATGTGTGACCTTGGATAAATTACTTTGGGTAAACTTGGATTTCAATATCCTCATCTGTAAAATGAGGGGGTTGGATTAGATGGTGTTTGGAAGTCCCTTCTCGTTGTAGATCTGGGATTTTTTCATTTCCTCCCACTTCTAACAAGTACCCAAGCTGCCATGGGCCCCTCCCCTAAAGAGCTTTTACTAGGCTCAAGCTCTAAACCTCTCTCTCTCTCTCTCTCTCTCTCTCTCTCTCTCTCTCTCTCTCTCCTTAAGGTCCACTGGATGTGAGACACTATATAATATTATAATATCTTGGGATATAAAGAAAAAGTGAGACAGTCCCTGCCCTCAAGGAGCTTATATTCTATAATATTGGCTCAGCCTAGCCATGAGCAATGAATATTTTTGCAATTACTTAAATCTGTCTTTATTTGTGTAGAGTGTTTTATAATTGTGTTCATATAGTTTCTGGATGTGTCTTGGCAGGTAGTACTTTGTACTGTTTGTAGTTATTTTAAATGGAATTTCTCTTTCTAGCTCTTCCTGCTAGATTTTGTTGGTAATATATAGAAATATTAATTATTTGTGTGGGATTATTTCATATCATACTATGGGATTTTGAGGTTGCTAATTATTCTGATTAATTTTTTAGTTGACTCTTTAGGGTTCTCTAAGTAAACCATCCTATCCTCTGCAAAAAGTAACAGTTTTGTTTCCTCTTGGACTATGATTGTTTCTTCCATTTCCTTTTCTTATTACTATAGCTAGAATTTCTAATAAAATATTTATTTTATTTTACTTTTTTTAAGCAATCGGGGTCAAGTAACTTGCTCAAGGTTACACGGCCAGTTATTTCTGGGTGTGGTGCTAAGTATCTGAGCTCGGATTTGATCCCCAGGTCATCCCGACTCTGGGGCCGGTGCTGTTACTCGCTGAGCCACCTGGCTGCCCCTCTAATAAAATATTGAATAGTAATGGTGATAATAGACATCACTGTTTCATCCCCCATCTTACTGAAAAAGCTTCTAGCTTATTCTCATTACATCTTAGATAAATACTACTTATCATTTTAAGGAGAGAGGAGCTTACATTCTAAGAGGCAACTTCACACATCTCTCTATGTCTGTACATATAGATACAGGACTGATAGAAGTTAACCTTGTGGGAGGAGGAAGAAGGCATCAGCAGATACTGGCATTAGGAAAGGTCTCCTGCAGAAGGTAAACTGATTCCAAGGAGAAGAAAAAGTAGGGAGGGAGTATATTACAGGTACAGAAGACAGCAAGTTCAAGGCCATAGAGGTAGGAGATGGAGTGAAAATAACAGGAGGGTTGGTTTGTAATATATATTCAAGTGCATAGCCTGAGACTAAGTTAAGAGTTTTAAATTACAAAGAGAGGAGTTTATATTTGATTTAGTAGTTAATAGGGAGCCAGTGCATATTATTGAGAAGGGGAGTGACATGATCAGGCCTGTATATTAAGAAAATCATTTTGGTGTGTGGAGGATCTATAAGTTAGAGCAAGGAGAGACTGGAGGCAGGGAGACCAATTAAGAGGCTCTAGCAAAAGGGAAATAAGAGTTGTAAAATGGGGATGGACTTTTTGACCTCTGAAGTTCCTTTTATCTCTCAATCTCTGGATATGATATATCTCTGGATATGCCCAGGTAAAAGGCTTGGTAGGTTTTTTTCCCCAGGAGAGAGTACTGTAGAAACTTACAGTTTATTAAAAGACCAGCTGTGTGACCCTGGGCAAGTCATTTAACCCTGTTAGCCTCAATTTCCTCATCTGTAAAATGACCTGGAAAAAGAAATGGCAAACTATTCCAGTATCTTTGCCAAGAAAACCCCCAATGGGGTCACAGAGGGTAGGGCATGACTGAAAAATGATTAAAAAACAACAAAGGGGATGCCACATAGACACATATTTATGACACCAGCCAGAATGTGAAGGGGGCAAAAGAGAGATCAAGGCAAAGTAAATAGGTATTATTATTAGCTCCTTGCAGTCAGCATGGTTTGTTCTCTAAGGCAAATAACCAGACCATGGCTCTGACACCTAACTCACTATCTTCATTCTCCTTTTCACATTGTGCTTGCCCTGTTGTTTCTTCCTTCTCAATGTCTCTCCCTCTTTTCCTCTGACCCTGCCACCATCCTGCTGCAGACTCTCATCACCTCAAACCTGGACTACTCAAAAGCCTTCTGGATGGCAATACTCTTGACAGACATATGGAAACTAGAAAGAGTTTAAAATACTTGTGGAAAATCCAGTGGGAAATATCTAATAGACTGAAGGAGATACAGGGCTGGAGCTCAGAAGAGAGATTAGGACTGAATATATAGATTTGGGAATCACCTGCATAGAGCTGAAAATTAAAGTCATGGGAGCAGATTGAGGTGATTAATAGCAATAGTATAGAGAGAAGAGATCCCAGGACAGACCTTGGGGGAGGGCCATTTCTCCTAACTATAGTCCCATTGTGGACCAGTCTTCTCACAACTAGACTCAGGTATGGAGGTTTGATGTTTTCCCACATTTGCTTTTATTGTCTTTTAACCCTTTGCCTTCTCAACAATATGATCAAGACTCTTTGGCCTAGTGAAATAACCATCTCTATAAATGTCACTGTTTTATGAGGTTCATCAAGCAGTACATTAATTGATCCACTGGCCCAAATGTGGTCATCTGTCAGCTTGGATGAATCCAAATTCATTTTGTAGCAGCTGTTTTCCCATATTTTTTCCTCGTATTTGTGCTTATAATATGACACCAATCTACTTAGTGCTTCACAGCTGGGAGCTAAGTGCTAGGGCACCAGCTCACATGATTCTGTTTGTAGGTCTGGTGCCTAGCAAAGGCAAGACTGGGGGAAGAACTTTCATTGTCTTGGCTCATTATCATCTGTGCTTTCCATCATGAAAAACTTATGCCCTTGTGTGATTAAGAATGGTTGCTAGTTAGATGAGAGGACCCTAGATTTAGAGCTAAAGGTCATGGAGGTCATGTAGTCCAACCCCTTCATTTTACACATGAGGAAACTGAGGTGCAGAGAGGCAAAGTGACTTATCCAAGGTCATAGGTAGTAAGATAACAAGCAACAAAGCCAAGTAGAGAACTTAAGTCCTTGGACTTGAAATCCAGTGCCCTTCCCACTATTTGTCTCCTTACAGCATTTTTTTCTGGCTTTAAATCTGCTTGCCCCACTTTATTGAGCTGTTTTATTACTCTCTTTTTCCCTTCTAGTATTGCCTCATTTTATTCAGAAAAAAGTTCACCAAACATCCATTAGGTACTAACTCTCTGAAGAGTAATGTTCTACTTACTTGATGTATCATGTTTAGATAAGAGCCAGCCCCCATGATGCTCATAGTCTTATAGGGGAATATGGCAGAGACACGGGTGACTACAATCCACCCTAATACATGGAAAGTATTTTTTTTGCATTAGAGAAGCATTAAAAGATGTACTCTATCATGTCCAGGGGTAAGGTGGGAAGTAGCCAAGAGATGAGGGTCCTGCATTTTCCTTTCCCTGGACAGGAGTCATGCCATTTTAGAATAAGCCTTGATTTCAACAGGAGAGAGCAGTAATGTCTACTACCCTTTATTTTGGATCTACTATGCCCTGGTCCTTGTACAAATCCTATCCAAAAGACAGTCTCCTTAGTTTTGGAATCTCAATGCAGCCAAACAGATTAAGAAATCTCTGCCCCCTTCTCTGGAGTACAACCAAGGATGGAAGATCAATGCCTGACCAATTCTGAACTGAGCATGATTATATGTTTTCTTTATTCTCTAAGTACCTGTGGGAAAAACCTCCTTTTCAGAAACCTACCAGCCCCATAGAGATTGCTTTCTCTATGAGCCAATTGATGCTTCTCCCTGCCTGGTTTTGTAAAAGTGCTAGAATAAACCCTTTCTTGGACTTGTACTCCAGATTGTATGCAGCAGGTTTTCCTTCCACAACAGGAAGAGAGGATATAACATTAGATTTGAAATTTAAAGGATGGGCATGTGAAGAGAAGGACATTTTTCCAGGAATATGGAACAATGTAAACAAAACCACGGCATCAGGAAGGCATAAAACACACAGAGTGGTCCAGAATCACCAAATTGCAGAGTTAGAATTAACCTCAGAGGACATCTAGTCTAATCTTTATCTGAGTTAAAGTCTCTTCTATGACCTCCATAATTAATGGTCTCTCAGACTCTACCCGAGGGCCTCTAATGAGGCAGTACCCAGCATCTCCTAATGTGTCCTATTCTACTTTGGGCCAGCACCCATTTTCAAGTAGTTTCCCCCTTAAACCAAGCCAAAATTAAGGTGAAATTTTCCTCTCTATACCTTCTACCCATTGTTCTTATTTTTACCCTCTGGTGCCAAGCACAGAACCACAGAATTGGAAAGGACCTCAGCAAACCCCTAGTCCAGAGGTGGGGAACCTGCGACCTCAAGGCCTACACCTGCAGTCTAACCCAAACTCACAGGGGAATCCTCACTACAACATGCTCAACAGACATTCATCTGGCTGCTGCTTGAAGACCTTCAGTGAAGGGGGACCCATTACCTATTGAACCAATCCATTCCACTTTAGGGCAGCTTTCAGCGTTAGGAAGTTTTTCCTGAGATGAAAACTAAATATACCTCTTTGTAACACTAACCAGCTGATACCCCAGTGGAGAGAGTGCTGGGCCTGGAGACAGAAAGACTTCAGATTCAGCCCCATATATATTAGCTGTGTGACCCTGGGCAAGTCACTTAACTTCTGTCCATGCCTCTCCCACCTTCTTCAATTTTTGGGGGAAATTAATGGTAGGACACACATTTCCTTCTATTTAATTTCATCTTATTAGGTTCTACTCAATGTTTTAGCCTGCCAGGTGCTTGTGGATTCTGGCTTTATCATCTACTGGATTAACTATCACTCTCAGCTTTGTGGCATCTGATAATTTGTTAAATATGCCATCTGTGGAGAATAAGTCATCCTTTTTTACATGATGGCCCTTCAAACACTTGAAGATAAGTATCATTCACCCCCTATAGCATGCATGATCTCAAGGCCCTTACTCGTCCTTGTCACCCTTTTACTGGGTGAGCATAGAGATCAGGATGGAAAGGGAGATGAGGAAGGTCTAAGGTTGTAGAGGGTCTTGAATGAGAATCAGAGGAATTTGAGCTATATTGGTAGGCAATAGGTAGCCATCAAAGAATTTTGAGCAGAGGAAGTGACATTACTATGTCTCTACATTCCTTTCTTTTTCTTTTTTAGTTTCCTTCTACCTGCCCCAACCCCCAAAGTTACAAGTGTTAAGGGGAAAGTGCTAAGGGTTATTTAGGGGAGGAGAGGAGTAGAGACCTTCAGTTCTTTTTTATGCCCCCTCAAACTTAGTTCAATCCCTGTGACTTTGTGACAGCATTGGAAGGAGATATCACAAAGCTTATTGGGATTCCAAGATCCACCTCACAGTAGAAAGGTTGGCCCACTGTCAGTAGACAGGCCTGTGGGTATTTCTATCTGGAAACAGTAAAGGGTGCTGCCCACAAAAAGTCACACCTTGAGACTGGCGGTTTGGCACATTGAACAGGTCTGTGGTTGTCAGTGTCCAGTATGAAGCAAAGTGTGTGTGGGGTGGGGGGGTGGGGAAGGTTGGAAGGAGTGGGGAGAACTGGGCTTAGAGGCAGGTGACCTGAATTCAGTTCTATCTGCCACTTACCTTATTTACCTGGGAAGCAAATCATTTCCTTTCTTTGGGTTTCAGTGTTCCCAACTGTAAAATGGGGAGAGGTGTTAGCCCAGGTGATTCAATGTAATTCTCTAGAGGCTGGGCAGGAGAGTGGGAAAAGTCCTGGACAAGAATCGGGAAATCTGGTTTGGAATCCCTGAGATTTAATGTGTAGCTGTGTAGAGTGCTGTGTGTGGCCTCTTTGAAACTCAATTTCTTCATCTGTAAAGTGGGGATGATAGCGTTTGTATTGTTTCCCTCACAGGGCCATTGAGAGGAAAGTGTCCCATTTACTCTAAAGGTCTAGAGAAATAGGAGGGTGTGGGAGCTTCAATAAGATGGCTGCTGGGCTCTCTTCCAGATTCTGAGGCCAGGTGCAGCCTGTGGGGGTCTGTTCCCTTGCTCTGTGGTCCTTAATCCTACTCTCTGAAAATTGAGTATTATCTTCACAAAAAGAACAAGAGACCAGAAGGATCCATCGCCTGTATTGCTAGTCTGTTTGGTCTGGCCTGACACTAGCCTTCTAATCCAGCCAGTCCTTCAAGCTGGGGCCTAAATTCTGCGTCTGCTCTGATCAATTGGCAAGCATCGGTTAGGGGTCAGGCACTGTGCTAGCCTCTGGCAATACAAAGACCAAAATGAAACAGTTCCTGACCTCAAGAAACTCACATTCTGTTGGAGGAGGTAACCTATCCATAAGTGTGAAAAAATAAATACAAAAGAATGATATAATTTCTGGTGGACCACTTTGGCTCGATTGGGGGGCCCTGCTAATAGTGCTAATAGCTTCTCCTATTTCTATAGAGGAAATACTAGCAGTCCTAATTTGCAGAGGGAGAAAGCAAGGCCCATAAATAAAAAGCTATTTCATAAGATCATAGATTTATAAACTGGAAAGGACCTCAGAGGCCATCTAGTCAAGCCCCCTCATTTGACATGTGAGAAAAGTGAGGCCCAGAAAGGTCAAGTGACTTGTACAAGGTCATGTAGCTACTTCATTTCAGAGCTAGAATTTCAACCCAGGCTTTCTGGCTCCAAGAGATTCTACTTTATTCACTGATTATCTGGATGTGGAGGCTGATGGTACCCCATAGTCAACCTGGGACCTGCAGTTTGCCTCTTGCTGTCTGAAAACTATTTACCAAAATGAGCCACTGTCTCCTGAAATATCCCTATGGGGAGACTTGGGGTGTCTAGCTTCGTGAGGCATGATTTAAAAGTAGCTTATGCAATTTTGATGACTAATTTTTAAAATCTACATATATTCTTGGGGAATATAATTTGTGACCATGTATTTGTATTAATTTAAAATTTAGTACAATATTTATTCATCTAAGCTGCCTTTATGTTCGTAAATCATGGCGAGATTAGCATTAATCTGACAGTAATAAATTGAGCCATCCAATTCTCTGGTTAATTCAGCTAAGCTGAGTTTTCCCCATCCATCTTGAAAATGTCTTCGCATGATAATCAAATGTATGACTCCTCCCCCTGATCCCCCACACCACATTTATTAAATCACTTTTTGACTGAAAAGTCTTGGTTAGACTTGGGAGTTTGGGTATCTTTGGCAACTTCTATATAGAGGGTCCAGGGTGAAAGCGTCTAGTCTAGGGGTCATGAGATCATAGAATTTAGAACTAGGGAATTTCTAGAAGTCATCTAAAAGTCATAAGATCCTAGATCTACAGCCTGGAAGGGACCTCAGAAGCTATCCAGTCCAGTCCCCTCACTTTACAGATGAGGAAACTGAGGCCCAGGGATGGGAAATTCCCTTCCCAAGAAGTTGAGTGTTCTGCTGGCATGAGGGCCAGTGGATCAGGGCCAGTGAGGACATGGAGTCTATCTGGGCAAGAATACTGGCTTTGGGGTCAGAGCACCTGGGTTGGACAATAGTTCTGCCCTTGAATAGTTGTGTGGCCTCATGCAAGCCATCCCCTTCTCTGAGCCTCAATTCCCTCATCTCTAAAATGTAGGGCTAAGGCTAAATGTCCTCTGAGGTCTCTTCTCAAAGATATGCCACTATGATATGACACGTAACTGGTACAGACAGGCCAAGGTTCAGGTCCGAAGAGGATGACTAAGGTGGGGAGGAGCAGGAGGGCAGCAGATGTCTAGGCAGACAGGCCTTGCTGAGGGAATCAGCAAGAACACCACTAATGGGCTGGGCTACTGACCTCTGTTTCCAGACAGAAGTGGCTTGCCCTCTGCTCTTTGGAACCAGAAGGAGGTCAGAGGCCTGCAGCCTTCAGAATCATCCTGCCCCAATATTGTGTAGGCAGTAAGTGACAAAGTGAGGGGATCCCCTACTATATATTTTTAGGTGAGTTCTGTTTCATTACATACTCTGGATTTTGAGTAACCTAGAGATTCAATTAGACTTTCCAATAGTATCCGTGGTCTAAAAGCTGAGCCCCCTGAAATGGAGCTGTGGCTAGCACTGTGTGTAGATATAGAGGGGTGGCAGTTAGGACAATCCCAGAAATGAAGGGAAGCAATAGTGGTTGGGTTGAGATCCTAGTGAGACTGCTACATGGAACATAGCCTTGGAAGCATCTCCTCTTCTAGCCCCTGAGAAACTTGTCAATTGCAAAATCACAGGCTAAGCACTGGGAGGGCCCTTGGAACTTAACACAACGTCTAAGCTCCTCATTTGACAAAGGAAGAAATTGAGGCCCAGGAAGGGAAAAGAACTTGGCCAAGGTTTAACACCAAATAAGTTCATTGCTGTTTCCCCCTCCCATGGAGTCCAAGAAACAGAAATTGGATTTGATTGTAGATGCTCATGGTTTTTTCACCATATTGCATATTAGGTTCCTAAATGGCGTCTCCAAGTCAACAGCATGATCTGTTAAACTTCTCTCTAGTACATGTTACCCAGACAGAGACGCACTGGGGTCATGGCTGGCCACAAGAAAAAAACAGCTAAGAAATAAAAAAGAACTGCTTAATCTCTTGTATTTGCCTTCCTGAAGTCTCTCCTTTATCCCTCCCAGGTATTCGCATTCTACCCAGAGTGCACTGTTGCCATGCTCCATTGGCTTGGGCACCGTCTTCAGTTTCTAAACTCCTAGTATTCTCCCTCCTTCACCTCCTGCCCCATCATCAAAATGGAGCTGTCATTTGACCAGTCCCCTCATCCCTCCTTGGATGTACCCAGCTAAAGAAAGCAGCCTCCTTGATAGATTCATTGACTCTGTCCATTTGCCTCATGTCTCTAACCTGCCAGCCATAATTCTCTGCTTATAATGATTGAATCAGATAAATTCAAACCCAGTAATATACATATGGTACAGTGGAAAGGGCACTAGCTCTGGAGCAAGAGGGCCTGGGTTCAAATCTTTCCTCTGTAAAATACTACTGATATGATCTTAAACAAGTCACTTCCACTCCTCTAGCTTCAGTTTCCACGCACCCCTGTCAAATGAGGAGGTTGTACTAGATGTCCTCTGAAGTTCCTTCCAGCTGGAGATCTAGGATTGTATGATTCCTAGATGAGTAGAAGGTGGCTCAGGGCCACCTGGGGGGTGGGGAATGAACCTAAAACAAGCCAATCTGCATCCCTAACTTCCTGCTGGATATTCCCACCATGATGTCTTGTAAGCATCTCAAAATCAGCATATCTAAAAAAGAACTAGCTATTTCCCCCCAAATCCATCTCTCTTCCTCACTTTTCTTTCTCCTTTGGAAGGGACCACTCTATTTCAAGTCATCCAAATTCATAACCTTAGGGTCATCCTCAATTCCTCCCTCTCCCTCAGCCAGTTGTCAGATCTCATCATTTCTACCTCTATAACATTTCTCAACTCCAGCCCCTTCACTCCACTCCCATGGCCACCACACTAGTTCATTCTTCCATCACCTGCAACTTGGATGATTGCAATAGCTTTCTTATCAGTGCTCCTGCCTCAAGTATTCCCCAACTCCAATCTAACCTCCATCCACGTGCCAGATTGATATTTTGGAAGCACAGTTCTGACCACACCATTCCTCTATCTTAAAAACAATATTAATTTATTTAGTTTTAATTTTTTTTCTTTCTTTTTTACTTTCACATTATACATTAGTCAGGTTATAAAGACAGATTGTATCAGATGGAATGAAAAATGGTAAAGAGGACATTAAACCAAACAAGAGAAGGAAAAAGATCAGGTATTTTGCTTCCACCTGGATATAAACTCAGTTCTTTCTAATTCTTTCTCTGGATGCACATATTTCTCTCCATCATGAGTCTTTTGGGGTTGACTTATATCACTGCATTGCTGAGAAGAGTCCAGTCTATCAAAGTTGGTCATCACACATACATTGTGTCTGTAATTGTGTACAAATTTCTCCTGGTTCTACTCTTCTCACTCAGCATCAGTTTGTATAAACCTCTCCAGGTAAATATGAAGACCGTCTGCTTCTCGTTTCTTATAGCACAATAGTATTCCATAACATGTATATACCACAACTTGTTCAGCCATTCCCCAATTGATGGGCACCCCCTTAATTTCCAATTCTTTGCCACCACTATAAATATTTTTGTACATATGGGTCTTCCTCCCACTTCTATGGTCTCTTTGGGATATAACCCTAGGAGTGGTATTCCTGGGTCAAAGGATATGAAAGTATTTATAGCCCTTGGGCATAATTTCAGATTGCTCTCCAGAAAGGCTGGATCAGTTCACAACTCCACCAGCAATGCATTAGTGTTCCAATTTGCCCACATCCTACCATTCCTCTATTGAAGAAGTTTTGGTGGCTCCATATCACCTCTGAGATAAAATCAAAACTCCTCTTTTTGGCATTTAAGCCCTTCCCAATATGGCTCCAAGCTGTCTGTGAGTCATTGTGGACTTGGAGCCAGGAACACCTGGGTTCAAATCCTGCTTCTGGTATTTACTAGCTGTATGAACCTGGTAAATAACAACTCTCTGAGCTTCCTTCAAGCTCTAAATCTTTCATTCTATGATCCTGTCTGTCCAGGCTTATTGCTTATTACTCCTTTTCACATACTCTAGGCAAACTGGCTTTCTTGCTGTTTCTTGTCTACAATATTCTATCTAGTCTCTATGATTTTGTGTAGGCTGCTCATTATAACTGGACTGATCTCCCTCCTCACCTCCACCTAAGTTATGTTATGTCTACTTTTTATATATTTTGTGTTTGCTCAAATAATGCCAGGCTACAATAAATAGCTCACTTTAAGCCTATGAGCAATATAATTGTCCCTAAAGTTCATGTAGTTCCATCCTCTGCATCTTTAAGGAGTTGATTTTGGGTGAAAAGTTAGGAATACAATCATAGTTGCTCTGAGCCCCCAGTTAGGAAGATCCCTGAAATTTAGGCAGAGACTTGACTTTCTACTTTAATTTACATTTATAGCTATTTCTAGTTAACCCTTGACCTCTTTCTAATTGAGGTAAGATTCATGTTCCCCCCATAATTTTGGTAATGAAGTAGCAGTTTATATGACAGACATCAGGACAGGAAGTTGGGGAAAGTGCAGACCTGTTCATTGGAATTTCTCTCAGTCCTTGAGTACATTGTTACAGCTTATGGCATCAGCCTGAGTCCTGAGTCTTCTACTTCAAGACTACTATAGGGATGATGGCCTTTCTAGATATCTCCCTTTTGGGCCACAGCTCAGTTCTTCCTTCTCTTTCCTTTTTCACTGCTGTATTCCCCCAGGCTGCCACTTCTTTCTAAACTCTCTGTGACCTGCTTCCTTCTGCTCTACTTCCAGAACCTTGGAATTGCTATTGGGTTCTGAGGTGACTTCACCTTTTTCTATGAATTCCTTAGGGTATGACCAAATCTCTCAGAAATGGTTATTAATTTAAGGAGGTGTATGGGTCCTGTTCACACTGAATTCTGAATGATTGACTCAGTCAGGAAGTGTTTTTATCTAACAAAAGTAATTACTTTTGAGTGGGGTGGGATGATCAGTGGAACCCTCCCCTCAACACTTTGTACCTATTCTCTCCCTCTACCCCCAAGTGGAGTGTTAACTCCTCCAAGGCAGGGACTACTTCAATTTATGTATTTGTATCTCTAGCTCCTAGCACAATCCCTGGAACATAGTCTAATGGAATGGAGTTGAAAAGTATCTTAAGTCCACATCAGTAGCAGCCACAATCTGGGTCAGGAGAGGTCATTGAGGACCTAGTTTGAGATACATCAGTGTAGGATGAGGAATGCATGCCAATGCTACAAAATCCTGAAGGCTTTGACCATTCCTGGCTAGAAACAAAATCTGAGAGCCCCAGAATCATACTCTAAGTCTAGAGGACTGCAGTGCTCCTTTGGGGAGATGGGGCTTACTGCAGACACCTTTCCAGATTTAAGCCACATTACTTCTTTTTATGCAGCCTCTATTGTAGCTAAATTGATCTTCTTTCTGGTTTCCAAAGTAACATTCCATGTGTCACAATTAGTTCATCACAAAGGCATTTAACAAAATGGTATAGGAAGAGAAGCAGTAAGCAGATGTTTTCCTTACGCACCTGGGGTATACCGTCCCACAAATCTGTACAATAGCGGTAGAAAGAGTAGACACACATGGATTGAGGTACATTTACAAGGAACCTTAAAGATCAGGACACACACAAGGAAAGGGAGTACATGTAGGAGCCCTAGACACGCAACACGTGTGGAGATTAAGGCCCATAGCCTCTGTGGAACTGGTGTAGGATGCTGCCGAGCCAGACACATGTCTTCAACAGACGTTGTTCTCCTGTACCCTCTGCTAGATTCTGTTTCATTGTATAGCTTTCTGGACAGGCTGTCTCCAGCTTCTGGCTCACCTGTGTTCTTTGGCTATCTTTCCAAAGGAAAAGTGGGTGGTGCCATTAGCCCCAGGTACCAAGCTCTTTAGAACCAAAAATACAGGGTCCTCCTAGTTAACTAATGTCTTCTAACAGTCTTCTTTGGACTCTTCCTCATCCAGGGGCTTTGATCTCTGCCAGAGAACTCACTCTAGCTCATAGTAAGCATTCCATATTCTTCCCAATTTTAATCTCCAAAGGCTAAGCTATCAACCAGGTAATAACTACCAAGCAGCTTTGGGTTCCCAGGTTCCCAGTTTTTTCCCCTTGGAGATGAGTGGGTGGGAAAATGTGTAGACATGACAAGACTAGGGACAGGGTCATACTCTTCCTCTACCAGCTCAGCCACAGTCTTAGCCCTTTCATATGCAGATGTGACCAACAAAGGCCTCAAAAGGACATTCTGGCAGGCCCTAATAGTAGCATCTGTCTCTGGGAGAGCCAGGAGAGCTGTGCTTGATTGGGAGGTGCCAGAACTTGAAAAGAAAGGCTTGTCTTTGGGAAATTATCCCTGGTTCAAGGCTGAATGGCTGAAGGACAGGGAATACAGTGACCTTAATGTGAACATTTGGGCTGTTAATTGAATACATAAATGAGTTTTGGAGGCTTCACACCATTTGGAGTTGAAAAGAATCAGTACTCATTGAGATGTTCAGGACAACACGGAACAGGGAGCTCCAGGATGGATTGGCAGGGGATGTGTGACAGGAGGATAATCAAGGCAAGGCAAAGCAGCCTTGGAGTTCCAGGAGAGTTTGGAGACACAGAGGAAGGGTTGAAGTTTGCATGGAAAAATCCAGGAACAGCCAGGGAAAGATAGGATAAATCCAGAACTTCTGCCTGTCGGAACTAGGTGGAATTTGGTGCTCAGGATCAAGGAAGGCACTGCTTTGGGGAAAAACAATTCACCTGGTTCAGTCCTACAAGCAGAGCCTATATGGTTACAAGGGCCTTTGTGCAAAGCTGGGAGAAATAAAGCCATCCAGGAGTGAGCCTTCAGCCAGAGGTAGAAGGAAAGAGCCCCTCAGAAATCTGGAGGGGAACTCAGGAGTCATAGAATTTGAGATATAAGGAGCCTTATCAAGTTCGACCTCAGTTTACAAGGGAGGAGATTGAAGTCTAGAGATCTTGTGACTTGCTTGGCCTCACAGTAAATAGCCAAGGCAGAACTTTAACTCACCTCTTCCTGTCTCCATGTCCAATGCCCTATCCACTTTGCCATGCTTCCTGCCACTCACTAACTGTGTGACCCTTGGCCTTAACCTCCCTGAGAATCAGGTACCTTGAGAAGGCTTATCTACTGAGTTATATACAATCATAGTTCCTTGAGCATTGAGTTATGGAAAAGATAAGGATCCCTGTGGGCATTCATTGTGATCAAACAAGTATCCATTCAGCACCTACTATGTGCTAGGCACTGGGAATACAAAGACAAAAGGTAAATAGCCCTTGCCCTCAAAGACCTTACCTTCTCTGGGGAAGAAAAAACATATATGTTGCCAAGTTAGCACAAAATAATTATGGGAAAATGTTTTGAGGGGGAGGATTAACAAATGGGGCTACCTGGAAAGGAGATACCTGAGGAAGAGTGTAGAAGGAAACTAAGGAGTTAAATCTTTCTTGAACATTATATATGTTCGTGTATGTGTGTATACATATACAAACATATATGTATACACACACATATATGAAGATGTGAAGCAGGGGTTTTAACAGGCTCACAGGATCCTTGTGTACTCCTATAGGGATTGTCCCTTACAAAGGGGCAGTACTTGTAGCCATGCATTGATTACTGATGCCACAACCAAATAACGATCTCAAATAGCTATGATTTCCCTTTCCTTTCTGACTTCCAAGATAGAATAGTAGAGGTGGGCTGGGGGAAGGATGGGCACTAATATTTTATTGGATATGTGGGAAATCTACAGTCTTGTGAGGATTAAGACTGGAGTTGAATGGATCCTAAATACCAAGTTGTGCTCTTTGGAGGGCTGGTCAATGCTACTGGATTCCATTGCAGATCTTCCTAGTGAATGTGTTGCAGCTGACGGGCTGGGATGACGCTTTAATTCTTTCACACAACAAGCAGGAAATGCGTCTATCACATCAGCATAGTGTTGCATCCCTGTGGCTTATACTGTGAGTTGGAGAATTGGTCCAACCATTACAATATAGTGCATGTGAATTCAATGTATTTGTAGACCATTTGTAACTGAGTGTTACCCTCTGGAAGGAAGGCCTCTGGTCACTCATGAGCCTTTATCATCACATGATAATTGGATTCAGTAACATATAGGGCTTTCCAGGGCCCAGAAAATCCACCCTCTATTGTTGCAACCCCATGTGGGGTTGCAACTCACATTCTAAGAATTGCTGATAGGGGGTGTGAGTGGAAAAAGGTTAAGAAGCCCTGCTATGTTCCATGTCATGTCCCTTCAATCTGCATATCCTCCAAAATTCCCACAATGGGAACAGTCCCCCATTCATTTCAGGTATCAGGATGAATATGGGTTACAGGAGATTCTAGATTTCAAATATCAGAGAAGCCACTTGTATTAGCTAGAGTTTATGTTCCCAAAGGTAAGACACGGGAGCAGGTGGAGAATGTTTGTACCTTGGTATTATTTGGCCCTTAGGGTAAGTACACCTGTAAAGATCAGTAGACACTTTCTCCAGAGGAATCTATGGGAGAGTCCTTAAGCTAGCAGCAAGCATAGGTGGAGGAACTGGGCTGGAGCTGTGCGCAGGTAGTGAGCACCAGGCTTCCAGCAATGAATATAGGGATGGAAGAATTCAGTTAGAACTGTGTACCTAAGATGAACATCAAGGATCATCCCACCGAGATCCAGGGAGTATTTACCTGCCTTGTATTACTTTCACTTGTAAGAAGAGCTGAACCTTGTGAGAGCTTGAGTGAATTGTATGTGTGAGACACTGTACATTGACTTAGAAAACCACATATTCACATCATCTATGTTTTATCATATTTTAATTTATTTTGTTCAACATTTCCCAATTATATTTGAATCTGGTTGGCTCCCACTCAGGAGTCTTGCTCAGCAGGAGAAGTATTTGATGCCTCTTGTCTGGGGTCTTCCACTCCTGTTTCACAGGATGATGTTGTGTGTGTCCCTACTTTATGTGTTTCTAAGAAGGTGGTGTGCTAGGAGCTCATATGACATGTCTTTATTTTCTTAGGGGTCTTGCATGGTCCATGGTTGGGCGGGAGCTTAGGAAGAGGCTTGAACGGTCATGATGTGTCCTGAAGATGTGGCTTCAGATCTGCCTCTCTGAGGTTTTGACACTAGGTGAGTTTAGGATTAGGGATACTATATAAAATTGCATAGAGTGGACATTTATAATTATTTATTCAACATAAGAAAACCAAAAACTTGAAAATGTGATGACTGTGCATCAATTGTCCATGCTACCCCTTTTCAGCATGGTGGTGGTGAAGGAGAGTAGGGATCCCTCCTCCCTCTCCCATTCCTCCTGCCCCCAAAAATTTCACTGTGAGATTTGGCTTCTTGGATTTTAATGACATTATTTTTCATTACACAATGGTTTTTTTCTCATTTTAATAACCAGCAGCTTTCACTAACTAATTCTGGTATGTATTAGTAATAAACTTTGCTTTATGAATGAATGGATAAATGGGCCCTGAATTCCCCCCCGCCCCATTCCCCAAAGGAGAAGTTAATGATATTCCCCAAATCCCACTGCTTCCAAATGTCAAATTAGAAATACATGATTCCAATCTGCAGATGGTGCAGTCCCTTCAATTCTGGGGACCCCCCCCCCCCTTTGCATTATTGTTATTTACTTAGCGGTTTCCTCTGAATCTTGAGGTTCAAGTAATTCTTTGGAAAATATGGGAAACCAAATGCCACATTTACAATTGTTTCTGAAAAGGTCTAACCTTTATTAAAGTAACTGGGTAAATACAATCCAAAGGGGTTTATTTTCCTTGTAAATTAAATGGTATGTTTGTAGACCGAAAGGTCAATTTTGGGCAGTGCCTGGTCTTCAAGAAAGATCCCCTTTCTTCACAATAAATCAAGGTAACTAATTTGCTTCACATGTACAATACATAAAGCATAATTCTCTTTATCTGTTTTTGAAAATCAATTGTTCTTGGCATTCGAAGCTGTGCTAGCTGCAATATAGTATAAATGTGGGTTCCCTAAGACAAATGTCCAAGAGCTTTAATCTGAAGTATGGGGCTCCCTACACTTGAGGAACTGAATTCATGTTACAGGATATGTAACCTAATCACGCTCCTCATGGCACTTTGGGGCTATTTAGTCATTTTGTTCCTTGCTCCTGAAAAATATTATTTTTCTCCTTTTCATTAGAGAGAAAAATCACCTTTTCCTTCCCACCATAAAAAAAGTTCTGTTAAAAAACATGACCCACTTAAGAGAGTCTGATTCATCACACTGGTTTTAGTTACAGAACCTGCCTTGGCTATGGACTCAGGTTTAACATCTTCTTACCAAAGAAGAAATGTAGGGGGAAAATCAATCAGGAATTTATTATTTGCTGGCAATGTCACCAGCGCTCCAAGAGAAACTTTCTGGGGCGACACTTTGCCAGGCTTGATTCATCATGGCTCTGAAGAGTATAGATAAGCAACAACAAGTAAAATCAAATATGAGAAGAATATGAATAATAAAATAATAGAAAAGGGTTGTGCAGAAATGAAGTTTTGGATAAATGCTAAAAAAGGGGAATGGTAAACACTGACTCTGGTGGACAAGTTTATTGGTGCACTTGCTTCTTTTAATTTGCTAATGATCGGGCCCCATGTTGTCTGCTTTTTAAGATGTGGGAGCTATGTTTTTGTGGTCAATGAGGCATTTGTCTTCTCTCTCTGGCTTAGTTCAGGCCCTATCGGTCACAGGGGCCAATTCCCTAGGTGGGAGAGAGAGAGAGAGTGCTCAACATCCCTTGGGATCATTGTTTGGGGGATGGTCACTCCTCTCTCTGTTCTTGGGCTTCACTAAAAGATTGCTAACCAATAAATCAAGAAGCATTTATTAAGTACCTACTGTGTGCCAAGCACTAGACTAGTCTCTGAGGATGCACAGTTGCTGCCCTCAAGAAGATTACTTTCCATTGAAAATGATGGAAATCCTAGATCAACCAATAACCAGGCAAATCATTTTACCTTTCTGAACTTCTGCTACGTTGTGAAAGACCTTAGAAAACCATAGGATTACAACCTAGATTTAGACCTGGAAGAAACCTCAGAAGCCATCTAGTCCAACACCCTCATTTTACAGATGAGGAAATTGAGGCCCAGGGAGGGGAAGTGACTTGCCCAAGAATACACATAAGATCCTGGATCTAGAGTTAGAAGGAAGCTCTGAGGTTATTGAGTCCAATCCCCTCAATTTATAGAGGAGAAAACTGAGTCCCTGTTGAGTCTCAGAGAGATGAAATGACTTTCTCAAGGTCACAAAGGTCAATGATTAAATTTTAACATCTAAATTGCTCTTTTGTGTTATACACAGGATGCTAGTGTTGGATTTTCTAATCAGAGGTTAGCAACTTTAGTTTCTCCTAGACCTCATTCATGTTTGAATTAATCAAACTATGTCCCTTACCCTATGTCCCTCTTTAGAAATAACTTCTTTTCATTCCTTTTCTTTCCCTTCCCAGAGATCTGGAAATGTCCTTTCTAGTTAAGCAGAAAGTCATAGGATCCTAGATCTAGATCTGGGAGAGCCATCCAGTCCAGGCTCTTGTTTGGATTTAGTGAAAGGAGTCGCACTTGAGAATCTACAGGGCTATATGTGACCTTGAGGCTGTAGGTTCCCCACACCTGGGCTAGTCAAACCTCGTCATTTCATGGAGGAGGAAATCAAGATCATCAAAGTGAGGTGACCTGTACTTTTCTCCACATCATCCTAGTGGGCTAAAAATGATTAATATCATTCAATTAAAAGACTTCTAGCATATTCTAGTGCATGTTCTACAGAAATTATGCCCCCTCCCAAACCTCCAAAATACCTTGCAACCCATATAAGAAACACAGAGGAGGAGAAAATGTGTATGATTTGCAATCTGCACCTCTGCAGGAAGAACACACATTGTTGATGGAGCCAAGGAAAACTTGGAGGAAGTGAATGTTATGGCAGTGGACTCCTAATATATTTGTGTTTATAGCATAAATTCACAATCTGAAGTTTCAAATCCCAGAATCTCAGAGTAACAAGGAACATTAAGAGACCACCTAGTACCAGATCCATAAACAGTTTAAAAATATCACAATAAGTATATTTCAATATAACTGGTTTTCTTTGTAATTAGATATATTTTATTTTATGCATTTACAAATATTATGCTGAGAAGGCTTCACCAGATTGACTGCCCAAAGGAGTCTGGCACAAAAGCAGTTAAGAATCCTTTATTTCTGGAACAATGTTCTCATCTCCCACAAAGGGGGCTGACAAATGATACCAACTGGGGAGGAGAGGTAGAGTCTGGATCTGGGATCATTTTGATTTGTGTTCAAATTCAGGAGGTTGAGACAAAACCAGTTGGGAGAGCAGACATAATCTTCTGGGAGGTCAGTGTCAGGATGCCAGATATAGGCAATATTGAGGAGTGGACTGTTTATTGAACTCAACCTATCTCCTCAAAGCTTTGCTGTTTCCTGCTTTGGGGATGCACTTCTTATCCCTTTTTGGTCAGAATCTGCTGAATACCACTTTGACTCAGCCACACTGATATGGGTTTGAACTCTCTTTTTCAAAGTATCCTTCTAATCTTATTTCTATGCAAGGTGCCACAGACACTCATCTGATCAGAAATGAACATCAGAAGCTCATGCAGAAGCTGTGAGCAATGGACATAGGACTGGAGGAACATATTTAGGACTGTGTCAGAGGGAAGCTCCATGCTACAGAGGGATCACGACCACCCCTAATTGGGGCCCATCTGTTGACTCTTTTTTTTGAGGGCCACTGGGGTTAAGTGACTTGCCCAAGGTCACATGGCTAGTTTTTGCGTTGTGTCTGAGGCTGGATTTGAACTCAGGTCTTCCTGACTCCAGGGCTGGTGCTCTATTCACTGCACCACCTAGCAACCCACCATGTTGACTCTTATGGTTATTTCCTTGATATTCCCTAGGTAGAATCTTAGTATCCTGAGTGGAACTGCCCTGCAGGCCTATGGGTGTGGTCTCTCTTCAGACTAGGTAATTTCTAAGTTTCCCTCTACTTCTAAGAGTCTATGAGTTCCTAGGATCCTAGAACTTATCATAGGATATCAGAGTTGTATGGGACTTCTCTAGTCATCTGTTTTACTCTCTATCCTCAAAATAATCTCCTCTACAATATACCTGAAAAATGGTCATCAAACCTTTGCTTGAAGACTACCCATGAAGTAGAAACCATTACTCATTGAAGTGACCCAGTCTGCTCTGGGCTAATTCTTCTGTAAAGGAAGTTTTTCCTTATATTAGACCTGAATTTACTTCTCTTGTAATTTCTACCTAACTTTGAATGAGAAGTCACCTTACAGAGCATCTAGTCAATCCTTCTCATTTTACAGGAAAACTGAGGATTAGAGAGTGACTTGTCCAAGGCCATGCAGCAAGTGAGTGGCAGAGCAAAGACCAGAAGTCAGGCTTCCTGATTCCAAGTGTCATTTTCTTTTCATTAGACTCTACAAGCTCAGCTAAGATCATGAACCCCTTCAAATAGGAACTGATTGTTACTTTAACAAGTCTTCCCCTGACCCAACATTATCTACCAGCCCTTCTTAAACCCACAATTTAAGAAACACTGAAGAGGTCATGAGTGGAAAAAGTCTAAGAAGCCATCACCTAGACCAGTGGTGTCAAATTCAAATGGAAATAGGGGTCACTAAAGTATACATAAAGACTCCCATGGGCACATTTAACTTAGAAAACCACATATTAACATTATTTGTGTTTTGTTATATTTTTATTTATTTTGTTAAATATTTCCCAATTACATTTTAATCTTGTTCAGGCAACATATGGCCAGTAGACTGTGTGTTTGTCTCTTCTGACCTAGTCTCTTGTTCTGCATATCATAGATCCACCATTTTCTCTGTTCATTCTTTCTTCTGGGCTTTCCCAGGTGGGCCTTATAGTCACTGGATTGCTTACCCTGGATCTCCTAAGCAGACAGTTCCAGTAGAATCTTGTGGGTAACACTGTCACCCACCTCATCATGGAGCCCAGTATCAATGTTTAGGATTAACCCATTGCCTTGATATGTCTTGGCTGGAATGTTAGCATTTAGAATTAGGAATGGCTATTTTAAACTATGATGAGCTAAGAAGAAATGCCTTTCAGATGTATTTCAGGACAGTACTTTGCAGTCACAATAGTAATATATCAAAGAGTCCCATTATTTCCCCCCTGTCCTCCTCCTCCCTCCCCTACTCCCTAAGAGTTTCACTCCTCCTCTATTGATGAAGTACTGAATCTCCTTCCCTAACCAGACAGTTGAATTGTATGTGTAAATCTCAATATTCCCTAAGCGTTACTGATGCCATTAGGTTGACATGTTCTAGTTCCTAATCTTCCTGCTGTCCCTATGACTGTCTCTGGAACTTGAATATATCAACCCATCACATTATCTCGGGACTATTCATTCATCCATTCAACATACAGTTTTTAATTGCCTTCCCATGTCCCAAGCCTAGTACTGGAGATGCAAGGGTGGGTACCATGCAAACCTTGTTCTCAAGAAGTTTGTCTAAAAATAGGGGGATAAGATACATACATAAAAACTTCTATTCTGGTGAGATAAGTACATGGGAGAGGGCCAGGAAAAGTGCTAAGAGAACTCAGAGGGACACTTCACTTTCACTGGGGAGGAGAGGAGAGGGCTTAGAGGAGGCAGCATTTGAGAAATGCCTTGAATGAATGAATGAAAAAACATTTATCATACATGTATTATGTGCCAAACACTGTGCTAAGTGATGGGATATAAATAATAAAAGAAGACAGTTCTTGCTCTTCGGTAGCTCACACTCTAATTGGTGAAGAAAACACATTTAGAAGAGTTCAGTGGAAGCATGAATGGTGAGACACAAGAGTCCTTAGGATGCATTAGGGTATCTGTCCCAAAGAGTGGGGACTGTGGAAGGGATTGGCCCACTACCATTGGGAAAGGGAGAATGGGTCTAAAGATCAGAATAGAGTGGAGAATTCTGAGTTCTCTCCCACAGGGTTGGGGATGGGAGTCAGGCCAGGAGAGTAAAAAGAGAAGGAGGAATGGGGAGAAAGGTGAGAGAAGGGTCTCAGGACCTGGGACAGGGGAAGGAGAGAGCACCCACTTGGTTTCAGGAAGGGAAGGACTTCAGGAGATGGAGATGGGGGTACGAGTGAATGTGTTTTCAGATCTGATACTTTAAAAATATTTAATATTTTATTTTTCCCCAATTATATGTAAAAAACAATTTTAAACATTCATTTAAAAAAATTTTGAGTTCCAGATTCTATTCTTCCTTCTCTCCCATTCCCCCATTGAGAAGGCAATTTGATATGTTATACATGTATGATCATGCATAAAATTTCCATATTAGTCATGTTGTGAACAAAAACACCCCCCCCAAAAAAAAACCAAGAAGAAAAATGAAGTTTAAAAAAAGTATACTTTGATCTCCATTCATACTCCATTAGTTCTTTCTCTGGAGGTGGATAAGCATATTTCGTCCTAAGTCTTTCAGAATTGTCTCAAATTGTTGTATTGCTGAGAATAGCTAAATCATTCACAGTTGATCATTGTACAATATTGTGGTTACTGTGTACAATGTTCTCCTGATTCTGTTAATTTCACTTTGTATCATTTCATGTAAGTCTTTCCAGGTTTTTTTTCTGAGAGATCTGATACTTTTTTTTGCTTGAGATGAGGGTAAGAATGTGTTTGGAAAATATTTCCTTCATCATCAAGATCAAGGGAAGTGGGATCATTAAATCTTAAAGACTCCTTGAAAAGTAAGAAGAGTCTGTTGAGCTTTATGCAGGCAGATGTTACTTTGAGAAAACTCAATGTATGAAAACTCCAAAATTGCCAGATAAATTAGAGTTTCATCATGTATGTTACAAAGGTTTGCTTCTTTTTTTACAAAGGGATTGTTCACAAGTTGTTTTACATAGAAAACTACTCTTAAAAATTAACAACTTATATTTAGATGGCACAGTAGGCAATATGCCATAGTGTAAGCCTGTCTCAGAGTCAGGAAGACCTGGGTTCAAGTCCCATATCTTCCATATACTGGCTGGACAGTCACTAAATTTCTCAGTGCTCTGGGAAACTCTCTAAGACGGTAAGTTGAAGGGCAAGTTCTTCACTGCTTTGGGAGAGGGAGTTCCTCATTTGGAGCCTCTACACCAATGAAATTACAGGTTCAAAAAAAGAGAACTTTATGTTTTCCAAAAGATTATTGGCAACGTGACAGGCTGTTATACTCTGACTTTAACAGATCATAACTGAAGCAATGTGGTCAGTTCTGACTACTTCATTTTAGTAATGATGTTGATAAAGTAAAGTATGTTCAGAGGTTCTGACCAGGACAGTGAAGAGACTCTAAAATAGTGCTTCTTAAACTGTGGGTCATGACCCCATATAGGGTTGAAACCCATAGTTTAATAAGTGCTGATAGGGGTCGTGAGTGAAAAAAGTTTAAGAAACCCCACTCTAAACCACACCATAGAAGGATTACTTGAAGGAAATGAGGATATTTAAGCTGGAGAAGAGAGGACTTGGGGGATAGAGAACATGACAATTGCCTTCAAGTATTTGCCATGTGTAAGAGTGATTAGATTTGTTCAATGTAGTCCCGGAGTCCAGAATTAGAATCAGTAGATAGAAAGTACAGGGAGTCAGATTTCAATGCAACATAAGGAAGAATTTCATAACCATTACAGCTGCCCCAAAATAGAATGGGATGCTTTAGGAGGTATTGAGTTCCTTGTTAATGGAGTTGGCAGGAACCCCAGAGGCTATCTAGTCCAACCTATACTTGAACAAAAATCCCCTTTATGACAGTCCCAACAAGTAAAGAGAATGTAGACAGAAATCACCAGAAAAAGGCACTAATTATGCAGACACTGCATATAGGACCCCAGAAAAGGGAATGGAATGTCCACAAGAATATCCATAGTGGTTAAAAAGCCTAATAAAAAATTGAAGGAAGAGAAAAAAAAACAAAATTATACATTTTAGTGGACAATTCATAAGGAGAATTGATGATTTAGAACCAAAATCAGAAAACCTTAACAAAACACTTTGAAAAAGAGAATGGAGGCGACAAGTAAAAATGCAATGTATAACAAAAAACATTCAATTAAAAAGTAAAAGGAAATAAAACCAGGAAAGCACATGAGAGCTCTACAAAAATGACCATTGACTGTGTTTGAAGAGATAAAATAAGAAGCTTTGGTGTCTCAGAAAAAACTTATGAACCAAAAAGGGTATCTGACTCATTGGGCAGGGTCAAAGAGGGGATTGCTTTAAGGAAAACAAACTTTTAGGGCACATTTTAAAAAATGGGAAACAAGAACCAGTCATTTAGTTTGGGCATGGAAGGGAAAGGGAAGAGAAGAGATTATTACAAACAAAATAAACTGTGAATATGTATTGATGATTTCACCCTTTAATTTTGTAAAAGTATTATGACAATAGAGTTTGATGGAGGGAAAAATAAACTTAGCAATCAAACTTTGTATGTTAATGGAATGAATTCATCAGCAAAATGGAAGAGAGTAACAGAGTATATTAGCAAGACCCACCCCCCCCTAAAAAAATGCTGTAAAAAAGAAATGGAATCTTAAAATAAAAAAGCTTCATAAAGAGCTAAAATGAGGAGTTGCAATAGGATTGGTTATGTTTCAGCAGAATCCAATAAAATTAGGAATGGATATCATAATTTTGCAGAAGTCAATAGTATAAAAGAAATATTATTGATAGTGACACACAGGCAATCTAAATCTTAATTAAAGACACTGAAACAAGCTGAAACAAGGGATAGGGACCAAACCCTCTGATTTCATTGGTGCAGGGACTCTTGGATGAGTAAACACCTTCTACCAATGTAGGATGGTACTTTCTCTGCAACTATAATCTTAGTTACCTAGAGCATTGAAATGTTAAGTAACTTGCCCAGAGTCATACAGCCAAGATGTTTCAGAGGCAGGGCTTGAACACCAGGTATTCCCTGACATCAGCACCACTCTATTATACTGTGGTGGTTCTTATTAATGTATGTGTGTATAGAAATATATGTATATGTATATATAGTGTGAATATGTGCAAATATATGTGTATATATGTATGTATATATGTACATATACATATGTATGTATATGTATATGTATATGTGTGTATTCTCTCTCAGAAATCTTCAGCCTGGCATTTAAAGTCTTCCATACTAGGATTTTCACCAATCCTCCCAGTCTTATTACATATTACTTCCCATCTTCTACTTTATATTTCAGTCAAACTGGCCTACTAGCTGTTGCTTGTACATAAAATTCTACTTCCCACTTCTATAACTTTTTACAGCCTGTCTCTCATGTCCAGAGTACCTTCCTTCCTCACCACTGCCTCAGACTACTGAGCTTCCTTCCAGGTGCCACCTCCTACACAAAATCCTTCTTTTATTCCTCTAGTTGTTAATTTTCTATCCCTCTTGAAATTCCTTTTTAACTATTTCTGTATGTACTTTTTATTTACTTATTTGTATGCAAGTTGAATTTTCTAGTAGGATCTAAACTTCTTGAAAGCAGGGACTATTTGGGTCTTTGTTTCACCAGGGATGGTGCAATTCCTAGCACATAGTAGGTACTTAATAAATACTCAGTGAATGAGTGAATAAATGGGAAATATGTAGGTACTATTTCATTATATCCCCTGCCTAGCACAAAGTCATGCAGATGATAAGTTCTAAATTAAATATTTGTTGATTTTGCGGTTGAAAGATATCTTTGTGGCTAATGAAATGAATGTGCTCCAGTTCTGTGGCTTCCAAAGGGCACTGGTGATCAATCAATCAATTATTTAACAAGCATTTATTAAGAATCTACTATATGCCAGGTGGTGTGCTAAGCACTGTGGATATAAAGTCAAAGGGAAATACTTCTCTTATAGTGAAATAGATTAGCAGCATTTCTGGAATCAACATAAAGCATCCCAAAGGGCCTTTTTAGAAGTGGACTGCACTCATCTGAATGTAAAACTAGGATATTTGGATGGTTTTATGATCTTTTTGGAGTGGGTACTCCCCCCACTTTGCATCCAGTGTTGGTCTTGTTCATGCCTTTCTCTAAATTCTCCATAGAGGATTTATCCAGTGTGCTAGAAGGCTGCCTCAGGGTCTTCTATCAAATGAGTCTATGCTTATTAATAAGTTAGTCTTAGCAGTTTGTACATTGATCCTTATAATTCCCTTGTGAGGAAGGTGGGGAAGGCATTACTATCCTCTTTTTGCTGCAGAGAAATTAGTCACTAGTCAACAAAAATTTACGAAGTGTGTGCTACTAAGCCCTGGGGACATAAAGAAAACCAAAAGGCAGCCCCTCCTCTCAAGTAGCTCACAGTCTCATCCCAAGCATGCTATAAACAGGACAAGGAGGAAATAATGAACAGAGACAAGGTGCTAGCATTCAGAGACGCTGGGAAAGGCTTCTTGTACAAGGTAGGATTTTAGCTACAACTTGAAGGAACGTAGGGAAGCCAGGAAGGGAACAATTCCAGGAATGGAGGATAGCCAGTTAAAATTCCCAGAGTAGGGAAATGGCATGTCTTATTTGAGGTTAACATCACTAGACTGAAGAACATCTTGGGGGTGGGGGGGTGTAAGGTGTAAGACTAGAATGTTGGGGAGGAGGTTAAGTTATAAATGATAAACAGAAGATTTTATATTTGATTCTGGTGGTGATAGGGAGTAATTTTATTTTATTGAGTAGGGGAGTGACATGGTTAGACTTGTACTTTAGAAAAATTGCTTTGACAGCTGAGTGGAGGATGGAGGAGGAGTGGGGAGAGACTTGAGACATGCAGGCTATTGCAGTTTTCCAAGCAAGTATTGCACATCAATTTCATGATGGCATACTTGTCCAGGTTTTGTATAATGGAAGATGCTCTCATGTTTTCCTAGTCACCAATGGCTATGTGGTTGCACCCATGCTTTTTAGCATGTTTTCAGCAATGTTGTCAGACACCTTCAACAAAAACAAACATGGCATCAAGGTCAGCTACTGCACTGATAGCAAATTATTGAACTTGAAAAGGTTATAAGCCAAGACTAAAGTGGAGGGAGAATTGGTGCATGCATTTTTTGTTCACAGATTATTGTGCACTCAATACAGCCTCTGAAACTAAGATGCAATAAAGTATGGATCAATTCTCTGCTGCTTGTGCTAATTTTAGCCTAACAAGTAACACCAAGAAAATACAGGTTCTCCACTAGCCAGCACCACGCCATGTGTACACGGAACCATTGATGATAGCAAATGGAGAAATTTCGAATACTGTGGATAAGTTCACTTAGCTTGGCAGTGTTCTTTCCAGGGGTGTACACATAGATGATGAATCGATGCACACATTGCCAGAGCTAGCTCAGTGTTGGGGAGGATCTGAGGGAAAGTGTGGGAAAGAAGAGGTATTCGGCCGCCTACCAAACTGAAGGTCTACGGAGCTGCGCTGCAGACCTCATTGTCATATGGTTGTGAAACCTGGACAGTCTACTAGCGCTGTGCTAGGAAACTGAATTGCTTTTATCTGCACTGTCTGAAGAAGCTTCTGAAGATCACTGGGCAAGATGAGGTGCTGGACACGGAGCTCCTTTCTTGAGCGTAACTGCCAAACGTTCAAACTCTCCTGCAGAGAGCACCAGTCCAATGGGCTGGCCATGTCGTTCAAAGCCAAACGTACATTTGCTTGAAAGACTATTTTACAGAGAACTCACACAAGCCAAGCACTTACACGGAGGTCAGAAGAAGTGATGCAAGAACACTCTCAAGGTCTCTCTGAAGAACTTTGGAATCAGTTATGTGACATGGGAGACATTGGCACAGGACCTCCCAGCATGGTGGGCTTGCATCAAAGGAGGTGCTGTTCTGTATGACTGAAGCAGAATTACAGTAGTTAAAAAGAAATATGAGGTGGGCAACATCTTCACTCCAAATGTCCATATGGACTATTTGTGCCCGACCTGTGGTCGAGCGTTCCGAGCTTGTATTGGTCTGATCAGGCATTGGACACACTGTATCTTGACTCCAACATAGTGGTGTCATTTTAGTCTGTCAAGAATGAAGGACAGCAGGGGCGGCTAGGTGGCACAGTAAATAGAGCACCGGCCTTGGAGTCAGGAGGACCTGAGTTCACATCTGACCTCAGACCCTTTACACTTACTAGCCATGTGACCTTGGGCAAGTCACTTAACCCCAATTGCCCCTCCAAAAAAAAAGGAAAAAAATGAAGGACAGCAACCAACAAATCATGTGCTGGGCACTTTGCTAAACTTTTTCTAAACACTATCTCATTTTATCCTTACAACACCCCTGTGAGGTAGATGCTGTTATTATCTTAATTTTATTTATTTTAATATTTATTTTTTACTTTAAATTCCACATTCTTTCCCTCCCTTCAGCCCTTCCACCATTCATGGAGAAGGCAAGCAATATGATACCCATTATACATGTGAAGTCATGTAAAACATATTCCCATTTTACAGTTGGGAAAACTGAGGCAAATAGCAGTCAAGTAACTTTTCCAGGGTCACACAACCAGTGTCTACAGCTGGATTTGAACTCAGGTCTTCCTAACTTAGGCCCAATACTCTATCCCTTGTGGCATCTGCTAGCTACTTCAGTTTTTTTGTATGAAATGTCTTTTACAGCTGTATTCATTTCCTTGAATAAGCTAAATATGTGTTTCTGTATTATTGTTCTTTTTTCTCTACTTTGATGGTTTGTGTCCTTATTGCTGTGGATTTTCCCTTGAAAGGGAAAGGGCTTCTCTTGTCCCCATCCTTTTGGGAAGCCTCCCCAGGAATCCATCTAACATCCTGAGAGCTTTCCTAGAGACCTGGGGATGTCCCAGAGATACCAATGGCCTACCCTGGCTATGCATTATTCCTTGTTCTTGCTCCATGACTGACCCACCTTCCTTAAAGTCATAAATCTCCATGGTGTCTTTTATGCTGCCTCTTGTATGTAATTTTTGATGATCATATTTATTTAGCAGCATGCCCTGCATGTCTGCACGTAGCCTGCATCCTCCCACTGTCCTTTGGGTGACTTCCAACTTTCAGTCTTCGGAGATCATGGTATTCCTTGATTCATAGTCCTATAGAATCACTGGAAGAAAACTGGTGCTAAAAAGATGGACATTTGGTTCAGAGAAAAGCTTGGGGTCATAAGAAGTACTGACCCATTATCTCTAAACTGTAGTGTGTTGGAAAGATCAGTGCACGCAGAGTCAGGAGTTTCAAAATCCACCTCTTGAGCTTCCAGCTGCATGACCATGGGCTAACATGTCTGAGCCTCAGTTTCATAATTAGCAAAATAAGAAGCTTCCTTAGAGGGAGTTTTGAGAAATAAATGAGATAATGTCTGTAAGGTGCTTTGTAAAATATTTTAAGTGCTATATACTATTATTCCAACTCTCCCTCTTCCTCATATTCGATTAGCATCTTAGTTGACTGTCTAAATGTAATGTTCATTAAAATCTCTGAATTGATAGACCAGTTCTATGAGCTATATGTACAACTGTATGTTATAGCCTAGTCAATAGACATTTTTCATCCACTTGATTTTTCATATTTGGATAGTTAGGCTTATGAAACTTTTTTTGGAGGGGTGGGGTTGTGACTGCTTTAATGCAGAATTGAAGTCAGGAAGATCTGAGGTCATATCCTTCCTCAGACACTAACTGTGTGACCCTGGACAACTCATCTAATCTCTCTCAACTTCTGTTTCCTCAGATATAAAATGAGTACCTACTTCATAGGGTTGTTGTATCACATGAAATACCATTATGTCAAGCAGTTTGCAAACCTTAAAACACTTTATGAATGTTAGCTGTTATCATTATGGTCTCATGATGTTTATAAAGACATGTTTGTAACTTAGGATTTCACAACAATAAATGCTGTACTTCCTTTGTGCATATGAAAAGTTAAATACTTGGGATGGCTAAGTGGTGCAGTGAATAGAGCACCAGCCCTGGAGTCAGGAGGATCAGAGTTCAAATTCGGCCTCAGACACTTAACACAAAACTAGCCGTGTGACCTTGGGCAAGTCACTTAACTCCAGTTGCCCTGCCTTCCTCCCTCAAAAAAAAAAGCAAAAAAAAGTTAAATACTGCTTTGTCTTAGAAAACACACACACACACACACACACTTGTGTCTATAACCAGGAGACTCTCAGTTACTTGTGTATTAACAGACAGAATATTGGTGTAAGCCCGCTGTTTTAGCAAATAACTTGTACCCCTCTCCAAACTGCTTCATGGAAAGTCCCAAGATGGGAAGGGGAAGGTTGTAATCTTCCTGCTAAATAGCACCTTTTGTCTGTCTTTTTGTTTGCTTGCTCTTCTGCTGAGAAAAGCTTCTCATGATTGTTTACTTGTAGCCACCACCTGGAATGAAAGCAAACAGATAAGAGAAAACCCTGCCACACTAGAGCTCAAACTGTGTGACCTCACAGTTATTATTTGGTTGGTAACCACCAAGAAGCCAGTCTCGTGTATAGAGACTTAAAGGTATAAATACTTGCATGAAAAGAGACTTAAAGGTATAAATACTTGCATGAAATGATCTACGGATGTATGCGCACGCGTGCTTGTGCATGCGTTTGCACTCAGCTATTATGTTAGATGGTAGAACCTTTCCTGGTGTCTCTTTCTGTATGTTTAAGTAGCATCATTCTACTCTGATTATTTTCCTTTCCATTCCGAAGTCCCTGGAAGAGACCTTTCTATCCCTGAAAAGTTAAATCATATAGTGGCCATCTGAACAGGAGAGTGATTTTATGGCCCTTCGGCCCTGGCGATGTAAAGTTGAGGGTCTTAAAGACCCCAGCTCAAGTCCTTAAGGAAAGGAAGAAATCGAATATTCCAACCTTACTTGTGGCTGCTCTGTCTTAGCCAGTCATTACCCTCAGGCCCCCAAGAAGCAGGGAAACTGCTAGAGTATCACCGATATATGACAGAGATGGAGCTTTTCTCTTATACAGTTTTAATATGAAAGCTTTAGTGCATTAAACCTGCACCGAGTCTTTGAGACGCCCTGAAACAATAGCATATCCCTGTTGTATAACTGGCATCCCATAAACTTAATCTGTAGCTATTGAATGGCTAAAGATGAGCTAGTGTGAGACTCAGTCTATAGGCCCAGATAAAGATATATCACTCTGGAAAGATCTGAGAGAACCCTACCAGCTGCTAAGAATGGTGGCACATTCATGTGGTCCCTGTCTCTGGGAAAATTGAGTCTAGAAGATCTCTTGAGCTTAAAAGTTTGGAGCTACACTGAGTTAAGCTTGTCTGTTTGTCCTCACTAATTCTGTCACCAATTTGGTGAGCCCCTGGGTTGGGGATCCACCAGGCTGCTTAGGAAGGAGCCTAGGTCAGAACACTTCCAGCCTGGGTGAGATAGAAAGGAAAAAAAGCATTGATATAGTGCCTACTATGTGCTAGGCACTGTGCTTAGTTTTACAAATATTATATCATTTGATCCTCACAACAACCTTGTAAGGCAGGTACTATTATTTCCAGTTGAGGAAACTGAGGCATACAGTGACTTGCCCAAGATCACCTAGGAAGTAACTGTTGGAGGCAGAATTTGAACTCAGGTATTTCTTACTCCAGGACCAGTGTGCTATCCACTGTAGTGCCACCTAGCTGCCTTGAGTGATAGGGAGACCCGATCTTAATAAAGAACAAACACAAATGATCCAACTCTTTGATTGGATAGCCTCCATGAC
Organism: Petaurus breviceps papuanus; assembly: GCF_028583685.1. Taxonomy (NCBI): domain Eukaryota; kingdom Metazoa; phylum Chordata; class Mammalia; order Diprotodontia; family Petauridae; genus Petaurus; species Petaurus breviceps. The sequence continues at coordinate 1,515,903 of NW_027187369.1, read as the reverse complement.
TAAAATAGTAATGCCTTTAATTTTCTTGGCAATGCTTAATAAAAACCAAAGCTAATTCTTGCTTTAGGGTGGGAGTTCTTAACCTGAGGTCTGAGTTTTTTTTAATGTTTTGATAACTACATTTAATATATTGATTTCTGTCATAATCATCTATATTTTATATTTATGCATTTAAAAGCATTAGTCTGAGTAGAGGTCTGTAGGTTTCACTAGACTCTGCCCACAGGGTCTATGGCACGAACAAGGCTAAGGAGCCCTGCTCTAGAGATGTCATTGCTCATACAGGAAGTTCTCTCTTCTCTCTCAAAGCTTGCATCCCCATTTGGCTGAATTGTACTATGTTTTGAGGGGAAACGAAATCAGAACCAAAGCTGGCCATAGATATAGGCTTAGGTAGTCAGTCACCTCTGGCATTATATAAAAGATGCCCAAAGGCTCAATGTGTCCTCCATGGGCCTGAAATCCACACCATTTAAACTCTCATAGGATCCATCACATGGATCCTTGAACCAGGGCTTTCATTCTTCTACATCTCTTGCTCAGGACCAGCCTTAGGTCATGGTGGGGGCCTTAATTTGAAGTGGGGAAGGGTACAAGTAGGAAGGCCTGGCTAGTTTTGGGACATAAATACATAGGGAACAAAGTTCTTACTGACAGGGAAAAGGAGGGAATTTTCATAGCCTACACTAGGTAGAGGTTGGGGTGGGGGACAGGGAAGGGGAAGTCAGGTCAGAATCAGGCTGAATTAACAGGAAGGAGCAATGGGAAGGACACCATTGCTAACTTGCCTCTCTTTTCCAATTCACTTGTTTTCAGTGAGACTTCAGACCCAAAGCTTCATGAGGACTATGAGCCCCAACACAGGTACTATGGGCTTAAGATTAGGGATGGTAATAGCACATTGAGAGCTTTTGTCCAAGATGGCTCCAGCACACTCCCAAGTTAACGGCTTTTGTCCAAGACAGCTCTGGACTCAGGCCAATTAGCGCTCAAGCTCAAGTCTGTTGGGACTTTTGCAGAACAGGCCTGTTAGACTCCACTCCAGGTCCTGTGCTGCTCTTTTAAGTAGAACTTATCTCCAAATGATGCCAACTTGCCCTCATTAAAACACTTGACCTCATTAATGACTTCTGAAGCCAGTGAAGCAAAAAAAAAGGAATAGTGAAATATCAACTTCTTTAATAATGCTTCTAATGGCTGATCAATTGTGCCACTTACCTTCGAGGTGGAGGTTACTTCCCCAAACACAAATTGTTTTGAGAAAAAAAAGAACAGCAATAGCAGCAACAACCCAGAAAACCCCTACATAGTTTATAGTGAAGGTTAAAAGACCCTGGGAATGTCCCCAGATTCCCCAGCTCCCTCAAGGAGCCAAGGATCTGAAATCCAGAGCTAGAGGGGCCTCAGAGGCTTTAGTGCCAACCTCCCTTTCTGTCTCTTTCTGTTTCCTGTCTTTCTTTCTCTGTCTCTGCCTCTCCATCTCTCTTTCTCTTTCCCTTCCCACTTCCCTTTTTCTTTTTTTTTTAAAGCAATCGGGGTTAAGTAACTTGCTCAAGGTTACACGGCCAGGTGTTTCTGGGTGGGTGCTAAGTGTCTGAGCCCGGGATTCAATCTCCAAGTCATCTCGACACTGGAGCCAGTGCTCTTACTCGCTGTGCTACCTGGCCGCCCCCCTTTTTCTTTACCTCTATCTTTTCCCCTCCCTCCCTCATTTGGCTCTCTCTCCTTCTCTCCCTTTTTCCCTCCTTCTTTCCTTTAGTCCATATTTTTTCTCTCCCTTAATCCTCACCTCCCTCTCTCCCCACCCTTTCCCTCTCTGTTCTGTCTCTACTTGTCCCTGTTTCTCTCTTCCTTCCTCTGTCTCTGTCAGTCTATCTGCCTTTCCCCACTCCCTGTTTCTCTCTGTCTCTCTCCCTCCTCCCCCCCTCTCTGTCTGTTTCTCTCTGTCCCATTCTGTCTCTTTGTTTGTCTCCCCTTAACCTCATCCCTCTCCCTTATCTGCTTCTCAATCTTTTCAAAATCTACACTTAGGAAAATAGCTGATAAACTCAGCCACAATGAAATGAATTAAGAACAAGAACCATTAGACTGTGAGCCAGTTGAGGGCAGGGCCTGTTTTGTTTTCCTTTCTTTATATCCTCAGAGCTTAGTACAGTGCCTGGCGTATAGTGGGCACTTAAAAGACCCTAACTGGTTCATTGACTCATATTTCTAGAACCTTGTTGGTAAAGCGCTTTCCTTGCAACAAGCGTATAGGGTATATGGTGTGACTATGATTATTTCCATTCTGTAGCTCTCTGGCCCCATTCCCAAACTCCTAAATGATTCACTTCCTGGCTGTGCCTTTGACTTTCCAGACTTTACTACCATGCCCTGCTTTGGGTAGCTTTCTTCCCTGATTTTTTAGCTTTCTTTGGTGTGGAGTCCTTACCCCGTTAGAATTTACTTTCATGAGGGCAGGGCCTGTCTTTTTGTTGTTGTCCTTGTTTGTTTGTTTCTATTTGTGTTCTCAGAGCTTAGCACAGTGTCTGGTACATAGTAAATAGGTAATAAATGGAAAGGCAGTGGATAGGGTGCCAACTCTACCCCAGCTCTGCCCCATCCCACCCTAATAAATAGAAAGGCAGTGGATAGGGTGCCAACTCTACCCCAGCTCTGCCCATCCCACCCTAATAAATGGAAAGGCAGTGGATAAAGTGCCAACTCTACCCCAGCTCTGCCCCATCCCACCCCTTCTCCATCTCCAGTCTCTTCTGATGTTTTCCCTGTTTCCTTTTCTGTTTATAGAAATTCCCAGGACTTCACCCGTAACAAAAAGAAAGAAAAAAGTCCTGAACCCTTCACTTGGGACCTACCATTCCCTCAGATTATTGTCCTATGTCTCAGCCAAACTCCTAATGTAACAGAGCACTTTAAGGTCTGCAAAACGCTACACATATTATTTCTTTTGAGCCTCACAATGCAGTGACCCTATTATCATTCCCATCTTTTACAGATGAGGAAACTGAGGTTAAGTGACTTTGCCTAGGGTCACAGAGCTAGTGAATACCTGGTACAGGTTTTAGACTTTGATTCTAGGTCTTCTTGATCCCAGGTCCATCTTATTTTACCACTTTGCCATCTGGATGCAGCCTGGTAGGGGGAGAAACCCATTATATTCCAGTCACCTCCACTTTAGGGACACCCATTATTTCCTCAGACCTTTACAATGTGTCTTTCTACCCTTCAGCTAGACTGAAATTTCTCTCTCCAAGGTTATCAATGACCTTTTAGATGCTGGATTTGATGGTCCTCTGTCCTATAATGGAAAGGTTGATTAATGGACTCATGTCTCATTCTCTCATTGAAAGTGGGCAGAAACAGCTAGGTGGCACAGTGAATAGAGCACTGGCCCTGGAGTCAGGAGGAACTGAGTTCAAATCCGGCCTCAGACACTTGACACACTCACTAGCTGTGTGACCTTGGGCAAGTCACTTAACCCCAATTGTCTTCGAAAAAGAAAAGTGGGCAGAAGCAGGTAGGTGGTGCTGTGGTGGATAGAGGACTGGGCCCAGAGTCTGGAAAACCTGAATTGAAATCCAACCTGAGATACTAGTTGTAGGATACTGGTCAAATCTCTTTGCCTATGATGTCTGCCTCAGTTTCCTCAACTTTAAATTGGGGATAAAACAGTACCTAATTCCCAGGGTTATTAGGAAGGTCAAATGAGATAATATTTGCAAAATGCTTAGCACATTGCTTGGTGTATAATAGGAGTTTAATAAATGCACATTTCCTTCCTTAAAGTAAGATGCCCAATAAATCAATTTCCATTGTAGGCTTTCAACTAATTGGGAACTTGAGTGACATTGTGCAGGCAGAGGGTTTCAATAGGCTGAGCTAACTTGTTTACTCCTTGAAGGTAAACCAGCCCTTCTTAAACTGTGGGTCATGACCCCATATGGGTTGTGAAAAATTTGCAAACAGTAAAAGGTTTCCAAATGTGCAATGATGAAAAATTAATTCAAAATCAAATGTGTGCTGAATTTAGGGTGTTTCTGGCCACACTTGCCTGTGTTGCAGCCTTGCACTTCACTGCCTTCTTGGTTCTGAACACAAAGCATGTGCACTTTGCACTGTGCACGCCCTAAGGCCATGCAACACCAATCAGCACTGCCAAAAAAGGGTCACAAGTTGAAAAAGTTTAAGAAGCCCTGTTCTAGACATTATTAAGCACATTGAGAAGGATCATTGGAGAGGCTGCACTCAGTGTGGTGTTCCAATGAAACCCATGAGGAGGAACTGAGGGTGGGGCTGGAAGAGGTCTTCAAGATTTGAACCCCAATTCTGTAAGCTCCAGTTCACTATGTCCTGTTGCCTCCTAGGAATGCAAAGGAAACTAGGTGCATCGTTGTGGGTTGAAAGCAAACTGAGAACAGGCTAATGCCACTGTTTTGAATGGTAGTCAAGGTTTATCAAAGGTATTTAATTTTAGCTCTGAAGAGCAGAAAATGTAGTTTAAAAATAAACCAGCAATTGAGAACAAAGGCTGCTGAGACTTGGGGAATCTCGAGCAGAAGTACAAGTTTCCCATTCGGACAGGAGATCCCAGGGTTGGGAGGAGATGTGAAAGTTGGCATCTAGCAATTGTTATGTGTGTTGAGTCTGTCAATAATTCCTGACTGCTGGCTGTGTCCCAAGCCCAGTGCTGGGCATTCTGTGGAAATGCCTCGGCAAAGGGCAAAGGACTTGGCAGATCTGCCATTAACTTGATAGGTCACTTCTGGACTCTGGGCCTCTGCTTCTCTGTTCACCCATCCATCCATTGAGTGAAATAGAAAGATTTGGATTAGATGATTTCCAGAGACCCTTCTGCCTAAGGGCATGGTCTCACTTCCTGACTGGGCCACTTGTTATATGTGACCTTGGGAGAGTCAGTTAATTTCCCTGATCCTAAGTTTCCTTATCTGTAAAATGAGGAGGTTGAACTGGATAACATTTATGCTCTATTCTAAGAGCCCTCCCAGCTAAAAAAAATCTATTTTCTAAGGTCTCTCCAGGCTCTGAAATTCCATGTTCTTGGGTTCTTCCCACTACTGCTATTCTGTGTTCTAAGGTCCCTTCCTGATCTGACACTCCATGCTCTAAGATCTCTTCCTGATCCGACGCTCTATGCTCTGAACTGACACTCTGCTGTAATACTTGGACAATCTAGCAGCCAGGGAAGAACAAAAACATATCTTGAGGTCAGTAGCTTGGTGAAAAAAGATAGCTAGATCTTAGCAGGAAGTGGATAAGTAGTAAGTAGTAACTGGATTTCTGCTTTGGGTTGGATTTTGTTTGGTTCTTATACTTATGTCCTATGTTTGCTGTCTGCTACATCCAGTAAGCCTCATCCTCTTGGGGGTGGGGCCAGAGAGTCTAGTGCCTGGGAAAATAATGAGGAAATATCTGGAGAACATGACTAAGAAGAAACAAGGGGCCAGGAGGCATGGTCCAGATCTACTTAGCTAATTGCATTTCTGCTTCTGGATTGGCTTCTGTCTGTGTTAGGGCAGGGCAGGAATGGGCTGTCAGTTAAAGGCATTTGGACAGATGGCTTGCTCCTGTTGCCAGAAAAGGTGGCAAAACCACTCTAAATAATTTAAACCTCACTCAGGACTCCCAGATCTTGCTCAGTGACTAAGCATTTAATGCTGCAAATAACACTAAGTTTGGCCACACAGTAGCCACAGCTGTCAATGAATGATAAGGCTTAGCCATGAACTGGATTTGGTGTTGAAAAGCCTGGGTTTGAATCCCAGCTGGATCTGAGAATTACTGTCTATATGACCTTAGGCAAGCCACTTAACCTCTGGGACTCAGTTTTCTTTTTTTTCTTTTCTTTTTTTTTTTGCTTTTTGGAGAGCAATTGGTGTTAAGTGACTTGCCCAAGGTCACACAGCTAGTTTTTGTGTTAAGTGTCTGAGGCTGGAATTGAACTCAGGTCCTCTGGACTCCAGGGCCAGTGCTCTATTCACTGTGCTACCTAGCTGCCCCTTTTGGTTTTTTAATTTTTAAAATTAAAAAAAAATTTCTTTTTTTCTTTTTTTCCTTCTTTTTTAAAGTGAAGATTATTTTTCCCCCTCAATTTATAAGCATTCATGTTCTTTCCCTCCCACCTCACTCTCTCACTGGGAAAAAAAGAAAAACAAAATCTTTACATCTAAGCATTGATCCCCTCTCAGGCAAAATAAATTTCCTTCTTGATCATGTCCAAAAAAGTGTGTCTCATTCTTCATTCTCCTGGAATCATGACTGATCCATTGCACTGATCAGTTTTTCCCTAAGAGTGTTGGCTTAGATGTCCTCTAAGACCCCTTCCAATTCTAAATCTATGAACTTATGAAGGGATCCAACCAGTTGGAACCTAGAAAGGATTGCCAGGTCCTGAGCCAAACGCTGAAGCCCCTGGGAGTACAGGTGGTGTTTTAATCACCACTGTCTGTTGAAGGTAGGGATTCAGAAGAGAAAGACTGATTTGGGAAGTGAACAGCTGTTTGAGCAGATAATATTAGGGGATGGAATTTGAGCTGTTGGCCACAGCTTAAAATAAAGGAATGATGGCCAGTAATAGTGTGTACAAGTCAAGGACTCACTGAAACACACTAAAGCCCTAAGTCTAGTCAGTCTAATCAATACAGCTCAAGAAAGGGAGAGGGCCCCAGGCTGAGGCAGATGGGATGATGGTAATTTATGTCAGTGGGCAAGATGAGCAACTCAGCTTTTACTGGGAAGACTAGAACAAAAAATCTACTGTTTAGCATGGAGTAGAAATCCAAGCTCAGTGAAGAGGAACTTTGGCATCTAGGTGCCCTCTACATATTCATGTCACCAGGCTCTCATGAACTTCATCCTTGGGAAATGAAAGACCTGACAAATGGGACAAATGGGATGATCTTTGAAAAGACCTAGAGGGTGGGAGAGGGGTTATTGGCTTGGAGAACAGGACTGAAGAGCTTTGGGCAAAAGAGGTAGATTTCCAGTTGAAATGAGGAAAAGCTCTCTAATGATGACAATTGTCCCAAAGTGGATTGGTATATGTCTGGATATAACGGGCTTCACCTCTTTGGAAGCCTTTAAGCAGAGGCTGGGTGTCAACAGTGTTTCAGAGTGTACTTACTCAGGTTTAGGCTGGCCTAGATTCCAAGGTTAGATTCTGTGATCTTTGTTCTGCTCTGTATTCTAAGGCCCTTCCCAGCTCTGATGTCCTCTGTTCTACGGTCCTTCTCAACTCTGACATTCTGTGTTTTAAGGTCCCTCTTAGCTCTGACAATCTGTGTTCCCTCCCAGCTCTGACAATTTATGTTCTAATGGCCTTCTCAACTCTGATGTTCTCTGTTTCAAGGGCCCTCCCAGCTTTTTTCTATGTTCTGGGGGCCCTCCCAACCCTGAAGTTCTCTGTTCTAAGGTCTGTCCCAACTCTGACATTCTGTGTTCTAAGTTTCCTCCTAGCTCTGACACTTTATAATCCAAGAATTTTCCAAGCTCTGATGTTCTCTGTTCTGAGGTTCCCTTTCAACTCTGACATTCTCTCTTCTAAGGCTCCTCCTAGTTCTGATGTTCTCTGTTCTGAAGTCCCTCTCAGCTTTAATATGTTACGTTTTATGTCATAAAATCACTTCCAGCTCAGTCCTTCTGACCTATGAATCTGCAGCCTCTATGACTTAAAGGCTAATGGACCACTTGGTCCATTATTATTATCATTCTAGAGAACCTCCAGACTTGTCCAATCCTTAAGTCCCGTCTTCAAATCTCTACACCCCTTTTTCTCATTTAAAGGTGCAGCTTGGTGTGGTGGATAGGGCACTGGACTTGAAGCTTGCCTCAAACACTTACTAACTATGTGACCTTGGACAAGTCCCTTCCTTCTTGGCCTTAGTCTACTCCTCTGTAGAATAAAAGGGTTAGACTCGATGATCTCAATGCCATTCCTTTTAGCTCTAGATCTGGGATCATCTGAAACATCCTTTTGTAGAGAACATGGCATGTTTGGTACCTCTGAGGGCCAGACAAAAGAGGCAGAGGGAAGGCCAGGCTACCATTTTGATTTCAAGCTCCAAATCATCTTGGAGGTGGGGGCAGGGTGGACAGGACGGCTGCTGTAGTTAGCTCTAGTCCACTGCTTCAACTCTGCTGCCTATGTAAACCCTTGTGTTTTGTTACTATAAGTACGGGTTTGTAGGCAAAGATAAAAGAAACGGGAAACAACTTAGGTCTTTAAGCCACTTTCTTAATTCCAAAGCAAAGCAACTCCAATCCACTGATATTAATGAAGCCCTTACTGTGATCAAGGCAGTGTTGGGCTGCAAAGATGCAACAAGGAACAACCTCAAAGAGCCTACTGTCTGAGACACATACAAAAATAATGAGTACCAGGGGAAAATAGATGAAATAGAAAGGAGAGGTACAAGGTACCATTAGAAATTGTGGGATGGAGATATCATATTCATGTGGGAAGGTCAAGAGAGGATAATCTGTTTATAAATACAGAGCTGGAAGGGTCTTTTAAGGCCAACTAGTCCAGTCCTTCATTTTACAGAGCAGGAAACTGAGGGAGGGGAAGTGACTTACCCAGGGTCACACAGAGGATCCTAGGTCTAGAGCTGGAAGGGACTAGAGGTAGGAAAGATGAAGTCAAGTAGATTTTGTGACTTACCCAAGGTCAAACAAAGCTTCATGGAGGGATTAGTCTCTGAGAGTGGCCTAGAAGAAGGGGAGGGACTTTAGCAAGTGGAGGGAGGGGAAGAGGGTAGAGTCTATGATGAGCAGGGGAGATTGTGTGAACAAAACCATGAAACTCAGTAATAGATTAGGTCATGAAGTGGAGATGGAGAATAGTTTGGTTGGAATGTTATGCAAAGGGAAATAGTGGGAGATGTGACTGTCCAGGAAGTTGGAGCCATATTGCGGACCTGGAGATATAATCTCTCTGAAAGATGGAGCCTTGGGAGCAAACATGACCGATTTCTGATTCCTGGGGTCCATGACCTGGATCAACACATCAAAACAACTGGTGCATTCATTGGTGGAAAAGAGTCAAAGCAGTAGTTTGAGCAAGCAGACGACTCAAAGTTATCTAGAAATGCCACCTTCTGAATTGATGGTGACATATGATAAATCGTCCTCAGCTTATCTCTTATTGGTGTTGCTGTTAGCACAGCATGCTATTCTGACTCATAACAGAGCAGGGCCTATTGACAGTGCACATGAGAGCAATCTGTTGTTGAGCTAGCGATCTCCTGGCTCCGTGACAAGTGTTGAGGAGAGCCGCCTTCAGAACTGTCACACCTTACAGGACAAGGCAAATGGAAGCCAGCCATCCGAAAGGGAATGTGGAGCCTCTTTCCATGTGATAGCAGGCAGCTGGATGAAAATGGGAACATGCAGTCAAGCATCCCCATCTCCCAGCTCTTCCCCTGTCAAAATCGCCAGCTGATGGACTGAATCTTCCCCTTTGCAGTTACTGCTCAGGAGCCAGCTACGTTCCAGTATGGGTGGCAAATCTGTGGCATGGACGAAGGCACTGCCTTATTCCTGTTTGAGTGACTTCTGAATGTCTGGCTTTCTGCACACAAATATGGCCAAGAGGAGCCTGTTGCAGCAGTGACAAAAAACTAAACAATGAGAATTAAATTAATGTAGGCAAGAACCTGATTGCAAAGATATGCTGAAGCATATGCTTGGTTGATTCCATTTCTAATTTGTCTGCACTAAGTTTCAGCAGTAAACAATTTTTTTTAATGAATAGAACTTAATACCTCAGTGTTCAAGGATTCCTCCTCTCCTTGACAGGATGACCTTGGGGTTTTACTCACTGTCCATCCCAGAGAACTGTCCCATTTGAGTATAGGAATATTTTTACAATGGAAAAACCATTAAAGAAAGGATCATGAGGCCATAAATCATATTTATAGCTGGAAAGGAACACAGAGAGCACCTAGTCCAACCCCTTGTGGTATAGATGAAGAAAATGAGACCCAGAGAGAAGAATGGACTTGGCCAAGGTCACATTGCTGATCTGAATACAGAGCCAGGATTTGAACTGAAGTCTTCTGCCTCCAAGTTCAATGCCTTCCCAGGCTTGTGTAGCATGAGTGAGCACTTCTATCCAGGCTCTTTTTTTGCATTTTGGAGGGGGAAGGCAGGGCAATTGGGGTCAAGTGACTTGCCCAAGGTCACACAGCTAGTAAGTGTTAAGTGTCTGAGGTCATATTTGAACTCAGGTCCTCCTGACTCCAGGGCAGGTGCTCTATTCACTGCGCCACCTAGCCTCCCCAATCCAGGCTCTTTTTCTGAAAGTTGCCAAAATACCCACACTGAATCTCCTTCCTTTGTCAAGTAACCACAATAAGTTTGAGGAGGGGAAAATTCAGGGCCCAAACTATGGTTTCACTGAGCTTTCTAGTAGAATTGTTCTTTTGCTTTCCTTTTGTTGAGATAAGATCATAGAAAGAAAGCTGGGGCTTTGATGAATTCTGTCAAACCTCCACTACCCAGTGTGTTCTAGGAAGAGTGGGTTCTAATCAATGGGGCTTTCTGGGTAAAAGCAATGTCCTCTGGGAGATTATGTGATTATAGAGCTCAAGGTGTTCTTAGTGATCACCAAATTCAACTTTTTAGGGGAGAAACCTAAGTCTTGTAGAGGAAAAAGATCTTGCTTGACGCCTCCTAAGTAGTAAATAACCAAGTTAGACAGGTGAGGGCTGCATCAAAACCTTTTCCCTATTGTTTTTATTGGAAATCTTTTCACAAATACCTGAGTCTACTTCCAATGCTTTAGTAAGTAGAGTCTAGGGATCCTCACTGAATCTTTTTTACCTGAGGATACTGCAGGGCCTTGGGGTCATCACTGCATCCATCCATCATCGCTGACCAGGTCTGAAGTTAGAGATGAGAAACACTGGGATGAGTGTTTGCGGGGCCAAGCCATCACTTGGAAATTATTGTTGGGTTTGCTCATGTTTTTAACTCCGTCTTTGACCTGAGCTTATTTTCTTGTGATTGAATTTATGGGGACGGATGGGAAAAATGTCACCATCATCATCAAAACTGACTTTTCCATCGTGTCTTAAGGTTTACAAAGCACTTTGGTACCTTGTCTTTTTCTTCTTCATGATAATCCTGTGAGGAAGAGATACTATTTATTATCCTCATTGTGGCTGCTTCATAGATATGGGTTGATTCCTGGGTCCAAATTCGGTACTCTTTCCACACCATGCTGTCTATACCTAGGTAATATTGATCATGAAATCGCATATTGTTTGGCTTCTAAGGTCCCTTCCAGCTTCAGATTTATGATACCATAATCCTATGATCCAGGAGGAGTCTCATGAGTATTTTAGCTCAATAACCTCATGTTATAGAAGGTAAAACAGGCCCAGAGAGGAGGGGTTCCTTGCCTAAGGTTGCAAGAGTTAGTGGAATAGCCTGGACTCTAGATCATATGTGGTAGACTCTCCTTAGACTTGGAAGGGACCATCACAGCCTCCTTGTCCACCAAACCATTCCAATGTAGGAGTCCTTTCTCCAGTCACTTTGACACCTAGTCACCTGATTCCAGGACACTGTGCCAGAATGACCTCTAACTGGGGAGCTTGAGTCCCCTACATTGAGTTTCCTTAGAGTAGCTCAAGCCTGAAATATAAAATTTCTCCCAATGTGAGGTTCAAAGCCCAGACCAAATCTTCAACAGGAAGCTGGAAAATGATGAATATCATACTTTCCTTATCCAAGTCCCAGTTGCCCAGTACATCAAATGGTGAGTGACTGAACACTCTTCAACCAGAGAATGAAACCCTATTACCAGGGCCAGATGAATGGTGTAACATCTGAGTATAAAATAATTAAATCCTACAGGAGTGTTGACTTCCCCTCCATTAAAAAGACAGGTGTACCAGTCCCATGTGCAGGAGGTATGATGTCAGCACCTGGCCGATAAATGCTACATTCAAGAGTGAATTTGTGTCCCAGGCTACAGTGCAGGTAATCATGTTTCTGGTGGTATCATTTCCCATCTGAATGAGTGATCTCTCTCGTCATTAGCCACTAGCACTGCAGAGGTTAAATAGAAGTTCTGAATCACCCCCATTGTTGGGAAACAATGCAGGGGTGCAGAAGCTTTCCCTGAGATTCCTTGGCTAACATAGAATGAATGGAAGACTGATGTCTTTGTAGGTAGACTTTGGTCAGTGCCACATGAAGCTGAACTGGGGGCCCTCATTCACTGAAGCCATGCAGCCCAGGACCAGGAGGTTGGATCTTCATACAGGAGAGGAAGGGACAGATTGCCAAGATGTTGTGGAAGTGTAATTGACAACCAAGTGAATATGTGCTAGGTGAGAGAGTCAGAATGACTATGGCAGTTCAAATCTTGGTAAGACAATGTTCATGAAGAGCTTTGTAAGCCACTTCATATATACTATCTATTATTATCACAATTATTATTATTAGGCAGTATGGAAATATCTAGGGCATTTTACTTAGAGTCAGGAAGCTGGGTTAAAATCCTGCCTCAGATGCTTTATACTTTTATGACTCCGGTAAAGTCAATTAACCTCTTTGCACCTCAGTTTCCTCATCTGTTAAATCAATCAATAATTTGTTAAGGGCCCACTATGTGTCAGGTATTATACTAGGTTCTAGGTATATGAATATGAGGTAGTCACTGCTCTCAGTGAGCTTACGTTTTTCTGGGGAGAAAATAATTGATAGCAATACCTACCTCCCAGGGGTCTTGTAAAGCACCATATCAATGTGAGCTATTATCCACAGCTTCTAGATTGGTAAGGGTTATTATGCCTATTTTATAGATGAAGAAACAGGCCTGGAGAAGTGAATTGATTTTCTCAAGGTCATATAGCTAATAAGTGACCTTGCCAGGTCTAGAACGTAAATCTCCTAAGTACCAGGCTAGAGCTCTTTCTATGTCACCATGCTCCCTTTCTTTTTTTAGTGCTCCCAGTGAATGATCAATGGGCTGTGTTTCCTCAGACCTGGTCCATTTGATCTCTCAATGGCTCTCATGAAATTGCAAGAAGTGCCTATTTCTTCTTTTTTTTGGAGGGGGTAAGGTAGGGAAATTGGGGTTAAGTGACTTGCCCAAGGTCACAAGGCTAGTTTTTTGTTTTAAGTGTCTAAGACCAGATTTGAACTCACATCCTCCTGACTCCAGGGCCAGTGATCTATTCACTGTGCCACCTAGGAGCCCCAAGAAGTGACTATTTCTGATCATGGATACCTAATAACTCAGCCTGCACATTGTTCTCTGCTCATGTTCTTGTGATCCATGTGTCCTGGCCCTACCCCCTCCTACCTGTCTAGCTTGACAACCTCATCTGCCACTCCTCAATAACAATGGACCAAAAATGGCACGAGCCCTCTGTCCCAGTTATTTCTGAAGCCTCACTCTCCTTTGGAAGTATCAAGTTCATTCTCACCCTCTAGCCTCCTTTTCTCTGGAAGGGATACTTTCTTTTCTCCTTTTTGCCAGTCTGAGCCCCTTCTCTCTTCTCAGAGGTCCCACCTTCTCCACAAAGCTTCACCTGACCCTGTCCCTTACCTCCTGTAGCAGCACAGTGAGCTCTCCTCAGACCCAGGGCATTGAGGCTGTAACAAGGTCAAAGTAAAGGTCAAGGTTGAGAGTGGGGTCTAGGTCTAGTCCTGGCCTGCCTGTAGCTATTTTCAGGCCCTTAAGGGATGTGACCCTTGTGTTCTTCAGGAGTCTACAAGGGAGGGCACCAACAATTCCTTTGGGTATGCCAAGCTCTTGGCATCGTAGTTACTTGGTAAAAACTCCTTGCCTTGCCTCTCTTCCCATTCTCTTTCTGGAGCTTCAGCCTTGTCTTAGCCCAATCATAAATGGATGAAATCCATATGACTCAACTCTACAAACATTAACAACATGCCTATTATGTGCCAGTCCTTCTGCTCAGACCTAGGGATAGACAGATGAAAACTGACATAAAATGAGGGAGAGGAGAACAGTGGTGAAAGAGAAAGCCAGGCAAAGTGTTATGGGAAAATTTAAGAATCTTTTTAACTAGGGCTAGGGTTTGGGATAGAGGGGCCTTGCTGGAAGGGAGGCATCTGGTCTAGGAGGCAGAATGAGGCAGTGGAAAGAGAGCAGAATTTGAACCTGAATTTGAATCCTGGCTTTGTCATTAAGACAAACCAAGTGACCTCCATGGGCCTCAGCTTCCAACTTCCTAAAATGGGGCAGCAGTTGGGTCAGAAGTTCTCTGAAGTCCCTTCTAGCCAGGGATTCTTAATCTGGAACATGAGAACTTAAAAAAAAACCAATTTAAAAACTATATTTCAATATAATTGATTTCCTCTGTAATTCTATGTATTTTATTTTATGTATTTATGCATATATATATTATATATTTTTTTTTCTGAAAAAGGATCCATAGGCTTCACCAGAATACCCAAAGGGGCCAGGACACAAAATAGGTTAAAAGGATTCCCTGCATGCAGTTCTCAACGTAGAATCTTTTTTTTTTTTTTAAAGCAATTGGGGTTAAGTAACTTGCTCAAGGTTACACGGCCAGTTATTTCTGGGTGTGGTGCTGAGTATCTGAGCTTGGATTTTGACCCAGGTCATCCTGACACTGGAGCCGGTGCTCTTACTGGCTGAGCCACCTGGCCGTCCCTCTCAACGTAGAATCTTATGTATGGTCTTAAGTTACTTCCCCTCTCTGGACCTCAGTTTCCTTTTCTGTAAAAGAAGAGGATTGGACTAGATGGTCTTTTACCCTTCCAGCTCTAGGATCCTGTAGTTTGGTCCTTGAAATAAAAAGAGTATTTTAGCAGGCAGAGATGAGGAGGGAAAGCATCCTGAGCATGGAGGAAAGTAAATTCAGATGCTGGAGGCAGTTTGTCAAGTTTGGAAAACAGCTAGTAGTCCCATTTGGCCAGAGTGGGAATTTTGTGAAGGAGAAATAATTTGACATACGTTTGAAAAAGATACGTTGGAACCAGATGGCTAAAGGCCTTGGACACTAGGATGAGAAGTTTGTATTTTTTCCTAGAGACCACAGAGACCCCCTGATGACAGAAAAATCTACCCAGCCTAGAGTAAGATCTAAATGTTGCTTAATGATCAATGCCTTGAACCTGCCCTGCCCATGCTGGGCTGGGCATATTATTGATGCTAGCCTTGTTCTTGCATAGCGGGGAGGGCTACGTGTGAACACAGGCCCAGTGAAGCTAGCTGCAAACACTGCCTGCCTCCTTTCCAGCCCACTGTGTGTTTGGGTATATTTTCAGGGTAGCCATGGCAAAGCAACAGCTGACTTCCAAGGGAATTATGCCCTTACAACCTGAGCGGCTTTTGCATTGTGCACTGTTGCAAATCAGAATCTGCAAAGATTGAAATATGAATCGGGCGGCAGAGCAGCTGAGGATGGTGAGTTTATGCAACATTGACAGCCTCTATCTACATATCTCTAGAGCACCAGGCTAAGCCCTTTGAAGAGATTTCCGTTTGTACAAGGATATAGTGCTTGCTGCTATTTTTCCCCCCAGCTAGGAGTGTACTTAGAGGGGAGGGGAGAGAGGCAGAGAACAATAAGAACAGAAAAAACCAACAGAAAAAGGCCAGAGTAGTTTGGAGGCATAGTGCATAGAGAGAACCTGGAACCAGCAAGAACTATCTCTGAATCCTACCTTAGACCCTTACTAGTTTTATGACCTAAGGCAAATCTCTTCTGTCTGAGCCTCAGTTTCCTCCTCTGTAAAATTAGGGGCTAGATGGCCTCTGAGGTCCCTTCCAGCTCTAGAGCTATGGTCCTGTGAATTTCCTTTAGCTTTTGAGGCTTGAAAGAGAAATGGATGTATTTTTTATAGTTCCAGATGGACCATTTCTTGGTTCCCAACTGGACTATTGGCATGCTTTGAGGTATTAAGAAGGATAGCTTTATGTGGAATAATAACCAGAGTTTCTTTGTTTTTTGACTAATTTTTAAGTAGGCTGGGAGGTAGAGTTCAGGAGCAACCAATGAGGAATGATGGTAGCTGGGATGCTGTTTGCCATGCATGTATACACATGCCTGGGGCCATCTAGGTGGCGATAGTGGATAGGAAGACTGATCTTCCTGAGTTCAAATCTGGCCTCAATCCCTTAGTAACTGTGTGACCCTGGGCAAGTCAATTCTTCCTGTTTGCCTCAGTTTCCTCATCTGTAAAATGAGCTGGAGAAGGAAATGGCAAACCACTCCAGTATCTTTGCAAGGAAAGCCCTAAATAGGGTCACAAAGAGACAGACATGACTGAAAACAACTGAATGATATATGTGCTTACCTACATATGTGTGCAAAGCATGTTTATGTGTGTGTGTATAAGATGGGTGGAATGGCTAGGAGCAATGTCTCACATAGTGCAATACAATCTTTCATCATCCTAGACAGGTAACTGAAGGTTGGGATATACTGGCTTAACCTATCACTTGCACTCATAAGTACTACAAAAAGTGAACCAACCAGTGGCTTCAGCCATGAACAGAGGAAGAGGGATGATGAGATTGTCTCTCTCAGAGCATCTTTCATTCTTTTTGAAATATGTGGGACTCTTAGAGACATTTGAATCCATGAGTACATGTGTAGTTTGTCTTCAACACCCACCACTATCTCTGGTGGTACTACATGCTCAGGACAGTTCCTTCCTTCTTAGTTGACATGGGCTCACCTAGATTAGTGGGACCCTGCCATAGTCATAGATCATGGTCATAGGACTATAGGACCCTAGATCTAGAGCAAGAATGGACCCAGAAGCCATCTATTCCAACACACTCATTTTACAGAAGAGGAAATTGAGGCCCAGGGAGGCACTCCAAAGCCATCTAGTTCACTCCCACTTCCCCATTATATAGATGAAACTATGGCCCAGAGAAGTTAAGAGTACTGTCCAAGGTTACACAGGTAGTGTCAGAGACAGGATTTGCACCTAGGTCTTCTGCTAACTCCAGAGCCAGTCAGTACTCTATTGAAAATATTACTCTGTTTAAGCATCTCCTATGTGCAAGGTAGTGGATAGCCTCAGAGTTAGAAAGACCTCAGTTTAAGTCTTGACGTTGACACACATTGGTTGCTTGACCCTGGGCAAATGACTTCATCTCTTGGTGCTCTGCTCAACTCTCTGAGCTGATTCATTGAATGGAAGGTAATAGTATATATTAGTAGAAGTTTTTCTAACTGGGAGTTCTATATAACAAGGAAATTACAGGTCCTATAAACAGATAATAAACAACAGGAGGCATTACTCTTACATTTAAATTATTTCCTCATCATTTGTGGAGATACAAAGGCATGAAAAAAAGAATTCCTTCCCTCAAGAAGCTTACATTCTTCTGGGGGAAATTCTGCTTAGAAAAGTTTATGGGGAAAAATGACCAATAAGAACAGTTTAGAGAAGCACACGAAGATATTAACTGATGCGAGGTGAAAGAAGTCAAATCAAGAAAATGACGGTCCACATGGCTCCAACCAGTCAATGGAAAGAACAATCCCGGAGCAAGCTGTGCTATTTAATGACTGAGTTTATCCCCAAAGAAGAGATGGGAAAACGCCCCTCCTATCCCTTTGCAGAAGTCAGGGACTATGTCTGCGCAACACTGAATATACTATCGAACTTAGTCAGTGGGTTGGGTAGTTTTATTGATTTTCCCCCCTCTCTTCCTTTAAAAAAATATTTGTTACAAAAGATGCCTTGCAGGTTAGGGGATGGGGAAGGCTATATTTAGAAATGAAGGTAATGTGAAAACAAAAGATATCAATAACAATTTTTGAAAAAGAAATGTTTGCACAGGTCTCTTGGGTTTTGGGGCACTGGCTATGTTCAAAATAGATACTCTGAATCTCCCCATGTTTTATCTCCCTCCGGAAAAAATCACAAAGACGTGCTATTGTCGTCTCTCTCTCTGTGCACCTTGTTCTTTCTGCAGCCTTTAATCTTGGTAAGAGGTGGATTTTAAAAACAGTAAAATTACTTGATTAGGTCTATTAAAACTCCTTTCACAGTCTGTAAATGGACAGATTTAATTTCTCTTCTCCCTGATCAAAGTTACTGACATGGATGTCAGGAAAGAAAGGGAAGAGTTGGATTTTCATACTGGCTTGAAATTATCATCCAAAGGTGACCAAAGAAAGTATACTTTCTGCTAAGGTGATAGGCCTTTACAAATCTATCATATATCCTGGTGAGTGAGATACCACTGGACATGGGAACCTAAATATCAAATGACACCTTCCTGAATGGTTTAGCATCAACTAACAAGGCTAAAACCAATGAGGAAATGTTCTTGGTGAAGAAATTAAACATTTCAAAATGGGGCAAAATGTTAATATTACGGAGAAGGGTGTATAGGATGCTTTGACCTTTGACTTGTGAATGGGAAGGGCAGGGCGTGGCCCCATTATTTGGAGTCACTTTGGTCATCGTTTGTCATTGAAGATTGCTGTATTATTTTTCCAGGACCAAGGTCTTTGGATGTTTGCTTATTTGCACCTTGATAATCCACAGCAGTGAAGAATTCAAAATAATCTCATGACAAAATAAAGCTTCTCTTTAAGATATGGAAATCACTGATATGAAAAGGAGCATAGACTAGGTAACATATGTCTGGCTTCATAGTCCAAGAATCTTAATGTCTCAGAGTTGGAGGGGATTTCGTTGACCATCTGTCCAGTTCATACCTGGGAAAGAAGCACTTCCATAGCTGTGATCAAGTTGTCATCCAGCATCATCTGGAAGTCTTTGAGTTATCACCTCCTGAGGCATTTCCTTCCACTTTGGGACAGCTCTCATTGCTAAGAAGTTTTGTCCTGACATCAAACCTAAATAAATCTCTCTAAAGGTTAATTATGGGACAGCTACAACACTAGCCCTGGAATCAGAAGGACCTGAGATCAAATCTGGCATCAGACACTTACTAGCGGTGTGACCCTGGGCAAGTCACTTCACCTCTGTTTGCTTCCTCCCCAAAAGGCTAATTGCTTCTGGGTTTGCCCTCTGGGACCAAGCAGACTGAGTTGAATCCCCTTTCCATGTGACAGTCTTTCAAATACTTGAACACATTATCATGTCACCCTAAACCTTCTCTTCTCCAGCTTAAATGACCTGAGTTCCTTTGATTGATCCTCATTTGACACAAATTCAAGACCCTTCCCTCTCCTGGTTGTTCCTCTTGGATACCTTCCAACTTGTTCAGGTCCTTCTTTAAGTGTAGTACCTCAAATTAAACGCAGCATTCCAGATGGTGGCTGACCAGGGCAGAGGACAGGAACACCTCCCTAGTCCCGAACACTCTGTCTCTCTTAATGCAACTCAAGATCACATGAGCTGATTTGGTCACCACATTATAATGCTGTTTCATACTGACCTTATAGTCCTCTAAAAGCCTCAGACCTTTTGTGGATGGATTATTGTCTAACCATGCTTTCCTGTCTTGTGATTGCAAAGTGGAATTTTCGAAATACAGTGTGAGACTTGATATTCAGCCTCATTAAATATGATCCTATTAGTTTTAGTCCAATGTTCTAGCTTCTCAAGGTCTTTTTGAGTTCCTACCCAGTCATCCAGAGTATTAGATTCCCTTCTACCTACAAACGTGATGAGTGGGCCATCTATGCCTTTGTCTACTTGTCATTGACCAGCATGACTTGGGCCAAGTTTGGAACTTTGGGCCACCTGAGTGGGGACTTCCTTCCAAGCTGATCTCAAACCGTTAATAAATCCTCTTTAGGTCTGGCTATTTAAAAGCCACCTCCACGTGCTGTTATCTAGCCAGCACTTCTCTGTCTTGTCCACGGGATTAGCATGATAGATTTTATCTAGTACTTTATTAAAAAAATTTAGATAAATTCTATTTATTGATTCCCTTCTAGGAAGTTTAACCACTCTATCAAAAAATGGTCTGGAATGATCTATTATTTTTTAATGTATAATTGATATATTTTATTTTTTACATTGCAGTAATTTACCAATATACTCCCTTACCATTGAACCCTACCTTTTTAGGTCAGTTAAGCAAAAAAAAATGATGAACAAAGAGATTCCATCTGATAATGTATGCAGTGTTCTGCCCTCATTGTTCCCCCAGACTCTCTACTAAGAGGAGGGAAATTTTTCTTTTTATATTCCACCCCCACCTGTGAGGTCACTATTGTGTTTAGTTCTTAAGCTGGAAGGACATTCATAAACTGGGTAATGTTCAGAAGAAGGTAACCAGGATGGTGAAAAGTCTTGAGTCAATGTCATATGAGGATCTGTTGAAAGAATTGGGCATGTTTAACCTGGAGAAGAGAAGACTCAGTCAAGATGTGACTGCCGTTTTCAAATATCTGAGCAGTTGTCATGTGGAACAAGAATTAGAACCCAGAGAAATATGAGTAATACACAGAACTTGGCAAAAAAATTTAGACTCGATGTCAGGAAAAACAATAACAATGACCACTGAAATAACCCTCCTAACAGCTAGAGATGTCCCAAAGTGGGCTGGGCTGCTCCGAGGGGAAGAGGCTTCCTCCTCCTTTTAAGCCTTCAAGGAGGGGCTGCATGGACATTTCTGTGCTATGTCACAATGGGGGTTCTTTTGTTGTTCATGTCGGCCACTAAAGTCTCTTCCAATCCTCAAATTCTAGGATTCTGTATATCATTATCTGTCGTCCAGGGTGAAGATTGGTGATCGCCATTAATCTGAATTCACCTGCCTCTCAAATATTTGGTGTTTTTTTTAATCTTGTTTACATGATTATGGTAATTATCTATATTATGATGCTCATTCTGCTTTCTTCACTCTCCATAAAAGTTTTGTGGAATTCCCCATACTGTAGTCCCTAGATTATTTATTCAATTCTTTCTTCTTTGTTTCTTTTGATTCTTTTATTTCCCTTCCACCAGTAGCCTCTTAGATCCCTTTACTTCCTGATGATTAATCTTAGTTCTGTTTTTGGACCTTGATTGATGTAAAAAAAATATTTTTGAGACAATACCTTTGTCTAGTCCTAGAATCATAAGAGAGTTGACTTCATTGTTTATGGTTTTCTTGTTAAAAACTCTAATTTACCTGTCTCGTGTTTTTCCTGTTTGAAGTATTTGCTTATTGAATTGTCTTCTTGCCTCTGGATTCTTTGAGAACAGGAATTCTTAACCTTTTTTGTGTCATGGATCCCTTTGGCAGTCCAAAGGAACCTTCTTAGAATAATGTTTTTTAAATTTATTTTTAAATTCAATTTTATTTTTAGTTTTAAATCCTCTCCTTCCCTCCATCCATTCCTGACCCATACCCCTTATAATGTGAAGTCATGCAAAACATATTACTACATTAGCCATGTTGCAAAAAAAAAAACCCTAGAAAAATAAAGAGAAAAAAACATGTTCCAATCAATACTCTGAGTCATCAGTTCTCTATTTGGAGATGGTTAACATTTTTCATCATGAATTCTTTGGACTTCTGATGGATTGTTGTATTTATCAAAATCACTAATCTTTCACAGTTGATTGTCCTTACAATATTGCTGTTACCATGTGAATTGTTCCCCTGGCTCAACTCACTTCACTGTGTATCAGTTCATACAAGTTTTCCTAGGTTTTTCTGAAACCATCTCCTTCATCATTTCTTAAATATATTAGTATTCTGTCACATTCATATACTATAACTCACTCAGCCATTCCCCAATTGATGGACATCCCCTCAGTTTCCAGTTCTTTGCCACCACAAAAAGAACTGCTATACTTTTGTATATATAGCTCCTTTTCCTTTTTCTTTGATCTCACTGGGATAGAGACCTAATAATACTATTGATGGGTTAAAGGGTATACACAGTTTTATAGTTTTGGGGGCATAGTTCCAAATTGTTCTTCGGAATGGTTGAGCTAATTTACAGCTCTAACAACAGTGTATTAGTGTGCCTGTTTTCCCATATCCCCATCAGCATTTGTCATTTTCCTTTTCTGTCGTCATTCATTCTTATGGGTGTGAGGTGGTACCTCAGAATTTCTTTAATTTGCATTTCTCTTATTAGTGATTTAGAGCATTCTTCATCTGACTATTGATAACTTTGATTTCTTTTAGTGAAAACTGTCTGTTTATATCCCTCAACCATTTACCAATGGGGGAATGGCTGTTAGAATAACATTTTTAAGTGGATAAAATAAAATACATTGTATTACAATGCAAACCAGTTATACTGAAATAGAAATGTATTTTTTCCATCCAAGGTCACTGACTCCCTGCAGTGTATTCATAGGAATCTGTGGACCCCAGAATAATATCCCTTTTTTGGAGGGATAGTTTAAATGTTCCTGTTATTGAAATTATTTTTATTTCAATGTGCATCTATTCTCATGTCTTTGATATCACAAAAGTATTGCTATTAACATTTGTGGTGTTATGGGATCTTTCTTACTGTTTTTGACACCCCTGATGTATATGCCTAGAAGGGGATCTCTGGGTCAAAGGGTATGGACATTTTAGTCATATTTTAAAACATAATTACAACTTGCTTTCTGGTCTGATTTCCCTTTCAAGTCTTTCTGAAGTTTCTTGCTGTTGGTTCATTAATTCTGATGGACTAGTAAATATATATCATCTTGATTTCTTTATTGTTGGGCATTCTTGGTTCATTTTTTCTTACACTATATTACTTCATTGTGTTATGGCTTTTCCTGATTTCCCTGCTCATTTTTCTTCTTTCTTGGTGATTTTTCTTGCTAGTTCTTCTGCTTGTGAGATCACCTTAACCTCATGCTGGCCCTATTTCTCTCTGTTCCTTGGCTTGTTTGCCTTTTTATGAGGACCGCCCTAAAGCGCCTGGCAAGCCACAGGCTTTCTACGACTCCCTTTATCTTTTTTTTCCCCTAGGGAGGGAAATTGGTCAGTGCTTTGAATGTAGATAACTACTTGGCTATAGCAACAATACAAATATTGTGTATGCAATGCAAATCATTGCAACTTCTCTCTGCTCTCCATATTCAGTGAAAGTGAAATCTTCAATCCTTGTTTTCCTTGCAAGTTGCTTCCCTTCAGAACTACTGTGGCAAGCTGCGTAGGATTTTGAAACCAGATTTGTCACCCTGCTCATCTCTTTAGCACCTGGTTAGCACCTCGATAGTCTCTTTTGTATTTAACACCCTGACAGCTACCCTCAGTGTTCCCTTCTCTCAATTTTCAGCCACATGGAGAGGCAGAGTGTCCAGGATACTGGTGGTGATAGTCCTGCCAAACTCTGCCATTGAGAGACCTTACCTTGGATTACCAATTTATTTTATCTTGTCTCACCAGTTACCTTCTGCCTGACTGCTTCTCTGACTTGTCCCCTTCTTCTTCTCTTTTCCTTCTCCTTTTCTTCCTTTTTCTTTTCCTCTTCCTTCTCCTCCTCTTCCTTCTCTATTTCTCCTTCTTCTTCTTCTTCTTCTTCTTCTTCTTCTTCTTCTTCTTCTTCT
>NW_027187369.1:1484539-1492433 GCF_028583685.1 Petaurus breviceps papuanus | reverse complement strand
TTCTTCTTCTTCTTCTTCTTCTTCTTCTTCTTCTTCTTCTTCTTCTTGTTCTCCTCCTCCTCCTCCTCCTCCTCCTCCTTCTTCTTCTCCTCCTCCTCCCCCTCCCCTTCCTTTCTCTCCCCCATTCCCATCCCCCCTAAAAAATCCTTTACCCTTTTCCATCCCCCTCCCATTTCCTCCCCTCCTTCTCCCTCTCCTCTTTCTTCTTTTCCCTCTTCCTCTTCTCATCTTCTTCTTCCTCCTCCTTCTTCCCAAAGCCATATCATCCTTCAGCTTGTGTCCTCCACATTCAACTTTATCCCAAGTTCTTTGATTTATTCTCCCCCAATTCCATCTCTGACCTTCACAATCCCCCAACCTTCTCTATCACCTTTACAATTCTTCTTCCTTATTCAATTCAAGTCTTCCTTTTCTCACTTCTTCTCCCACACAACCATCTCTTTTGGAAGGCAGAAATAGAAATACCTTATTGCTTGGTAAGGCTAAAAACTCTGAATGTTGTAACTCAGATAAGACTAAGAAAAGACTGGGTGGAGAGCCAACCTTGGTTCTAAGTCGCTGATCTCCTTATGGCTCACTTAGCCCATGACCAGGTCAATTCTTTCCAGACTCTCACAGTTGCATACAGAATGGCAATGAATTATAAGGGAATCCCAATCTCCCAGGCATAAAGAAGCCAGGACATGTGTACCCTAGAGAACTGTAACAGCCCTATCCGGGAGTAGGATACACACTTCCCAGAAGAGCTTGAATGTAGGCGCCACTACAGGGGTAGGCTTCCTTGGTCCTATAAAGGTATAACTTACAATCTACTCTCTCAGAGATGGCAGATCTATTAATAGGGTCTGAGGTGGGGGGATAGTTATCCTAAATCCTGTCAAGTTGAAAAAAGATGTCCAATGAAGTTTGGCAGAAATCCATGCTTCACTCTGTTCTGTTAAATATATTAATGTTTGTATCTATAACTTTGTAGAACAGCTGGGTGGCTCAGTGGATAGAGCACCAGGTCTAGAGTCAGGAAAGATATATCTTCCTGAATTCAAATCTGGCCTCAGATACTTATTACTTGTGTGACCCTGAGTGAGTCACTTAACCCTGGTTGTCTCAGTTTCCTCATCTGTAAAATGAACTGGAAAAGGAAATGGCAAACCACTTCAGTATCTTTGCCAGGAAAACTCCAGATGGGGTCACAAAGAGTTAGACATGACTGAAATGACTGAACAACAGAAATCAATGACTTTGATAAAGGTGTGGAAAGCATTTAAAAAAATCCAGATGATATAACAGTGGGAAGGATAATTAACATGTTGGATAAGAGAGCAAGTATCCAAAAAGATCCAAAGTGGTCAGAACATTAGGCAATAGTAAATGAAGTTTAATAGAAACAAATGTAAAGCTCTACACTTGGGTTCAAAAAATCATCTTGGCAAAGTATAAATAGGCCAGGGGACCTTGGTTAACTATTACTTGCTTTTAAACCTTTTGGGGGGGGGTTATAGGTCAAGACAAGTTTCCAGTGTGTCAAGGTAGTCATTGTGTCTTAGGCTGAATTAAGCAAGGCGGAGTCCTGTACAGGTCTCTAACCAGACCACATCTGGAATATCATGATCATTGCTGGATGCCTCATTTTAGGAATGGCATTGACAATTAGATAGTATCTAGAGGGAGTTGTGCAGGATTGTGAAGGGTCTTGAGGTAGGATCACATGAGGATTGTTTAAGGGAACTGAGGACATTTAAGCCTAGAGAAGAGAACATTGAAGGGGAGGCATGATTGCTGTCTTCAAACATCTGAAAGGTTATCACAGGAAGATAGGTTAAACTTGTTCTTATCCCCAAAGGAGAGAGCCAGTAGTGATGGGTGGAAGTTGCCCAGAGACCATCTTCAGGTCAACATAGTGAAGACTTTCTAAAAATTAGAACTTCACAAAAATGGAAAGAGCTACCTGATGATGAAGGTCATGGATTTTCCTGAATCTCTCTACTGAATTCTCTTTCCTAAGTTCCAGACTACACAGTTAATACGAGGGAGAAATAGGACTAGAATCCGTGTGTCTCAAATTCCTATTCCCTGCAGGTAACAGAACAAACCCATTGAATGATCATGCTACTAAGATGATCATTCAATGAGTTTGTTCTGGAGGACATCCGTGCTCCCCCTGGTGGCCGGAACGGGTGACTTTGGCTCTGCTCCTTACTACCTGTGAGAGGTTGGCTACCTTCTTTCACCTTTCTGTGTTTCTGTTTCCTTATCTATTGGATGGGGGTGTTGGTGGACCTCAATGGCCTCCACGGTCCCTTCCAGCTCTAAATTTAGGGTACTATGTCCTCTGATATAGCTTCTAATATTTTCAGAACTTCTTAAGAATTTGGGTGGTTTGAAAATGGAATGGCCTGCCTTGAAAGGTAGTGAGTTCTCTGTTATGTAGTTCAAGTAGAAATTAGATGGTCATTTGCCCTGGGTCTTGTACAGGGATTCCATTGAATAGAGTGTTGTTCTGCATCAGTGATATCAAACTCAGATGGAAAGGGAGACACTAAACCATATATAAGGATCCCCAAGGGCTGCATATTGTCTTAGAAAACCACACATTCACATTATCTATGTTTTCTTGTATTTTAATCAATTTTGTTAAATATCTTCCGATTACATTTTCATCTGTTTGGGCCACACTTGAGAGTGTTGTGGGCTACAGGTGGCCCCCAGGCCACGTGTTTGGCACCTCTGGTCTAGATGACCACCAACATTCATCCTGTCTCTGAGATTCTATGATTTTAGGCTGTGCTGTGAGAAGGGACTTTGCCTTTCCTTCTTGATCAGCCATACCAGAATCACATCAGATCCGGTCACAGTTTCCTTCTGAGTCAGAAACTTAGGAGACAATAGAAAATGCTGCTGGAGTACACAGTGACACACAGACAAGAGTTCCAGAGAACTGGTGAAGGCCTTCTAGTCAGCATGTACAAGTGCTCATAGCTCAGGACGTGTCTTAGCAGCTGATTCAAGATTAGCTCGGGTGGGTGTGGAACTCCAGCTGCTCCATGCCCAGAGAGCTGAGAGTTTTCTGAATCAAAGCTGGGAGCTGGCAACAAGGACTGCTTCCCCACTCCTTACATTTTCTGCAAGGAGGAGGAATGTGCAGAGCTATTCTGGTCACTCTGGCTCATTGAATATTTATGTAAGTGTGGAGGCAAGTGAAATATTCCCAGACATCTCTTGGATCTGAGATGGTGAAACAAGCAGTTCCTTGGAAATGGAGATTTGGGAGGCCTGGGTTTGTCTATGTAGAAAGTTTAAAGAAGGAGAATTTGCAAATGTGTCACGTTTTAGGAAAAAGCAGAGTGGTTGACATTTGGTGTTTGGCCATAAATTAGAGAGTTCGCTAGCTCACCATGAGTTAGAAAGAAAGGGGGGAAAAAGCAGGCTTCTTTCACTGGGCTTCAGGGCCCTGACATTTGGTTGACAAAACAAAGTGAAGCCTTTGTTTTAAGTTGGCCACTTACCATTTTTCAACAGTGGCTCTCCTCCCATCAGGCTCATAGCAAAAATCTTGTGATTGGTAGACTCAGCCTTCTCCATGATATATTATGAAGAGAAGGAAATAAAGACAAAGCCAGGCAGAGTGTTTGGAAGTCTGTCTGCTAGTTGATTTGGAAGCCCAGAAGAGTCATTAGGTTCAATTAATTTCTTGATTTCAGACTCTAAATGTTGCAAGTAGAGGAAGCATGTCATGGGTCAAGCAGCTATGGTAGTGAAGTAATGTAGTGTATTGGAAAGAGAAATTGCCCTAGATTCAGGGGAGCCAGATTCAAATCCTGTCTTTGGCACTTCCTACCTATGTGACCTTGGACAAATCAATTGATGTCTTTGAGCCTCAGTTACCCATGTCAGTAAAATGATGATGATGATGATGGTGATGGTTATTCCACTCACCTCTCAGGTAAGAATCCAAATGAAAGAATGGCAGTAAAATGGATAGAGCTCTGAATTTGGAGTCAGGAAGAGTCACCAAGTCACTGAAGTTCTCCCAGACTCAATTTCCTCACCTGTAAAATGGAAATAATAATAGCATCAACCTTGCAGGATTGTTATGAGGATCAAATGTGATAATATACATAAAATGTTTTTCAAAGCTTAAAGCATTATAGAAATGTTAGCTATTATTATTATCATCATTAACCATGACTCTTGTATCCCTGGGTCTTGGCACACAGTGGACCTTCAGTCTGTGTGGTTGACTGACAGAGCTCCCACAGAATGCTGTAATGTGATGGACTGCATGCTCATTTGGGAGCCAGTCATGTACCCAGTCTGCTTGACTCTGGAGTGGGCCACCCATCCCGACGTAAGCTGATAAAATGCCTCTGGCAATAACAGGAGGTTATGTCTTTTCTCAGGCATCTCTCTGCTCTACACATTTTCCCACAAAACATTTTAATGAGTGTAATTAAGAAATACGCCAACTGGCACCCCCTTTAGGAGTGTGTAATTTAATGTGAACCCGCCGAATGATTTAGGGGGTGCTATGCTTCTCTGGCTCCCTTCCATGGTAAATTAGAGACAAAGAATCTAATTAAAAGTCCATATATCTACCCATCAAATGCTAAGGTCATTTAACTAGTGTGCACCTGAATGGGACTGGAAAGCCTTTCAATTCAGATGATAGAGGAGAATGAAATTCATTCACCTAATCATAGCCAGTGTGGTTGGCCCAGCCCAGTCTGCCTTCCATTCATCTAACTCTCTTGGTACTTGCTTCTCCTTTCTTTCCCACCCTGGAGTTAACTGAGATGAGGGGGAGGGTACATTTGAATGCTAGTGTCATTGGGTCATAGAAGGGCAGATCTAGAACAGACACTGGAGATGTCCTAGTCAAACTCCTTCATTCGATAGCTGAAAGGATTGAGGCTCTCAGAGTTGGGGAGAGGAACATGAGTTTAAGTTCAAGGTCACACAACTAGTATGTGGCAAGTGAGGCCAGAACTCATGTTTTCTGTATTCGATTCCAGCACTCTACAATATGGCACATTAAAAGCTTGTTTATTTAATTCTACTTAATAAACTGTTGCTTACACAGCTTGAGTAGTAGCCAAAATTATCCACAAGTAGCACCTGAGCTCAGGGCTGAACCATTAGAGAGGGCATTTCAGCAGATGGTGTGGTGAAAATGTTCATCTCACAATGGAAAAATACCCATGTCAATTTTTTTCTTACTTGGATGGTCATTAGTGAGATGACCTGAATTTAGTTGCTTGTTGAATGTTAGCTCAGTTGATTGGAGTACAGTGCAGATGAAGCCAATACCAGTTCATTGAGTCATAAATCTGGATCTAGAAGCCATTTAGTCCAAGCCCCTCCTAGAGGAGGAAACTGAGGCACAGAGTGGCTAAGTGACTTTTCCAAGGTCCTACATTGGATCCTAGGTCTAGAGCTGGAAGGCACCTCAGAGGCCATCTAGAGCAAGCCTCTCATTTTACAGAGGAAGTAACTGAGGCCCAGAGTAGTAAAGTGACTTGGCCATGGTCCACACAGGTAGCAATCACTTCAAGGACTTCAAAATCTCACTAACAGTCTTCCTCTCTACCACATCTCCTATTCCTATCCTAGAGGCTTTCAATATACCTGTTGATATTCCTGAAAATGCTCTAATGTCTTAAGTTCCTTTTAACTCCCATTACTTTCTCCTTATTTCTACTTTAGCTACACAAAAGTATGGTTATACTTTGGATCTTGACATCACCCACAAGTGTTCCATCTCCATTATGAAGAACCTTGACATTTCTTTATCCAATCGTGACCTATTATTCCATCTTTACCTCTGTCTTGCTACTCTTAAACTTATCCTTCTCCCTCATTATAATGACAGAACACCTCTATCTCTCAGCACTTTCCCTGGATATCATCCTTACTTTGCCTTTAATTTCTTTCCTTCCTAATCTTGACCCTTAACTTAACCCATTCAACTCCACACCATATTCTTCTCTTCAGTCTCTTGCTCCCTTGTCCTATTGGCACTCATACCTTGCCAAACCTTAACACTGACTTATTGCCACCATCCACCTTCTTTACTCCCACTCACATACTGTTGAAAGGTGCTAGAGAAAGTAAAAAAAAACCAAGCTAACTAGATCTACCACAAATTCAACTGCAACAAGACAATATTTTTACTTCTCTGTAATTATTTTTCTATCCCACACCCCAGAGTAGCTGTTCTAAACTTCTCTTTTTTCCTTAAACCTTCTATATAAACTTTCTCTCCAAACCTCACAACTGAAGACATTACTTCATACTTGACTGAGGAAATGGAAATTTTTTCCCACTAGGTCCTTCTCCCTTTCTCTTCATCTCAAAACCTCTTGATGTCACCCCCTATTTTCTCATCTAGTCTTCAATGAAAGCTACCACTCTATTGGTATCCTTGATCTTCTTCCCTCCTGTCTCCTCCAACAGATTATCCCCTCTCTCGTTCCCTATCACTCTGATCTTTAGTTTCTCCATTTCTGCTGGCTCTTTCCCTGCTGCCTGCAAACATGCCCAAGGTTCCCCATCCTTAAAAAAAGTCTTCACTGGACTCAACCATCTTCCTAAATTATCCTCCTTTGTCTCTTCCTAATTTCTCAACCAAACTCCTAGCAATAGCTTGTCATCATTTGTTGACTTCATTTCCTCTTCTCTCTCTAGCTTCTGTCTTTGAACCTCATCATTCAACTGAAAGTGTTCTCTCCAAAGACACTAATCTCTTCATTGCCAAATATGGTGGATTTTTCTAAGTCTTCATTGTTTTCTCTTTAAATTTTATTCTATTACTCAGCCTATATTTCTTAGCAATATAGTGATTTAAAAAAATACAAATGGTGCCTGCTTTAAATCATGCACTTAAGACTTTTTAAAAATAAATACTGCTCATTCATTTCTAATAATAATATTAATAGCAACCCCATCCTATTAAAGCAGTGCATTGAAAGACTCTTTTTAGTAACTAGATGATACAGTATGTTTTGACCATTCTTTTTTGGCAGTGTAGTTCAGTGCCTGAGTTTTAATTCAGAACAACACCACTGCACAGCAATACATTATATTAAAATAAATGTGTCATACCAGAGCATAAATATCCTTTGGTTTTGGTTTTTAAATTAACCTGTCCTTCTCACTGCTTCCTCCCTCTCCCCTTCCATTGAGCAAAATAAAAATAAATAAATAAACAAATAAATAAGGCCTTCAGTACATAGCTGCATAGTCTGGTAAAATAAATTTCCCTGTTGGCCATGTCTGAAAATATATGTCTCGTTCTGTATTTTAAGTTCACCACTTCTCTGGCAAGAGGTGAGTGGTGTGATTCATCTTCATTCTTTTCGATGTGTCATTTATCATTGCGTTGATCAGAGTTCTAAAGTCTTTCAAAGTTATTTTTCTCTGTAATGTTATCATTGTATAACTTCTTTTCTACTTTCTGCTCACTTCACCCTGCAATGGTTCATAAAGGTCTTCGCCGTTTCCTGTGAAACTGTCCATTTCATCATTTCTTTTGGCACAATAGTATCCATATATCATAAGTCCTCATCTTTCTCAAATTCTTTATAGAATTTGGCATTGTTGACCACCTTTTCCTATAAGTAACTATAGTTAGCATTTATATAGCACTTTGAGTTTTGCAAAGCAATTACAAATGTTATCTTATTTGATTTTTATAATAATCCTGTGATGTAGTCATTATTATTATCCCCATTTTGCAGAGGGGCAGTTTGAAGATCAGAGAAGTTAAGAGACTTACCTGGGGTCTGGATACTCTCCCCTCCAGGGGTTTATATAATATAATGCTGCTACTGCTGATGGTTTCTCTCTCTCTCTCTCTCTCTCTCTCTCTCTCTCTCTCTCTCTCTCTCTCTCTCTCTCA